>NC_136271.1:82504317-82831817 GCF_964187855.1 Myxine glutinosa | reverse complement strand
CAAAGAGTTCTTTAAGTTAGAGTCTTCCCTCAAAAGGTCACAACAAATTCATACTTTACTCACTCCCAATGGGTCACTGGTGACCTCTCAGCAGGCGATCAGGTGTACTCTGAAAGGGTTCTATTCTAACTCGTATTCTCCTCAGAACGTGGACAATGAGGTGATACGAGAGTTAACTGCTGGGCTTCCGAGTGTCGAGGAGGATGAGCGATGCATGCTCGATTCCCCAATTTCGGCTGATGAACTTGAAGCAGCTGTGCGGAGCCTGAAAGATGGGAAAGCTTCTGGAATAGATGGCCTGCCCACAGAATTCTACAAGACCTTCTGGGCCCTTGTGGGACCTGACTTACTCGATGTACTCGATGAAAGCATACGTGTCGGAGAACTTCCAATGTCTTGTAGACGAGCAGTCGTTTGTTTGCTACCAAAAGCTGGGAATCTTCAACTGGTTGATAACTGGCGACCTGTCTCCTTATTGTGTGTTGATTACAAGATTTTCTGTAAAGTACTTGCTAATCGTATGAAGACTGTGATCAGTTCAGTTATACACCCGGACCAGACCTACTGTGTGCCTGGAAAATCTATTTATGATAATATTTTTTTGGTAAGAGATATTATTTCATGCAATAAGTTCCTGCGTGACGATTTTGGGTTGCTGTTTCTTGATCAAACTAAGGCTTTCGATCGTGTTGACCACAAGTACCTTTTTTCTGTCCTGAAAGGAATGGGGTTTGGTGAAACTTTCACCTCTTATGTGAAACTCCTGTATACTAATACTCAATGTATGATGAAGATCAACAATAGGTTATGCTCTCCCTTTCCTTTCCAACGGGGTATTCGCCAAGGTTGCCCCCTCTCTGGGCTTTTATATATAGTCGCCCTTGAACCACTCCTTCGGTCTATTAGACAGCAAATACCTCAGGGAATGAGAAGTATAGAAGGAGCAGAATTTGTGCAGACGGCTTATGCTGATGATGTCTGTGTTTTGATTAGAAGCTCCAATGATGTCTCTGCTTTACAACGTTGTATGCGAGATTTCTCTGCAGCCTCTTCCGGTGGGATCAATTGGAATAAAAGTACAGCATTATGGTGTGGCAAAGGCAATCTCTCTTGTGTATCACCACCCTCACTCCCACACAACCTGGTCTGGAGAACGGACGGGGTTAAATATCTTGGAGTGCATATCGGTAATCGTGAAACAGAAATGGAAAATTGGGAAGGAGTTATACAGCGATCTAATATGGGCATGTTGGAGCAAATTATGCACAGATTGAAAGCATGGGAAGGACTGCTGAGATCCATCTCCTATCGAGGCCGTACCCTTGTCATAAACAATCTGGTTGCAACAAAATTATGGCACAGAATTATTGCTTTACAGCCATCAAACCAACTAATTATGGCTACTCAGCGAATGCTAGTAAACTTCTTTTGGAGTGGCTACCATTGGCTGAGGCCTGAGATATTGTACTACCCCCGGAAGGAAGGTGGCCAGGGCATTGTTGATATTTCTGGTCGGGTTGTGGCCTTTCGGCTGGTCTCTGCAGAGACTACTGTTCGCTGAACAGCTGCCCTGGCGGCCCTTTGCATTTTTTCTGTTACAACAGGCTGGTAGACTGAGATATGATCGGCAGCTTCTTTTGATAGACCTCGAGCATATAAATTTTGCCTCTCTTCCGAGATTCTATCAGAGTTTATTGGACACTTGGAAAAGGTTTGACGTCCACCGCTTCCTTGAGGGCTATAATAGTCGAATGTTCCTTCAAGAACCCCTTTTCTTCAATAACTTTTTTCCTGGTATCCCTCATAGCCATGCCCTGATTAAAAAATTTATCCAAGGAGGGATTAACAAAGTATGTGATCTGAGAGATTCATCTGGAGTTAAGTGGAAACCTGCTGGTTTGGTGGCAACCTCAGTTGGATCTCGGTCTGTCCGACTTGTAGACCAAGTTGTACGTATAGTCATTAGAAAATTTAGACAGCTAAACATCGGCTGGGAATGTGTTGGTAACATTGAGGACTTTCGGTTAGGTTTCCGTGAAATCAAAGTGCTCCTTTCGTCTTCTCTTCAGCCGGAGATTGAACATACCCCCCCTTTTCATCTTGTAACTAAGATTGGAATCCGTGATCTCTCTCGACAAAATAAGAATGTACCCCTCTCTGGGAGAACACGAGTAGCTTTGTGGTCAGAGCGGTTAGGGTTGGGGTCTCCCTCTACCCCCCTTTGGCCTCACATGTACACCTTACCAATACATGGTGTGTTAGCGGACATACAATGGAGGTTAGCACACTGGGTGCTTCCCTCCAATATTTTTGTCCACCGTATTAACAGCTCACTGCCGGAAACTTGTCCTTTCTGTGACCAGAAGGAGGATTTGTTTCATGCTTATGTACAGTGTCGTAGACTGACATCGCTTTTCTTGTTCCTTGAATATCTTTTTCACCAATTGTCCTTCCCTTTCAATATGCATATGTTTATATTTGGTGTGTCTTTCAGGCCCACATGTGAGATGTGGGTGTTCTTCTCAATTTTTTGGTTGCTGTTGCAAAATATGCGATATATAAATCTCGGAAAATTAAAATAGATAACGGCTATGGCTCTGATGCTATTTCTATTTTTAAAGGGTTTGTCTCAACACGACTCAAGCTAGAATTTGATTTCTTTGTCAGTAATGGAAACGTCCAACTTTTTGAGAGAAAGTGGTGTATTGGCAATGTTCTGTGCTCAGTCGATGATTCAAAAGTGGTAATTACTTTATAATTCCTGATTGATTTGACTTTTTTTCTTTGGAACTGATTGCTTGCATATATGTTTCTTCCTGTGTCCTTGAATACATTTCTCTCTCTCTCTCTTAGTTTTTCGCTTAATTTGCTCTTGATGTATTTATAGCTCTTGCATGAGCATTTCCTTTAAAATTGGTTGTGGTTTTGTTTGTGTCTTCCCCTTTGGTTTGTAAAATATATATTTTTTGTATATTTGCTGGTTTCTTTTAAATACCCTTTGCTCTTTTTGTGGTGTCTTCATGATCCTTATGCAATTTCTTTAAACTGGTTGCTGTGTTTTTTTTTACAACTGCTTTGTGAAATGTGTTTTTTTTACAACTGCTTGTGAAATGGCTTTACATTGTTTATAATAAAAGGACACAAAAGTCAAGTCAGTCAGTCTCTTTCTCTTTCTTTCTTTCTTTCTTTCTTTCTCTTTCTTTCTTTCTTTCTTTCTTTCTTTTTCTCTTTCTCTTTCTCTTTCTCTCTCTCTCTCTCTCTCTCTCTCTCTCTCTCTCTCTCTCTCTCTCTCTCTCTCTCTCCCCCCCCCCAAAATACAACAAGTGCCCGATGTTTTAAAACAGATATTTATATACAGGTATTGAGGCTCCGGAAAAGGGTAATTAATTTTGAGTGAGTATAAACATAAATGTAATTGGCATCTACTTTGTCACTCCCTTTCATCAAGTTAAACATCTCAACATTATTTTAGTTCTCCGTGATCTCATATTATTAAATGTTGACGAACGTGTTTTATTTTATCTCTTCTTTGGTCTTCCTCATAACTAAGACCTACCAGTCCTGGAGACATTTAAGTAGCCCGACAATAACCCCTGGCAAATGCATAGGGAGCTGTGCCCTTATTATAAAATGGTCACCAAAACTGAAGATATCTACAATGGCAGTCGGTGGAGTGCAAACCTCCGCCATGTTGAACAGTTTACATTTTGTATCCACCGATAGACCGGATCTGGATTCGGACCTGAACCAAAATCTAATCTGCTTGTTCTCGTCACCGAATCAACTCATCCACCAAGTTTTGCCATAATTCCTCCACAATTTTTTGAAATATCATGTTATATATTGTTTCGGCCCAATTACCCAATCACTTTAAGAAATCTTGGATGCGGATCTTCACAAAAACTCAAGTCAAGTCGTTTTTGTCACACACCCAACCTGTCCACCAAGTTTCATCCGAATCTGTCCATAACTTATTTGAGATATCCTTCTCACAAATAAACAAACAGACATTGGTGAAAAAGACAACCTTCGTCCACCTTCGGTGGCGGAGGTAATAATCAAGATGCACTCAAACCAGTCTTTTAACACTTTGTTGAAACTACGAATTAACCATAACGCCCATGCTGATGCATCCTAACAACAATATTTGCCATAATTACTGCTGCCTGACACTTACTACTTAAATGTTTTCTCTGCTCACTCCTGAATCTTGATTTTGCCAACATTACATTCCATCAGCAATTTACTCGCTCATTCTCTTCAAGCATCCAAACTCTTCCATTCTTCGAAAACAATCTACATTAAATTCCATCAGCAATTTACCGGCCTATTCACAGAAAAACACTCCCGCACCTGTTTATCTTCTCCAAATCATTTGCTTTCATCCTCAAACATAGAGTAATTTAAATAAACGAAGCTCAGTGTTTTACACAGAAAACCTATATAATTCACAGAAAGGATGGGACCAAGAACACCCCTGTGGTATTTCCACAAATTGCTGCCTCCTATCCTGATGTGTGCCAATTTACCTTCATTTTATGTTTCACTTTCTTCAGCCAATTCTCGATGGTCTCTATCCATTTTGCTAGCATGTCTCTTCTGCCAGTTGCTCTTACATTAGCTCGTAACTCTCATCACAAACTTCCTGAAAATCTAGATTATAACATATCAAACCTATCTTCATCAACAATAAATGCACAAAGTGTGTGTGTGTGTGTGTGTGTGTGTGTGTGTGTGTGTGTGTGTGTGTGTGTGTGTGTGTGTGTGTGTGTGTGTGTGTGTGTGTGTGCGTGTTAATGAATTGACAAATTTTCCTTAAGTATTCCATGGACGAGGAGACTGCAGCAGTGCAGCATGCACAAAGTCGGTTATAAATATGCGTTTGAATAACAGTTTGATCCAGAGGTCAGTGAGTGTACCTGCTGGTTGGTGGACATGTTATATTTAAGGTAAGATGTGCATGATTTAATGTATTAATTTATCATATAACGGAATGTGTTGTAACTATGTGATAATATATGAAATCATGTAGCGAGTAAAGTTTGATTCGTGATGTTGCATTGATGGATTGACTGACTGCCTGGACGCAACTGAGGTTGTGGATCTACTAATGTTGGTGATTTACCGATGTGGATCCGTGACCGAGGTTGTGGATCCGCCATTTGGAGAGGTTATGGGTTGAAAGGATCGAAACCTCGAGGAAGAACGGTGATCCATGCATTCGGGAAACCAATCAATTGCTCATGGGTTAAGGTTCTTACTTTCGGTAAGGGAACTATGTTTGAGGTTTACAATTTAAATAAAGTTGAATATGGGATGTTGTGAAATTGACATCATTGACAGCAAGCCTTAAACTTATATTATAGTTTAGGAACAACCGATACTGTGCAATTAATTAAATGTGTGTGTATGTGTGTGTGTATGTGTGTGTGCATATGTGATAGAATTGTGAGGAACAGAAATGAAAATAAAAAGCACCACAAAGTGGGCATAACCCCTCAGCCCATGCATGGTGGAAACCAATTTCAAGATGGCTGCCGTGGCGGCCATATTGAAAATCGCAGTGCACCCATTTTCGAAAGGAACCTTCCTCTACTCAACCCCACACACACTGCAAAAATGGATTAATCGGACAAGCCGTTCTGCTTGAAATTGATGGAAACCAATTTCAAGATGGCTGCCGTGGTGCCCATGATCCTTCCTCAACTCAACCCCAACACACACTGCAAACATGAATTTAATCAGACAAGCCGTTCTGCTCCAAATTGATGGAAACCAATTTCAAGATGGCTAACGTGGCGGCCATGTTGAAAATCGCAGCGTGCCTATTTTCGAAAGGAAACTTCCTCTACCCAACCCCAACACACTGCAAACATGGATTTAATCGGACA
Source organism: Myxine glutinosa (assembly GCF_964187855.1). NCBI lineage: Eukaryota > Metazoa > Chordata > Myxini > Myxiniformes > Myxinidae > Myxine > Myxine glutinosa. Next base: position 82,825,926 of record NC_136271.1, on the reverse strand, counting down.
AGCCATTCTGCTCGAAATTGACGGAAACCAATTTCAAGATGGCTGCCGTGGCGGCCATATTGACGCAGCGCGCCCATTTTCGAAAGGAACCTTCCTCTACCCAACCCCAACACACACTGCAAAAATGAATTTAATCGGACAAGCCATTCTGCTCGAAATTGATGGAAACCAATTTCAAGATGGCTGCCGTGGCGGCCATATTGAAAATCGCAGCGCGCCCATTTACGAAAGGAACCTTCCTCTATTCAACCGCAATACACACTGCAAAAATGGATTTAATCGGACAAGCCGTTCTCCTTGAAATTGATGGAAACCAAAAGTTGACGGACGCCCGGACGCCCTGACGACGCCCGTGACGACAATACCCCTTAGCCCAATTTGGGCTGAGGGGTGAAAAAGAGATGTGTGTTTGAGTGTGTGTGTGGAATATTTATTGTGGAGTTATATTGGAGCTTTCAGATGTGGGATGTGAGACACCAAAATGATCGTCATGACCTCTTGAGTTAATTAGGCTAATTAACTACAATTAATCCGGAAAAATTCCAATGTTTCTAAATGCACGTCATGTTAAGGTGCATAGAGCAGCTTAAGTCCTTTCATGGCATGGCATTCTAATTACAACATAAATAACAAAAAAATTATAACATTGTAACATTTAGCATATATTCATTAACACTAACAATATTAACAACAATAATAATAGCAGTATCATTTGGCAATAATAATAACAAATCCTCCCACCCCCACCACCTTGGTCCAAGCACATCTGGGCTTGGTGAAAGGCAAGCTAATGCTCAAGCACATCAGGTAGGTATGCTACAACGCCATGAAGACTAATGAAAATTTGGTCCAATGGACCAACAGGCCCACTAGTCACCTCAAATTGCTACATCTTAAAAATCAGTAAACCATATTGGGCCGAATAATATGTTCAAACAGACTATTCTAACAGACAAACAAGACTTAGATCCTCAAGAACACAACACCACACGGCTCAGTCCTTGCATCCACACTCTTCAATGTGTTCACTGTGGATCTACAATGGACAGTAGTGACCAAACTTGCCTACCTATCTATACTCTATGCCAGCAACACTCTTGAGGAACTCAAAGTCACCTTCAGCAACGATCACAACACGACACTACTACCACCACGAGTGGCATCTTTGACAATACTCAAAGGACCATCTTCTCTTCATTCCACCTGTATAATAGCATACACTGCCAAATAAATAATTTTCTTCGGAAGAAAATGTTTTGTTAAAATAAGAAAAGTTTTCTTGAAACAAGAAAACCATGAGAAAAGATTTATAGTCGCAAGAAAAACTAGAGCAATGTGACTGTGTCTCCAATATGCCTCTGCATAGTCCCACAATGGCTAGATGCCCTCGTTCACCGTCCTAAAAAGAAACATGTTTGATGTAAATCCCTTTAGCTGTTTTTAAGTATCACATTTTCACCAGCCATGACAGGTTTCACATCGATCGGTGAAGCGGTTTTAGAGAAGGGATTTTTAAAAAATATCGGCTGTCAAGCTAATATGGCTGCCACACCATGTGACATATGACGTTTAAAATGTACACTCTGCATATGTATGGGTAGCAAATCACGTTTGTGAAGTTTTGTGTTGATCGGATAAGGTTCGTTTTTTCGAGCCAAGATGGCTGCCAAACCACATGACCTACGACATCATCATTTTCAAACTATATGCAGCAATGGTGCTAGATGATATTTGTAAAATTTCGCACCGATAGGGTAAGCAGTTTCAGAGATATAATTATTTAATATTTTCCTTCAATCCAATAGGCTGCCACACCATGTGACCAATGATGTTTTCATGATCATCCTTTAATCGCCACGCCTATTCAATGAAACATGTAAGGTTTCGAGTCAATCAATTTGGTGGTTTGGGAGAAGATGCTTTTTTAAGGTTTTAGGTTAAATCCAATATGGCTGCCAAACCATGTGACCTATGATGTCATAAAAGTTTAATATTTCAATACAAATAGGTCATATATCATGTGCATGCAATTTCATATATTTAGGACAAGGAATTCAATTAACATTTTTGCTGCTGGTATACCACTTCATCTATGATGTCATCATTATCATGCTTTTGTTCCTTATTGGGAGTACTTGATAATGTACCAAGTTTCAAATTTTTACATTCAGCGGTTTCCGATTTTTTTTTAAATTATTTGCGTTTATTCCAAGATGGCTGCCATACCACGTGACCTATGACGTCAGAGTTATGATTAAAAACATTCTGCATTGGTGTCACTGCTACACTGAAAGTTTTGTCTCAATTGGTCATGTGGTTGCTGAGAAAAACGAGGTTTAGCCCGTACGGACGGATGGACATACGGACGGACGGACATCCCGAAAACATAATGCATCCCTCCGGCCACTTTCGGGGGCGGAGGCATAAAAATTCATGTATTTTTTAGTGATGGCTTAACAGATAAGGTGGCTGTCTTAAGATGGATTAAGATGTCTGTGCACCAGGTGTCCAGTCAGTTCAAGTCCCTGTCATGCCATGTATAACACCAGGTGGGTTGACTTAGCCTGTCATCTATCTATAATTCCAGTAATCTCTGTGTGTATGTATGTATGTATGTATGTATGTATGTATGTCTGTATGTCTGTGACCGCTGTTTCTCGACAACCACGGGTCCGATATACTTGAAACTTGCCAGGTATATTGCTGGGGACCCGAGGATGTGCCTTTTCAAGGTTTCATATTAATCGGACAAGTAGTTACCGAGCTATGTCCAAAAAACGATTCAACCAATCAGAGAGCAGCGAGCTATCACGTGTACCGAACGTGGCGAACAGACTCTGCCTCGGACGGCACATTTGAGAGCGTATTCATTTATTTCACGTTGGCAAACTATGTTGGCGTTAAACTATGTTTTAAAACTAATTAAAACTAATTTGCGATTCTTTCGCTTTCCTGCGCGTTTGTGCACGCTATGGCGATTTCTTTACCAAACTCCGCAAGCCGTTCGCTTTGGACCAAACCATTTCATGTAAATAGAGGGGGGGGATTGTCACCGTACTCGCAAGCCGTTCGCTTTGGACCAAACCATTTCATGTAAATAGAGGGGGGGGATTGTCACCGTACTCGCAAGCCGTTCGCTTTGGACCAAACCATTTCATGTAAATAGAGGGGGGGGATATAATTTTAGATATATATATAGTACGGGCATGCCCTAGTACTTCCAAAGTTGGCAAAATGAGTACCAGTTCTGGGAAAAAAGAACCATTCAAGTATCTAGCGTTGCAGTGGTGACCTGTCCAGCATTGTGCCACTTAGCCAATTAAATTTAGCTTATTTTAAGAAATTTAACCACTGAGACACAATGCAGAAATTTCATCTTGATCGTATGAAGTTTTGTACTTGTCGAATTATGACGGAGGCACCTATGACATCATCATTAACATATTTTATTGGCATGGAGAGTTAAATTTTTTCTATGCAGCGCTTTTGGAGATATAGAGGTGCAAAGTTTTTCGGTTTTTCAAGATTGCGGCCGAACCACGTGACCTATGACATCATAATTATCATTAAAAAAATTATACAGGTGGAGGTGCACTTATGGTGAAAATTTCCTGTCAATCGGACCAACGGTTGCAGAGAAAATCATCTTTATTCTGTGCGGACAAACAGACAATCAGACAAAAAAATTAACGGACTCAAATGCAATACCCTCTTCTCTGGTGAGGGTAAATATTCCCAAAAGACCCTAAGGATCCAAAAGACCCCGAGGATCCAAAAGACCCAAACAACCACAAGGACAAAAAGGACAAAGAGGACCTCAAAGACCCCCAAAGACCCAAAATACACCAAAATACCCCAAAGACGCAAAAGTCACTAAAGACCCAAAAGACCCAAAATACCCTGAAGACCCAAAAAACCTGGAAGACTGTTAAAGACCCAAAATACCATGAAGACCCCAAATACCACAAAGACCCAATATACCCCGAAGACCCCAAAGATAATGAAGACCCAAAATAATAAAAAGACCCTGAAGACCAAATGGATCCCCAAGGACCCAAAATACCCTGAAGACCCAAAAGACCCTGATGATCCAAAAGACCCAAACAACCCCAAGGACCCAAATGACAGAGGACCCAAAAGACCCAAAACACCCAAATGACCAAAAAGATCCTGAAGACACAATGGACCCCAAACACCCAAAATACCCCAAATACCACAAAGACCCAAAATACCCCAAAGACCCTGAAGACCCAAAAGACTAAAAAGACCCTGAAGGCCCTGAAGACCTAATGGACCCCGACGATAGTAAAGACAAAGAGGACCCAAAAAGACCCCAAGAAACCCAGAATACACTCAAGGACTCGGAAGACCCAAAAGACCATGAGCATCCAAAAGACCCAAACAACCCCGAGGACCCAAACGACCCAGAGGACGCAAATGACCTTGAGGACCCAAAAGACCCCAAAGATGCAGAAGACCCCAAGGACTCTGAAGACCCAAAAGACCCCAAAGACCCAAAATACTGAAAAGACCATGAGGAACCAATGGACCCTGAACACCCAAAATATCCTGAAGACCCAAAAGATCCTGAAGACCCAACAGACCCCAAAAGACCCTGAAGACCCAAACAGACCCTGAGGATAGTAAAGACAGAGGACCCACAAGACCCCAAGGACCCAGACGACCCTCAAGGACATGGAAGACCCAAAATACCCCGAAGACCCAAAAGACGCCAAAGACCGAAAATACCCTGAAGATCCAATGGGCACCGAAAATCCAAAAGACCCCAAAGACCCAAAATACACTGAAGACCCAAAAGACCCTGAAGCCTGTTTGACCCAAAAGACCCAAAATACTGCAAAGACCCAAAATACTACAAAGACCCCAAATCCCTTATATACCCTGAATACCCAAAACACCCCAAAGACCCCCAAAAAGCCCAAAGACCATTAAAAGACCATTAAACACCCAAAAGACACCAATACCCCAAATAACCAAAAGACCCTGAAGACCCAAAAGACCCCAAACACCCATAAATACCTTGAAGACCCCCAATGATCCAAATGACCCAGGGGACTTAAAAGACTGAAAAGACCCTGAAAACCTAAAATACCCCAAAGACCCATAAAGACCCTGAATACCCAAAACACCCCCAGACCCTTAAAGACCCAAAATACCCTGAAGACCCAAAATACCCAGAAGACCCAGAAGACTGTTAAAGACCCAAAATACCACAAAGACCTAAAAAAATATATATATATACCCCAAATACCCAAAATAACCCAAAGACCTTTATATACCACGAAGACCAAATATATCAAAAACACCCTGAAGACTGAAAAGACCCAAAATACCCCTAAAGACCTTTAAATACCCTCATGACAAAAAATATTGAAAATATCCAGAAGACCGACAAGACCCCAAGACCCAAAATATCCCAAACACCTTGAAATACCCAAAATATCACAGAGACCCTTAAATACCCTGAAGACCCAAATGACCCAGAGGACTCAAAATCCCCCAGAAGAACCTTAAATACCGCTAAGATCTAAAATACCCCGAAGACTGAAAATACACAGAAGACACTTAAAGCCACCAAATACCCAAAATGCCCCAAAGACACCCTTAAAGACCGGAAAAATCCTGAAGACTGAATGGACCACGAAGACCCAAAAGACCCTAAAGAACGAAAAGACCCCGAAAACCCCAAATACCCCAAAGACCCTTAAAAACCCTTAAATACCATGAGGACCCAAAGTTTTCAAAGTCATATCAGGTTGGAGTTTTATATATTTTTTTCAACTTTCTCAATTTGCCTCATTGTTTTACCACAAGGGGTTCAAAAACCTTAACCACAAGGGGTTCATGATCTGCCCCACAGTCTGTGCCTGACAGAGAATTGGAAGATTACATGTCAGCACCTCTCCAACTTCTATTGATCAGAATGTATTCAATCTGATTTCTATGTTGCCCATCAGGTGAAGACCAAGACCATGTGCACAGACTTCACTTGGGTTGTTTGAACCATGTTTTTACAATTATGAGCTCATTCTCCACACAGAACCCCAGCATGCACTCCCCTTGCTCATTTTGGATACCAAGTCCATGCTTTCCTACAATCCCTGGTGCTCCTACTTCTCCAATTTTTGCATTCCAGTCTTCCATGATCATTAAAACATTTCCAATTAGGTACCTGTTATCCCAGTTCTTGCAACTTTTCATCAAACTCCTCCACATTTTCTTCATTTCCTGCAGAAGTTGGAACATATATCTGAATGATGGTGGCTTTCACTGGATGTCCTTTTAACCTTACTGATATTAACCTATCGTTGACTGGGTTGTATCCCAGGACTGACCCTGCCATTGGAAATCACTGCCACTCCATTTGTTTTACAGGTTTTGTGACCAGAAAATAACATTTTGTAACTGTCGAATTGAAACGGTCGCAAACCCGTCCATCCAAGTTCACGTATCCCTAAAAATTCAGTTATTGTCCTTTCAATCTCTTTATTACATCTAACCTTCCCTGGTTTATTGACCTTACATTACATGTTCCAATTTTGGAAATGTTTGAGAAGCTCAGAGTTCGACTTTCAGATTGGGTGATCTCATCGACTAAATTTCATTGCGGGAATGATCCAGTCCCGTAATAACGGCCGGTCCTACTCATCAAAACACTTTGCCCTTCCCAGTAGCCATTTGGGTGCTTTCTCGCATGGAGGGCTCATCATCTGGCACATAGCTTTACCTTTTAGATTTCTGATCATGATTATTTTCTTGCCAAGTACGGAAGTGGTTTGCCATTGTCCTTTTCCAGGCTGTGCGTATACTACATGGGTGATCCTAGCCATTATTCTTCATAAGAGAATCCTCTGTCTAGCATCAAGGCCATGCAGCCATTGCTGGCAATATGTGCCAACTGCCTGAATGGTCATCTACCACCTGCTCCCATGGTTCATGCAACCCTGCTCGAGAGGCTAAAATGGTGGTAGTAAACCTTGTCCAAGTGTGGGGCATGCGTTACTGAATGTAAAGGCCTCCACTTTTATAAGGAGTGCTGCGCTTTTACCCCTGTAAATCCTTCGCCTTTGGTTTAAAAAACCTTAACCGCAAAGCAACAGCGGATTTGTATTCACGGTTTCCATCTCAAAGATGAGCTGCCTCTATCAAGGCTAATGAGCCCCCATCTACCCAAAGCAACTGGTTTCAAGGTGCCAGTAATTGGCCTCTCATCTATCTATACACCTGTGCGTGAGAATGGCCGCCACAAGAAAGGTTAGAATGTCACAGTCTGTTTCAGACACTGATCCATTGAAGTATTTTATACACATGACAGCTTAACCTCAATGTCACTCTACGGCATAATCGTCAAAGAGGAAGAACGAGAGATCAAATCGCAAACTTGAGGGGTTTCATGGAAAAAGCAAGGGAATGTCAAAGGAAAGTGTTCTCTGTTTTATAGATTGTGTTGATCATGAATTGATCTGGATTATGCTGAGAGAAATGGGAATGTCAGAGCACCTGACATGTCTGATAAGAAGCCTGTATACTAAAGAAGAAGGAAAGTCCAGTAAGAAGAGAGTATGGAGAGACAGAATGGTGATGATGAAGGAACTGCGCTCCAACGCGAGTCGAAAGAATTGACGCGACCAAAGACGGAATTCGTCCGAGTTGCTTTATTGAAACAAAACAGCTCAGGTATTCTGACAAGCCCGTTTTTCGGGCAACAATATATATACACATTTATGTCGGGAAGTTTGCCCGGCAAAAGCTATACCGGGCATGCCCGGGTATCAAGGGCGAGCCTTGGAAAGGCGAGTCTGGACCTGCCCGGGCGTGTTTGGCTGCGGCCTGGCAAGTCGAGGCTGGGCGTGCCCGGGCGCTCTGGGCGAGCACTGGAAAGGCGATAGCGGGCATGCCCGGACGCTCTGGGCGAGCCCTGGAAAGGCGATAGCGGGCATGCCCGGAGGCTCTGGGCGAGCCCTGGAAAGGCGAGAGCGGGCATGCCCGGGAAAGACGAGACCGGGCGTGCCCGGGAGGTTCGGGCGTGCCCGGGAACAGTGAGTCCGGGCATGCCCGGGAGAGGCGCGTCTGGCCGTGTTCTGGCCGGTGCAAGGCGATTATGTACATCCAGCGGTAACCGCTACACACGCCCCTCCAGAATCGACCTGCACCGGCAGGGTCAATTTAAGGGGGGTCCGGATGACCCGGCCGAAGCGACCCCTGGAGGGTCGTGGGGAGGGGTCTGACGTGGTGGTGGGTGGTCGAGCGGGGGGAACTGTGGACGGGGGGCGGCCTCGCCGCGGAGGAAGGGCCAACCGTGGTGGTCGGTCGACGTCCATGTGCGCCGGTTTGAGGCGGTCCACAGAAATCCGGTCCGGCCGGCCGCCGAAGTCGACGATGAAAGACTTGTCGCCCCGTCGCAGGACCCGGAAGGGCCCGTCGTACGGCGGCCGGAGTGGCCCCAGGTGCGCGTCATGACGCACAAAGACGTACTCCGCTGTGCGAAGCGCCGGGGGGACGTAGGACTGGGGGCCACCGTGGCGGGACGTCGGCACGGGGGCAAATCGTCGGGCGGCCTCCTGGAGGTCCGAGCGCTGGCGAGCGGCGGACCAGGGACTGGTAGCGTCAGGCACGAATTCGCCCGGGACGTGGAGTGGCTGGCCGTAGACGAGCTCGGCGGCGGACGCCTGGAGGTCTTCCTTGGGGGCCGTGCGAAGGCCCAAAAGGACCCACGGCAGCCGGTCGGCCCAACCGTCGTCCTGAAGGCCGGCCATGAGTGCGGCCTTCATGGAGCGGTGAAACCGCTCGCACAACCCATTGGCTTGGTGGTGGTAGGCCGTGGTGCGGTGCAGCGTGACCCCCAACGAATGGGCGACCGCACCCCAAAGCTCAGACGTGAACTGTGGGCCGCGGTCGGACGAGATGTCCGCTGGTGCGCCAAAGCGCGCGACCCAGGTGGCGATGAACGCCTGCGCCACGTCGGCGGTGGTGGTGGAGGTGAGGGGCACGGCCTCCGGCCACCTGGTGGTCCTGTCCACCATGGTGAGCAGGTGGGTGAACCCCCGCGAGGGGGGCAGGGGACCCACCAGGTCCACGTGGACGTGGTCGAAACGCCGTTCAGGCACGGCGAAAGGTGCCAGCGGGGCCTGGGTGTGGCGGTGGACCTTGGCTCGCTGGCAGGCCGTGCAGGCGTTGGCCCAGTCGCGGATGTTTCGTCGAAGGCCGTGCCAGATGAAACGCGCCGACACCAGCTTCTGAGAAGCTTTCCGGCCCGGGTGAGAAAGGCCGTGGATGGAGGCGAAGATGCGGCGCTGCCAGGAAACGGGCACGATGGGGCGAGGCTGGCCCTGGGAGACGTCGCAGAGCAGGACGGTGCCCGCAAAGGGGATTTCGGCCAGGCGGAGGCCCGTGTCCGCCACGAGGAGTGCCTGCACCGAGGCGTCGGTGGTCTGGTCGGCCGCCATGAGCGTGAAGTCCACGCCGAGGTGGACCGCGTTCGTGCTGGCCCGCGAAAGGCAGTCGGCCACGGCGTTGTCTTTGCCGGCGACGTGCTGGATGTCCGTGGTGAACTCCGACATGGCGGAGAGGTGGCGCTGCTGGCGGGCCGACCACGGCTCCGTGACCTTAGCCATTGCGTAGACCAACGGCTTGTGGTCGACGAAAGCCGTGAACGGGCGGCCCTCCAGGAGGTGTCGGAAATGGCGAACGGCCAGGAATAGCCCGAGCAGCTCGCGGTCGAACGTGCTGTAGTTTAACTCGTTCGGCCGGAGTTGCCGGCTGAAAAAAGCGAGTGGCTGCCAAACCCCGTCCACCCATTGCTCATGGACGCCGCCCACCGCGTAGTTGGAGGCGTCCATAGTGAGGGCGATGGGCGCGTTGAGCACCGGGTGAGCCAGCAGCGTTGCGTCGGCGAGGGCCCGTTTGGCACTGGCGAAGGCCGCGTCCATGGCCGCGTACCAAACAATGTCATGCTTGGCCGGCTTGCCCCGGAGGGCCTCGTAAAGGGGCCGCATGAGCTGAGCAGCGCGGGGCACGAATCGGTGATAAAAATTCACCATGCCGAGGAACTCTTGGAGGGCCTTGATGGAACGGGGACGCGGGAACGTGGTGATGGCCTCGACCTTGGTCGGCAGCGGCACGGCCCCGGTCTTGGTGATGCGGTGGCCCAAAAAGTCAACGGTCGTCGCGCCAAAGTGGCATTTGACCGGGTTGACAATTAAGCCGTGCTCGCTGAGGCGACCGAACAGTGTTCGGAGGTGGAGGAGGTGCTCGGCGCGGGACGTGCTGGCGACGAGGATGTCGTCCAGATAGACGAAAAGAAACGGCAGGTCGCGCAGCACGCCGTCCATCAAGCGCTGGAACGCCTGGGCCGCGTTCTTGAGGCTAAACTGCATCCGCAAAAATTCGAACAGGCCGAACGGCGTGATGACGGCCGTCTTCGGGACGTCGGCCGCCCGGACAGGTACCTGGTGGTAGCCCCGTATCAGGTCAATTTTCGAAAAGATGACCCGTCCTGCCAAACGGGCGGAAAAGTCCTGAATATGCGGGATCGGGTACCTGTCGGGGGTGGTAGCGTCATTGAGACGGCGGTAGTCGCCACACGGGCGCCATCCACCCCCCGGCTTTGGCACGATGTGCAGTGGCGAGGCCCACGCGCTATCGGAGCGCTGCACGATGCCGAGGTGCTCCAACGCGTCGAATTCGGCCTTTGCCACGGCGAGCTTGGCTGGGTCGAGGCGGCGGGCCCTGGCGTAGACCGGCGGGCCCGTAGTGGGTATGTGGTGCTCGATCCCGTGCCGCACCGCGACGGCCGAAAACGTCGGCCGCGTGAGGGCCGGGAATTCCACGAGCAGGCGAGCGAACTCGTTCGTTGCCGGGAGGGCGCACGCCAGTTCGGTCGGCGCAGAGCTGCTCATTGTGCACGCCAGGGAGCTGAAGGTCTCGGCGTGGACAAGGCGACGTCGTTTGACGTCGACCAGCAGCCCGTGCGCGCAGAGGAAGTCGGCGCCCAGCAAAGCCACGGGGACGCTGGCGGTAACAAAAGTCCATTGAAAGCGCTGGCTGCCGAAGCAGAGGGTGACGACGCGTGGGCCGAAAGTGCGTATGGCCGAGCCATTAGCAGCGACCAAAGAGGGGCCGCAAACTGCGTCCAGCCTGTCCTGCTCGGAGGCAGGTATGACGCTCAGTTGGGCGCCGGTGTCGCACAGGAAACGCCGTCCAGACGCTTTGTCCCGAATAATCAGCAAGTTGCCCGAGTGGCCGGCGCTCATGGCTGGGAATGAACGCCGGCCCGGCCGTTTCCCGACCTGCCGAAAGTGCACGGGGGCCGGCACGTCCGAGCCTTGTGTCTGAACCTGGCGTGGTAATAACACCACGCCCGGTCAGGTGGAGGCCCCGGCCGTCGTGTCGGAAGCGGGCGGTGCGGCGTGGCGGCCGCCAGTTGCACCGGCAGTTCGGCCTCCAACCGCGCAGGGCGCTCGGGCGTCGTGGGCGTCGCCTCGGACGGCGGCGGGCTCCAGGTAACCGCGCCGATGTGCTGGCCCGCCGAGGAGATCTTATCGGCTTCCCTGGCGAGGGCGCGGGAATCCGTGATCAACGTGCCAGCCAGGGCGAGGCGTACCGGGTTAGGCAGCTGACGGAGGAACAGCTCCCGGAACAGGAATGCCGGAGAGTGCTCGCCGAGCAACGAGAGCATATAGTCCATGCGCTCGGACGGGCGCGTATCGCCGAGCTCGGGCAGGTCAAGCAGGCGCCGTGTGCGTGCTGCCGGTGAGAGGGCGAAAGCGCCGAGGAGGAGCGTCTTCAGCGCGTCGTATTTGTCAGCAGCCGGCGGGTGCTGGAGGAGGCTCAAGGCGCGGGCCGCGGTGGCGGAACCGAGCGCCGCCACAACATGGTGGAAGCGGGTGTCGTCCGCGGTGATGCCTCGCAGGGCGAACTGGGAGTCCGCCTGGGCGAACCAAACAGCCGCGTGAGCCTCCCAGAAGGTAGGCAGTTTAAGCGTCACTGCCGTATCCATGTCGGTAGGTCACCAATGAAGGAACTGCGCTCCAACGCGAGTCGAAAGAATTGACGCGACCAAAGACGGAATTCGTCCGAGTTGCTTTATTGAAACAAAACAGCTCAGGTATTCTGACAAGCCCGTTTTTCGGGCAACAATATATATACACATTTATGTCGGGAAGTTTGCCCGGCAAAAGCTATACCGGGCATGCCCGGGTATCAAGGGCGAGCCTTGGAAAGGCGAGTCTGGACCTGCCCGGGCGTGTTTGGCTGCGGCCTGGCAAGTCGAGGCTGGGCGTGCCCGGGCGCTCTGGGCGAGCACTGGAAAGGCGATAGCAGGCATGCCCGGACGCTCTGGGCGAGCCCTGGAAAGGCGATAGCGGGCATGCCCGGACGCTCTGGGCGAGCCCTGGAAAGGCGAGAGCGGGCATGCCCGGGAAAGACGAGACCGGGCGTGCCCGGGAGGTTCGGGCGTGCCCGGGAACAGTGAGTCCGGGCATGCCCGGGAGAGGCGCGTCTGGCCGTGTTCTGGCCGGTGCAAGGCGATTATGTACATCCAGCGGTAACCGCTACAATGAATTGGAAAAGGGGTCAGACAGGGGTGCATTCTCTCCGCTTCCTTGTTCAATCCGTACAGTGAGTACATCATGACAAAATCAAACTTGGATGACATAGAGGCTGGGGTCAGGATTGGACAAAGATGGATCAACTATCTAATGTATGCTGATACCACATTGATACCCTCATTCAACCCCTCCCACCAAAATACCTCAACCCCCCTTCCCATTCTGAAGTTGTCCCATCTTTACTCTCACCTTCCTCACACTCATAAAAGCAAACGGGCATTCCCACGTGAAAACAGCAGGATATGTAACGTTTCTTGCTCCCCTATCATGCTATCACCAACTTCACAGAAGCACGTACACAGGTGCCTGTTCAACTCTCAATTTGAGAAAATAGTCGGAAATAATAGCAAACCTGCATAACCTCCGCAGTAAAAGCGCTGCTGTGGAGAAACAGTAATAGAGATCATCTGACGGCAGGGCACAAAACTTGAGCTGATGGCAGGGCACAAAACTTGGGCTGATGGCAGGGCACAAAACTTGGGCTGATGGCAGGGCACAAAACTTGGGCTGATGGCAGTCACAAAACTTGGGCTGATGGCAGGGCACAATACCTGGGCTGATGGCAGGGCACATTACCTGGGCTGATGGTAGGGCACAATACCTGGGCTGATGGCAAGGCACAAAACTTGGGCTGATGGCAGGGCACAAAACTTGGGCTGATGGCAGGGCACAAAACTTGGGCTGATGGCAGGGCACACAACTTGGGCTGATGGCAGGGCACAAAACTTGGGCTGATGGCAGGGCACAAAACTTGGGCTGATGGCAGGGCACACAACTTGGGCTGATGGCAGGGCACAAAACTTGGGCTGATGGCAGGGCACAAAACTTGGGCTGATGGCTGGGCACACAACTTGGGCTGATGGCAGGGCACAATACCTGGGCTGATGGCAGGGCACAAAACCTGGACTGATGGCAGTGCAGAAAACTTGGGCTGATGGCAGGGCACACTACTTGGGCTGATGGCAGGGCACAAAACTTGGGCTGATGGCAGGGCACAAAACTTGGGCTGATGGCAGGGCACAAAACTTGGGCTGATGGCAGGGCACAAAACTTGGGCTGACGGCAGGGCACAAAACTTGGGCTGACGGCAGAGCACAAAACTTGGGCTGATGGCAGGGCACAACACTTGGGCTGATGGCAGGGCACAAAACTTGGGCTGATGGCGGGGCACAAAACTTGGGCTGATGGCAGAGCACAAAACTTGGGCTGATGGCAGGGCACAACACTTGGGCTGATGGCAGGGCACAAAACTTGGGCTGATGGCGGGGCACAAAACTTGGGCTGATGGCAAGGCACACTACCTGGGCTGATGACAGGGCAGAAAACTTGGGCTGATGGCAGGGCACACTACTTGGGCTGATGGCAGGGCACAAAACTTGGGCTGATCATCTTTCTCGTGATGATCAATGACGCCGCTACTGCAACTGCATGCATACACTGATGGAAATACGTTGAAGATCTCAGTATCGTTTAAATATTGCAAAGAACTGAGAAGTTTTGCATGAGGTCGATTTGGACTTCCTTATAGTGAATGGTGTGGTGACAATGACATGATGCTCAAGCCAGAGAAATGTAGGGGTAATGCTGATATAATTTTTCACAAACCACTACCTGCTCTTGAACGAGTGATCAATGGTATTTCCTTTGGAAACCGTTTCATTCATGAAGCTTCTCATCATACTTCAAGACGATCTGAAGTGGAGTCAACAGGTTGAGCACATGGTTAACAATGCCTCTAGATGTTTGTACATATTGTGTACACTCAAGAAGAATGGTGTGAAAGTTAGAGATTTAGTAATAATCTACAAGATGCCCCATCTTATAATTTGGAGCACCTGTATTGAGTTCAGGTCTCACCATATCCCAAGTTGATGATATCGAGTGAGTCCAAAAGAGAGCTTGGTGAATGATCACCTTTCCGAATCATCTTCCCTATGCCGATCTTTTACATGCTTTCAATAATGCTTCCCTTGCTCATCGTTGCAGTAAACTCATCACTCACTTTGCTAAGTCTATACTTGTCTTTGACCATCATCGCCACCTTCATCGTCAAACTCCACATTTGGTATGTAGACGTAGTTTCATAAACTTGATATACAGCAAACCCAAACACAGCAATACAAACAACCCCCCATTCCATTCCTTGTCCATTTGTTGAATTTCAATATCTGAACTATGAAAATGTTTCTTTGTTTATATCATTTTAGTTTTTGTCCGGGCATTGTGGCTGGCAGAATGGTCGATAGGTATGCACACTCGCCTCTAAGCTGTCCAGTCTGGATTAAAATCTCGGCCCAGCCATGAATTGTAATCCCAGTGTTTCATGAGCAGGGTCATTCATCAATATGAGTACCGTCCCTTTGCATGGCTAAAAACTGGGCATCCCATCTGCCAGCATTATTTGGTGGATATTAAAGATCCCATGGTGTCCTTCGCGAAGAGTAGGCAAGTTATTGCTGGCACCCTGAACAAATTTCCAATTCCTGCCCAAACTTTAATCAAACGTCAGGCCTGGCCAGCAAGTTCGTGAAAGACTTGAGCCACCCCACAAGAAAATGGGAATTATGGCCATTAAAGAAGAAGAGGAGTCATTGTCCATTTTTATCCTGTATTTTGCTTGTATATTGTCTGCTTATGTTTTTTACACTGTTAAATATTAGCTCTCAACTTTTTTGATCTATGTTTTACTGGCGAGGTACCCATGCTATGCACAGGTGGGAGCAATTGCCAAACCATGAACCAATAAATTCCACATTCCTGTGCCACCTTCAGTCGAACGTCAAGCATGGGCAGCCAAGTTCATGAATGACTTGGGCAACAAAACGGCGAATGTCAAACTGTGAACCAATAAATGTTGGTAATGTTTCCATATGTGGGCAAAGGTGAAACTGCAAATGCCAAATCCGCAAATGTCACGGGTGGAAACCCTTACATCATTTACTCATTCTCCTTTAAACTCAATAGCTCTATGTTTTCATTTCAAACAACATCATATCAATCACAAATTAATACTATACTAAAGCGCGGCGTTACGCGCGCTGCTTGTGAGCAAGGAGGAAGCGGACAAGCGGTAACATATGAACGTCTTTATTGTAAGACTACACTGTAACACTGAACTCTTCCGGGCTGGTCGCCCGGTGTATATCCTGAGGCCACGCCTACCCCTCGGGCGTGGCCACCGCCCACTTGGTGCGTGGAATGATGTCACCACGCCAGTGGGCTTTTGTGTCCGCCACACGCGCCCCCCCAGAATTCCCGCGCACCTGGAGGGCCAGTTTGCGGGGCAGACGAATGACTCGGCCGAAGCGCCCCCTGGCGATCGGCGGCGTCTGGGGTGCAGGGATACCAGGTGGGATGCCCCTGGCTGCCCCTGGGATGGGTGCAGGACCGGGGGGCGCCGTGGCGGCGGGGCTGGGCGGTGCCGGGGGTCCGCCCGCAGGAGGGCGGCCCCGACGTGGGGGTCGGGCCACTGGCGGTGGATGGTCCACATCGAGGTGGGCCGGCTTGAGGCGGTCTACCGAAACGCGGTCAGGAGTACCGCCGATGTCCAGGGTGAAGTGCTTCGCCCCGGTCTCCAGCACGCGGAAAGGCCCGTCGTACGGGGGCCGCAGTGGTGTCCGATGGGCATCGTGGCGGACGAAGACGTACTCCGCCGTGCGAAGCTCCGGGGCGACGTGCGTCGGTGGGTGCCCGTGGCATGCCGTTGGCACCGGGGCGAACCTCTGGGCGGTCTCTTGCAGAGCGGAGCGCTGCTGTGCCGCGGACCATGGTGCCGTGGAGTCGGGGAGGAACTCGCCCGGCACCCGCAGCGGTTGCCCGAAGACCAACTCCGCCGCGGATGCGCGCAGGTCCTCCTTGGGCGCCGTCCGGAGGCCCAGCAGGACCCAGGGGAGCCTGTCGACCCAGCCGCCGTCGCGGAGGGTGGCCCGGAGCGCGGCCTTCAATGAGCGGTGAAATCGCTCACACAGGCCGTTAGCCTGGGGGTGGTAGGCCGTGGTTCGGTGCAGCCGGACCCCGAGCCCCTGCGCAACCGCCCCCCAGAGCTCCGAGGTGAACTGGGGGCCGCGGTCGGATGAGATGTCTGAGGGGGCGCCGAACCGGGCGACCCAGGTGGCGATGAAAGCCTGCGCGACATCGGCCGCCGTTGTCGACGCCAAGGGCACGGCCTCCGGCCACCGGGTGGTGCGGTCCACCATGGTGAGGACGTGGGTGAAACCCCGCGAGGGGGGCAGAGGTCCCACCAGGTCCACGTGGACGTGGTCAACCGGCGTTCCGGCACCGTGAACGGGGCCAACGGGGCCTGGGTGTGCCGGTGCACCTTGGCGCGCTGGCACGCGAGGCATGTCCTGGCCCAGCCGCGGACGGCCTTCCGGAGGCCATGCCAGACGAACTTGTCGGCGATCAGCCTTTGGGAGGCCCTCGCGCCCGGGTGGGACAGGCCGTGGATGGCGTCAAACACCTGGCGCTGCCAGCCCGCGGGCACAATGGGGCGAGGACGCCCGAGGGAGACGTCGCACAAGAGGGCCGCGCCCGCGCCGTCGAACGGCACCTCGGTGACGCGGAGGCCCGTGACGGCGGTCCGCAAGGCCTGGACGTCGGGGTCAGCGGCCTGGTCCGCTGCCATCCGGGCATAGTCGATGCCGAGGTGGACTGCGTGGGCGACGGCCCGGGAAAGGCAATCCGCCACCGGGTTGTCCTTCCCCGCGACGTGCTGGATGTCCGTCGTGTACTCGGACACGGCCGAGAGGTGACGCTGCTGCCGGGCCGACCACGGCTCGGTGACCTTGCCCATCGCGAAGATCAGCGGCTTGTGGTCGACGAAGGCAGTGAACGCCCGGCCCTCGAGCAGATGGCGGAAGTGCCTGACCGCCAAGTGAAGTCCGAGCAACTCGCGGTCGAAGGTACTGTAACGGCGTTCGGGCGGGCGAAGCTGCCGGCTAAAGAACGCCAGCGGTTGCCAAGCTACACGCACCCATTGCTCGTGCACCGCGCCCACCACGTAGTCCGAGGCATCGGTGGTGAGGGCGATCGGTGCATCGGGCGCCGCGTGCGCGAGCATGGTGGCGTTAGCCAAGGCGAGCTTCGCGCCCGTGAACGCCGTGTCCATCTGCTCGGTCCAGGTAACGTCGCCTTTGCCCGGCTTACCTCGGAGAGCTTCGTGCAGGGGGCGCAGGAGCTGGGCGATACGGGGCAGGAACCGATGGTAAAAGTTCACCATGCCCATGAACTCCTGCAGCCCTCTGATCGTGCGGGGGCGCGGAAACCCCTTCACCGCCTCCACCTTGGCCGGCAGGGGGACGGCTCCGTGCCTGGTGACACGGTGCCCCAGAAAATCGATTGTGGCGGCGACGAACCGGCACTTTGCGGGGTTCACAATCAGGCCATGCTGGCCCAGGCGTTCGAAGAGCGTGCGGAGGTGGCGTAGGTGCTCTTCGCGGGACGCGCTGGCGACGAGGATATCGTCCAGGTAGACGTAGACAAAATCCAAGTCGCGCAGGACGCTGTCCATCAGTCGCTGGAACGCCTGAGCCGCATTCTTCAGATCGAAGGGCATGCGCAGGAACTCGAAGAGTCCGAATGGCGTGATGACCGCCGTCTTCGGGACGTCCTCCGGCCTGACGGGGACCTGATGGTAGCCGCGTATGAGGTCCACCTTCGAGAAGAAGGACCTGCCCGCCAAACGGGCGGAAAAATCCTGAATGTGGGGGACGGGGTAGCGGTCGGGAGTCGTGGCGTCATTGAGACGGCGATAGACCCCGCACGGTCGCCATCCCCCGCCGGGCTTCGGCACGATGTGCAGCGGCGACGCCCAAGCGCTCTCTGAGCGCCGAACGATGCCGAGTCGCTCCAGGGTAGCGAACTCCGCTTTTGCCACCGCCAGCTTCGTCGGCTCGAGGCGGCGTGCCCGGGCGTAGACCGGTGGCCCGACGGTGGGGATGTGATGGGCCACCCCGTGCTTGACGGCCCCTGCCGAGAAGGTGGGCTGCGTGAGGGCCGGGAAGCCGGCGAGGAGGCGGGTGAATGCGTCCGCTGCCGGAAGCGTACAGACCAACGTGGCCGGAACCGAATCGTTCGGCAAGCCGCTTGGCAAGCCGCTCGTTGAGCTGGGCAACGCACATGCGAGCGAGCTGAACGTCTCGGCCTGCTCCCGTGTCGCACAGGTAACGGCGCCCGGAGAAGGTGTCCGTTATGAACAGCAGGCTGCTCGAACGGCCGGCGCTCATCGCCACAATTGAGCGCCGGCCCGGGCGTTTCCCGACCCGTTGAAGGAGCACGGCGGATGACACCGCCGAGCTTCGTGGCCGAACTTGGCGTGGAACCAGCACCAGGTGGTGGAGCTGGAGGAGCGCGGCTGGCTCCGCCAGGCCGGTGGAGTCGACGGGTTTCCCCGCGGTGGCGGTTTTCGCCGCGGCGGTGGGCGGGGCGTGGCGGCGTTCACGAGGTGCGTATCAGCATGCTGCTGAAACTCAGCGTGCTGTGGAAGATGATGCTGTGGAACAGCAGCGTCGAAGGCCGTGACGGCCACGCCAACGCTCGCCCGCGTGTCCGAAGCGGCGAAGTACTTGTCCGCCTCGGCCGCCAATGCTCGGGGTTCCGTTAGCCCGGTCCCGGCCAACGCGAGGCGAACCTGCGCTGGAAGTTGGCGACGGAAAAGCGCCTGGAATAGCGAACCGGGGGCTTCGTCGCCCAACAGTGACAGCATATGGTCCATTCGGACCGACGGGCACGTCTCACCGAGCTCGGGGAGATCCAGGAGGCGGTCGGCCCGTGCGTCGTCCGTGATGCTGAACGTGGCTAGGAGTAGCCGCTTGAGTGCCTCGTACTTGTGGCCGTCCGGTGGG
Source organism: Myxine glutinosa (assembly GCF_964187855.1). Lineage (NCBI taxonomy): Eukaryota > Metazoa > Chordata > Myxini > Myxiniformes > Myxinidae > Myxine > Myxine glutinosa. The sequence continues at coordinate 82,806,455 of NC_136271.1, read as the reverse complement.
TGGCGAAGGACGGACACAACTCGAGCGGCCGTGCCGGGCCCGAGGGAGGCGACGACATGGCAGTAGCGCAGGTCGTCGTTGGTGAGGCGCCGAAACTGAAATTGGGCTTCGGCTTGAACGAACCAGACCTCGGCCTGGGCCTCCCAAAATTCGGGAAGTTTAATCGCCATTGACTTGTCGTTGGCCATTGCAATGGCGTCGTGTTCGGAAGGATCGCTACGGCAGATCCAACGTCGAGGGTCACCAGTAAAGCGCGGCGTTACGCGCGCTGCTTGTGAGCAAGGAGGAAGCGGACAAGCGGTAACATATGAACGTCTTTATTGTAAGACTACACTGTAACACTGAACTCTTCCGGGCTGGTCGCCCGGTGTATATCCTGAGGCCACGCCTACCCCTCGGGCGTGGCCACCGCCCACTTGGTGCGTGGAATGATGTCACCACGCCAGTGGGCTTTTGTGTCCGCCACAATACCATTAATATAATAAAATACAATGTTACAAACACTTGTGGGGTAAATTATTATAAATGCCATTCTAATGTGATAACCACCTTTAGTAAAAAAAAAACCCTTCAGAGGCCATTTCCCCCCGCAAAGCAGGGGTTGACCTTTTTCGGGCACCGTGGTTGTTGTTGTTTTTGTTGGTCCCCTTTTTGAGGCAATGTTTTACGGCCGGATGCCCTTCCTGCCACCAACCCTGTTTGTCACCTTTTTTTTTACGACACACAGGGAATAACCAGTGAACTGGTACTCAATTATTAGCTGACCTCGGAAGGATGACAGGCTGAGTCAACCCCCCTGGCGTTAATTCAGTGATCGACTGGGATTCGAACCCAGGATCCTCGGATCCTAAGCTGGCACCCTAGCCGCTACACCAACATAATGTGATGGTATAGTATGATAATGTGATATCTAATATCTAATATCTAATATCCTGATATCTAATATCTAATATCCTGATATCTAATATCTAATATCTAATATCCTGATATCTAATATGTGATATGTGATATCTAATATCCTGGATATCTAATGTGATAACCAATACAGACAAATCTGCATGCGGGCAAGGGGGGATACGTAATACCTCGTACAAGTGGAAACACAAAATTATAGCTGTATTGAGAAATTTATGAAATCTCCCACCTACCTTAGGATGGATAAAAGCGGTGTCGTTCGGGCACCAGCTCAAAATCATAATTGTATTGAGATATTATGAAACCAGTAATTTTTTTTCCACATGCAGTAAATGGCCAAAACTGTGAATGCCGAACACATGATTGCACTGACATCCAAATAAGGAGTAGTTTCGTACAGGTGCAAACTCAAAAAAAAATCACAATTGTATTGAGAAATTTATGAAATCTCCCACCAACCTCAAGACACCAGCTGGGCCTCCAAAAGATTCCAAAGAGAGCTTAGCAGGACTAGCCTCAAAACTGAGGGAGTAGTTTGGGAACAGACGGACAGACAGACAAACATTCCTGATTTATAACATAGACTAGGTAACCACACTATGCATGGGAGGGAGGCCAGAGTCTCACCAAAAAAAAAAGTTTTGAGAAATTTTATGAAGTCCTTCCCACAACTGGGTCAGGTGGATTGCGGGAGTTAAGAGGGTGGATAGAAGGAGAATGGATGAACTATGAGGAAACGAGGTAGACCACGGTTGAGATGGGAGGATTGTCTCAAGAGGGATATCAGTAAGGTGGGGGTGGCTGGACGGTATGGAGAGTTGGCAGAGAAGAGAGGGGAGTGGAGGAGTATCGTGGTCAAGGTAGGGCAGGAGCTTGGTGCTATTGGACCACACCCCTTATAAAGGGAAGAGGAGAAGACGTTTGTGGTGATCATAGTGACCGTGTTGTAGATGTACTCCAGTAACGTGAGAGCATATATTCCATGACCCCTGCTTGTATATATAAACATTTGATTGTATCACATTACCCTGCATGCTAAAGGCAAAGAAAGGCATTTTATTGTCTTTCCCACTTGGATGACCTTTGATTGTAGCATGCCTTGGCATTTTGCGCGAGTTCGTAAAAATATGGGAAGCATTATCTTACAAAATAGATACAAAGGTGTTCTCCACGTCATGACCTTTGTACGTAATTGCATAAGGAATGGTGCCGCACAGCACGATGCATCCGCTCGCTCTATGTGAGTTGGCTGGCACCTGCTGTGGTATCTGTTAAATCAGGAAAGTGCTGTACAAACGTTCAAGATCTGCTGTCTATCATTCCCACTTGGACAAAACTGGGATTTACTGCTGAAAATCTTGAACACAATTCACGTGTTGTTGCCTTTCAAAGCACACACGCGGACTGTGTGCTGGGATGATGGCTTATTTGAAAAGTTGATGAAGCTCATCTCTTGCAGATTGGCATTACGCATGCTCCATGATGAAATCTGTCCCACTGGTGGTGCCACACCAAAATAATAGTTATTCATCGATATAGATTTTGTCCATTCGGGAATGCAGGCAAGTGCATCTTTGTACCCATTTGTACATGGATTCAATATGTCATGATATCATATGTGGAAGGTCCTGTCTCGAAGAGTTCAGTGATCCTGCTTTGATTGAGCTGTTTAAGATGACAATAACAAGTAATTGCCTGAATTTTGCTATCCTAGTGTCTGCTTAGTCAACACCAAAGCATCAAAACCTTTAATTCTGTAACCCTTTCTTTATTTATGTTCTCACGTTGCCTTTTGGGCTGTGTAAACTACCTGAGCCAGAGTGGACTTTTTGCATTTCAGCCGTTTATATAGTGGTGGGTGTGAGGGTGAGGGGGGGGGGGGGATTATAATGTCTAGATGATGCATATTTGGAGTATACTAGAAACACCCACTCCCTCAGGGAGCATCCTATGGGGAAGAGGCAGTGAGGGTGGGTTGGCGATAGTGGGGAAGGAGCGGCAAATATATATTTGTGCCGTGGCTAATACTGTTTGCAGCGGGGGTCAGTAAACCACTTCCACTGTGGCACGTGTACCGGCCAAAATTGGAGGTATGTTTTCCCCCCAGCCTCCCTCACTGGGGGTGGAGGTTGTGCCCATGACCTGACCCTGGGTACTACCAACACATATGCAGTTAATTTTATTATTTTTAACAGGAACACAAACCACTGATAAATGCTATAAATGGTTTTGTTAATGACTGGACATAGATACACTTTCTCCATTACATATATATTATCTAATCCCAAGATACATTCACATCATACTAAAATAAGCAATTTGGTGTCTGTCTGTCTGATGATTTTTGACCGTCATATATTCGGTCGTTACTTATCCAATCTCAACCAAACTTCACAGAAGGACGAAGGGGCACACAATGAAGGTTGTAGCACATTCATTTGCCCCCCTCCCAAAGGGGGTTTTCTCTGCCAAGGGAGGTTTCTCCAACAATGGGGTTGCGTGTTGAGGTGGATAATGGATATCCATCTTAAGATAGCTTTATCATTACGTTTTTCCAAAGACGCTTCTAATAACAAAAGCATAATATTAATGCTTTTACAAAACAATAACAAAACTAATAATATCCCGTCCCCCAATGCGTTTTTCCTCCTTGAACAAATGCTATGTCAACGTTCATAAACAGCTTATCGCGCCATTTTCGTGGGAGTACCGGCCTCTGCCACAAGAAAAAATATTATAAACCACAAAAACATATGATTACATTTTTAAACAGTCGCTAAGGCTGTTTAACACTAAAATGAAAGAAATTTGAAGGATTGCCGACATGCGTGAGGCAAATTTTACTTACGGAACTGAGCGAAGATCTACTGTAATCTATATACCACACAAAGGTTAATAGCATGATCCTTCCTGCCGCTAACGTGGCGCTTTTTCATGGCGTTTTTGAAACAGTTGCTACTGCTGTTTAACACGAAACTGAAAGGGAGGAAAACCGGGGTGTGTTCAGTTACCAAGCAGCTAGCTATCGCTTGTCAAGCCAGCCGTTCCTTATCAACGGTTTTGAATGGAGTGCTTGCTTGAATACTTAAGCCATTTTGCGAGCACTCTACAAGAAACTCAGTAAATGAACACCCCCTCGCCTCCCATGTTGTTGAAGACCAACCATTGATCTACTGTAATCTAGATATCCCAGAGAGGAATGATTATTCCTTATGCCCCTGGGGAGAACAGGTGTACTAGTATTTAAAATCTCGGGCAAGCTGGACCTCAGCTGGCATGTTAAATATTTATGGAAACTTGCTTTGAAGAAGATAAGATATATACATGTAATGATGGCTCATCATTTTTAATGACAGCAAAAATATTATTTGTCTGTTCTGTATCTCATATTCAGGAAATAAGCTTCCATTTGCATGATGCTTCAATCTCCAACACCTGGAAGGGAGCAGGTGTGTTTTGAGCCAACAAAGAAACCATCTGGAACAATAGAGTCTGCCCTTGCTCCACTGATGGCTGTTTTATGCTCTGGGATTATCAGTTGGAAGCTTACAAAACTAATTTATTTCAAAAACCATTTATCCCTTAATTGCATCGTTTACGAACACAATACATCAAATTATTTCCGAGGTTATGCAAATTCCATCTTACAGATGGTCCCTCTGTGCCTTGCAGAATTGTACCACAAATGGCTGTTAAAAGGTCTCCATATCCTGACCAATAACACTGCTCGAAAGGGCTTACAAGGACAAGTTAAAAGGAAGAAAAACGTACATCGGAAGATTAAAGCTTAAACAAAATTAAAATAAATTCAGATATTATTTTCACAAGTGAGCTGAATAGATTTAGTTGTTGAAATGCTATAAATAATTTGTGCATGGAAGATGCAACTAGAAAGAGCAATCAGATTGCAGATCTTCGCCAAGATGTGTTTTCAGTGGTTTTTAAAGCTTTTGTGTTAAAACAAACAAATATGGCGACCGAACCACGTAACCAATGACGTCATCATTATTTTTTTCTCCACCAATTTATCCCTAGATGACGATCAACAAATTTCATCTCGATCAGATGAAGTTTTGTACTTGTCGAATTATGATGTCATAATGGAGGCACCTATGACATCATCATTAACAGATGTTATTCCACATGGAGAGTTCTTTACAATGAGCCATGTCTCAATTTTTTCTATGCAGCGCTTTCGGAGATATAGAGGTGCACATTTTTTCGGTTTTTCCAAGATGGCGGCCAAACCACGTGACCTTTGACGGCATAATTATCATTTAAAAATTCTTCAAGTGGAGTGGCACCCATGGTGAAAATTTCCTGTCAATTGGACCAATGGTTGCAGAGAAAATCATATTTATTCTGTGCGGACAAACAGACAAACAAACAAACGGACTCAAATGCAATACCCTCTCCTCTGGCAAGGGTAATTAAGAGGACTTGGTTACAAGATGTTAATACGTGAAATAAAGATTGTGGGTGAGGATGTAGGATGACGTACATGAAATAGCAGTGCACCACCTGCTTGAATCAGTGGAGGGAAAAGTGGGATAAAACAGCCTCTGGAAGGTGGTTCCACATAAGGGATAAGTGAGGAATAAAAATTATGAGCTGTACAATTCGCATGGATTTTGGAAGTTTAACCTGGACGGGGTTACTGTAAAACATATGCATTCTGGAGTTGCTGGGGAGTGTCAGAGGGCAAAGATCAGAGGGAGAAAAACTGGAGGAGTGTGATTTAAAAAAAAAAAAAAAAAAAAACCAGAGGCTACCGACCTCTCTGTAACGTGAGAGCAACAGACGTTGTGCTTCGGCCACATCGCGGGAGATTCCAATGATGTTGAAACCTCTCTGGGACGTGGGGCACCAGCCCATAGGAAAGAGCAGTACTCCAATGAGCTACAGAAAAGGGCTTTGTAGAATAAGAGTAACTCCCGATTTCTGAAGAAAAAACTAGACACGACAGACGATTCTCAGTCTGCTGCTGAATTTGGAGGCTAGCTTTGCTATCAAGTTGGCACAGGACAGACAATGGTTGATGTTGAATCCTCAAATTTCAAGTGGCTGAACCTCTTCCAGCAGCTGATCATGGAAATAGATATGTGGGATATTTTAATGATCCGATCAGAGCAACAGGGTAAAATTATGAGATATTTATATGAATGAAGGACAAGTTCTATTTCTTAGACCAGCATCGAATCAACAACAGCAAGAGCAGTTCTAAAAAAAATTTTTACCAAAAAATAATAATAAATCCATTTTCGACAGTGCTAACTGCTGCAGTGACTAATATTGTTGAATAAAGTAATTATGAATAAAGGGTAAATAAAACAAAATAAACAAGCATTCTGAGTATTGCGCTGCAATACATGTCCCCTACCAAAGTTCAAAGTGCCATAACTTTGTCAAAAATGATCGAATATGCAAATTTATGCACGGTTGATGCTGGTTTTCAAACTTGATCTGAGGTATGCTGAGACACGTGTGTCACGCCTCGCCTCGTTGATAAGCCCGCAAGGTCGCTCCGTGGAGCGGCCTGCACGTATTGCACTGTGTGAATTATATAAATTATTACCAACTCACGGTCTGAGGTACTAGCGATTCAAGAGATATCCATTTTTTTATGGCACATTGGAGAAGCCAATGCGAGGTTTCTTCTTCCTCAGCTTGTCACAACTCTGTCAAATGCGATGGAGTTAAAAAAGTCAGAATTTGACCAAATCTGTTTTATTCGTTTGTTAATATACCTCAGCTATTGACAAATCTTAAATTAGAATTTTATTTGAGGTTAAAATGACCGCGACAGGTCGTGTCCAACGATGCTTTCAGTCTGTACATGTGATAAATAATTAAATCCGCAAACTTGACGCCTCTTCTTCTTCACGCAATAACAACTTCTAGCTTCCAGACCGTACATCCAATCATCTTGAAATTTGGCACACTTCTTACTCTTCACGACGTCTACTATAGTATGAAGTTTCACGTCGATCAATAAAGCGATTCAAGAGATATCCATTTTAAAAATATTTTCGTTTAATTAACGATATCTGCCAAACCACGTGAGCTATCGCAAATTCCAAAAGGACATTTTAGTAGACTGACATGCGGAACAGATCTGTGAAGTTTCCCCTCGATTGGATCACAAATGAGGGAGGGGCTCGGTTTTAAAGGTTCATGCTTAAAAACGTCATAACTCTGGAACCATGTGACGCATGACGTCATGCTCCCTGACTTTTTTGTTCGTCATGGGTATGCGATTCTGCCTGCAAAGTTTGGCCTCGATCTGTTCAGCCGTTGCAGAGAAAAAGGGGTTTTCGTGTTTTCACGAAAAACAATATGGCGCCCGAACCACGTGACCTGTGACGTCATAATTACCATTAAAATATTCTACAGACCGAGTCCCTCCTATGATGAAAATTTGATCTCAATCGGTCCTATTATTGCAGAGAAAATATTTTTTAAAGGAAATTAAAACTTAAAATGGCACTGAGTTGAGGATCATCAGAATTATCAGAATTACCAAAGTTCAAAGTGCCATAACTTTGTCAAGAATGATCCAAACGTCGTGAAGTTCGAACTTGATCTGTAACTTATCATGAGGAAACCATGTGCCAAGTTTGAAATCTTTAGCGTTAAGCGTTTAGAAAAAAAGTCCGGAAAACTGTTCTTTGCGTGACGGACTGACGGACTGACGGACTGACGGACGGAGGGACGGAGTGCAAACCGAAAGTCCCCTCGGGTGTACACCGGTAGGGGACTAATAAAGGGCAGTCAGGATTGATTCACCTCTTGTTTAACAAGCATTCTGAGTATTGCGCTGCAATACATGTCCCCTATCGGCAGTCTGTCGTCCGGAAAACTGTTGGGGAAATTACCAAAGTTCAAAGTTCCATAACTTTGTCAAAAATGATCGAAACGTCGTGAAGTTCGAACTTGATCTGTAACTTATCATGAGGAAACCATGTACCAAGTTTGAAATCATTAGCATTAAGAGTTTAGAAAAAAAGTCCGGAAAACTGTTCTTTGCGTGACGGACTGACAGACGGATAGACGGAGGGACGGAGTGCAAACCTATAGTTCCCTCCGGTGTACACCGGTAGCGGACTAATAACCCTCATGGGTGAAAGTGAGGGAGAGTAGCAGAGAGAGAGAGAGAGAGAGAGGAGAATAAGGACATAAAAGAACAGACATAAAACGCCTTTGAGTCTGGGAAGCCTTGCATTATTTTCATGCTTGGCTTTTTGTTTGGAAATAAAGATTGTGAATATTAACACAGTTGTCCAGGAAGCCTGCATATTTCTGGAGTTATGAACACCAGGTTATCTTCTATGCACAGCTTCCTTTCAAGAAAATGCCGTGAACGTAAAATTGATTTAAAGTGAAATCCAAAGATCTGACTGTCAAGCAGCAAGCACGGCTTTGGAAGCACATCAGCATTCTGTATTTTCACGCATGCTTGTTATTCTGTGCAAAACGAGACAAGAGGATATGTGCACTCAGGTGATAGCAGGAAAAACAGTAAAAAAATAACAAAATGCAGTTATTCGTGGGAAGTTGCAATTATATAATAGCGTCAGAAGCTAGAAAAGTACTTTTTGAATTTTTAGTTTTTATCAGTAATCAAATTTGTACGAGATCAATAATAATACCGGTACAAACTGTGATAGCAATATTTGCAATTTTACTTTCATCATTCAAGTGACCTTATATATCTTGTAGATCTCAGAGTAAATTTTCATCAAATTGTCGATTTCAGGGTTGAATTGCAATATATTGTAGATCTCATGCTTAAATTCCACCAATAATAATAGTAGGCCTTAGGGTTAACCTCGAGCATACATTAAGCCTCTAATCAACCCACACCTGAGTAGTTAAGACAAACATGGAGCTGGATCACAAATTCAGTGTGGCTGGAGCTCTACATTACACTCTGCTTGATGCAATCCGGCAGCTCGTCAACCGAGTCTGGAACCGATTCAGCAGCGTGCTCAACTTTTAATTCAGCTTGTTCTCCACAACATTCGGTGCACACCCCATATAATCAAAGTTAATTACCTCCTTTCAGGTGATGTAAAGCTTCCTGGCATCAACACAGAGGCTGGCAGTCTTTCAGAAGCAATTCCCATGGATTTGTAAAAGTCCTTCCTGTGCTCAAGGAGTATTCTCTGGAAGGTCAGACTGACGATAGTGATGGCAGAACCCATGATGCAAATGACGGCGATAAGTGAGGCCATCTAAAGACTCCACCACAACTAACATTTGGCTAGTTTCACATATCAACCTCAATGGTAACCATCTTTGGCCAGAAGCAAAGTTTCAGATGGACACTTTATTACCAATCCCAATAATACACATTTACACATACTGGCCATCATCTTCTATTTACATTTACTTATTTACTTGGCTTCCAACTTACAACTGAAACTGAGCTGGAGTAGAACTATGTACATCTTTAATACATGATCCAGAAGTAACTTAGCCGGTGTGACTCCATCGGTGGAATAAGGGCGGTTCCTGATATTTAAGCAAACGCCATTATACCTGCAATAAAATCCTTACCATCTCAAGCTTCTTCATCCCATATTTGGATTTTTGACAGCCCTTTCACCTCGTCCATTAGATTATGGGTGATGTGAAGCCTTACTGATATGTGCCATGACGTTTTGTGACATAAACAGCTGAAATTCCTCACACATGAAAACTGTGCCATTGGCCGATATGGTAACATCCAGTAAACCATTAGTTGCAAAAATCACTCAATTTGTCTACTGTTCATGCTGCAGTGATCATGGGCATTACAGTCACATCCATACGCTACATTTGTGGGAGATTATGGCCACAATCTCCCGCAAACGCAGCGTAGCATGGATATTGGCAGCTCGGGCATAGACTGTGTCAACATCCAAAGCTGATGCAACCAAATAAATCAGATTAGTTAGAGGAGTCTTGCTCAGAAATGGGTACATCAAAGGGATACTTCCGACCCTGAAATAACCAAAACAGACAGAACGGAACGATCTAGACACGTTTGGACACTCATGTGTACTGTCATATTACCCGGACTAGGGTGGTCCAAAAATTTGAAAATTGGATTTTCATTTCTCCACAAGCCTGCCCCTATTTCTATTGAAGAAAGTAGTTTGTCGTGAACATTTGAGCTTGATTGGACAATATTTAGAGGTTGCTCAAAATGGTGACAAATTTTAATGAATAACAAGATACAGAATTTTTAGCATCATACATCAATTCATAGATAAATTATCTATTCTCAATTACTCAAATTATTTATTATTGATATTGTTGTTGTTTGTTTGTACATGTATGTTCAATTGTTCATTGTTCAATGTTCATTCATATAGTCAAATTAAGATTAAAAACAAAACAGTAGATTAAACATTCATGTATTAATTTGACAATAAATCATTTATCGGAAAAAAAAAATCATCCATCAGAAAATATAAAATATCTATCAGAGACGATAAAACAAATGTATCAGAACAATTAAAACAAAGTAAACATCCGAATACACATAATTTGAATGATTTTACATAACATTGCTTTCAGAAACTTGTGTTTCAAAACATTGCCTACTTCTTTGACAAGATGGCTTTGGTTGACACTGGAAAGTTTTCACGATGAAGTTTCACAACTCTCAACACAAATTGCTTCTGCTCTTCATTCTTGGTCAGAGTGTCATGGAAAGTTTGGATGAGAGCAACACCTCGCTCAGCACAGTCATTGATAACCTTCATGCTGCGTATCTTCTTCTCAAGCTCTTGGTATGAGTTGTCTGTGTTCCAGAGGTGTGGCTCCTTTTCCAGAAAACTCAGTGATACTTTTGTCAGACTCTGAGATGACAACACCAAATAATTCAAGAGATCGAATTGTGATGTAGGTGTCCACTGCGTCAGAAAGCCTGAAGGCTTTAGCATCTATCCCATGAAGATTGTTTGGCTTTGGAGCTCGCTTGAAGTTCTTCACCATCTTTGCCTTTGTCTCATCATCCACCCGGCTATCAAAAAGAGCTAATGCAGCAAGGTGTTCTGACAAATACCAGAGGTGTCTAGTGAATGCTTTGACAGCAGCTTCACGGACAACCATATCTGGGTAAGAATCAAGGGTTGAAAGAAGAAGCATGTCAATGAGAGGTGCCTTTGTGGGTAGCAGCGCCTCATGCCAGAATCTCGCATACACAAGTGCAACAAAAAGAGCAATCTGTGTGATCCCCTTCAATTCACGTGATGTTAGCTTTATTTGGTCTTTGAAGAGAACCATCTTTCATCATCCAGCAGGCATTGTGCATAGCTCCTGGGGCACGGAATTTCACCTCTCTGGCCTCACATCCACCCAGAAATGTATGGCATAGTCTCAGAAGTTCTTCATAGTCATCACTTGGGTGTTGTTCTTCGAGTGCAGCTGCATAAAAATGTATCATATTCTGACGTTCAACAATGTTATCGGAAAATATTTTATCTTCTCCTACTTTGAACCTCTTCTTGTCAATTAAAGGCCACTGTTTCTGAAACCTCTTGAACAGTCTGATCTCAGGTCCGCTAGTGGGTCCTATGACTTTAGTTGTAACATAAGAGAGCATTACTTCAAACACATGATGACGACAAGCAATCCAGACAAGCTTAGCATCCAAAGCTGCTTCAATGAGGGTACATGCTCCGTTTCTCAGCCCTGTGTTGGATACACTGGTGTCAAACACTATGCTTTTCACCAACTGTTCGACATTCCACTCCTCAAGAAGTTGTATGCATGCATTTGCTTGTGCTACACCAGTGCCTTGGGGAATTTTTGGGACTCCAAGCAACTTCTCGGTATTCATACCAGTTACAAGTATCGCTACCCGATCAACAGATTCTTTGTGATTGCCAGTATAATCAGGGAGCAGTTTCCCATCCCAGTGTAGTAGGAGTGGGCTATTACATGAGAAATTTGCCTTTTCTTCAGTGGCCATTATTTCCCTTCCACGAATTCGAGCACGACGAATTCCACTGAGTGACAGAGAAATGTCTTCAATGGTATGACCAAGAGATTGTGCAAAAGCACTGGCCACAAACATAGCACGCTAATCTGAGAGATTTACTCTGTCCAGAGTTGCCACTATTGCTGGAGTGATCACCTTGATGGAAACCTTTTTCGCCTGTTTGGCAGAAGATGGACTTTGGAGTTTGAATTCATTGTCCCCTGAATCGGAGCTTTCAATCTCAGACTCATCATCATCATCAACCACAGCCGATGTTGATGGAACAGATTGCATTGCTGTTAGAGTCTCAGCAGCATGTTTCTTCTTTATTTTATCTTCATTCTCAAGCCTGATACGCTTTCTGTTCTCCTTCACTGCCAGAGTGTTGTCCACAGATCCCATACGTGACCTTGAGGGATCCTCACGCTGCATGATAAGGAATGCTTTGTCTTCTTCATTCGTCATTTTCTCAAGCGCATCATTTGGTGAGATATCGGAGAGGGATTGAAGATCATCTTTGAATATCTGCTCCTTCACTCTATAGTTTTCGAATGTTTTGGTTCTATTTTTCTTTACCAGTTTGTGGGCATCATACAACTTCAAAAGTTGGCGCTCACAGGAATCTACTCTCTGCACGGGAATTCGTGCTTTCTCCCAGTATGCACACACAGCTTGTACACTAAATTTGGCACTTTCACGAACTGTATGGTGTTCTTGTATGTGATGGTACACCATTTTCTGCAATGTGTGTCCTTTGGTTGGTAGTCCCCCACATATTATTTCCTTTTCAGACTTGCCCAGCAACCAAACTGTGGAAGAGCTGCGAGTTTCTGCCATCTGAAAAAAACAGGATAAATTAAAAATGTTATTTTTTGAGCAACCTCTAAATAAGTTCCAATTGACCTCATATTTGGTTCCTATGATCTGTATAAACATAGGAATAAGGGCAGCCTTGTGGAGCATGGATGTTTAATAGTATTAAATATTACATATATCTGTGGCCCACCCAAACCCGGACCTTTCCGAAAGATTGGCAAGATAGTACATAGTGCACGGATTGGTGTAGCCTTCAGGCCTCTGTGCACCATCCGCAATGTCATTTCAAAACTGAAGGTCACAATATCAACTGGTGATAAATGTGGAGTAGTTTGCCACTCATCGTGCAAAGACTGTGACCAATTCTACATTGGTGAAACTGGAAGAAATTTTAAACAAAGGCGAGATGAACATGATAGAGCTGGAAATATATTGTTGCGGTTTTGAGTTTGTACAGTGAGTTTAATAAAGGTTAAAATTCCCCCCTCATAGTTAGTCATACAAGCAACATGTAGCCTCGCGATAGCATAGTTATGTCTTAGTATTTGTGAGCTAAATTGTCCTTCTCCTATGTTAGTTCTGCGTTGAGAAGAGTCAGGAGAATAGGCCCTACTTCCACCGACTTTCCAGCTACCCTAGCCTCATGCCCCTTTGCGCTGACTTTGGTTCATTTTGGGCGAATTAACACGAGGCAGGCTAGGAGGGTCGGGGCGGAGCCGAGGGCGGAGCGGCAGAAGCGCTGACGGTAAGCACAAGCCGCCAATCAGGGCTCAGAGGTGGTGGCGGCGGCGTTGTGTCACAGGGCGTGGTGAGAAGGTTCGAGGGGGTTCCAGAAGGTTCGGGGGGCGTATCTATATAACCATTTGCGAAAAGCCCCCCGAGAGGACTCGCAGTAAAAGGACTGGCGCGCACGCAGCAGTAAAGAGGCCTCGCTGATTGGAGAGAAGGACTCGTTGAACAAAGGACCTGCCCAGGGAGAAATCGCATGCACTAACCAACTTGGAGGGTTTGAGGAAGAGGAGTTGTCAGCGTCAGAGAACTGTGAAAGATACGCGGGCGCAGCCAGATGCGCATGAACCGAAATACGCGCTTTAATAAGTGACGCTTGGTTGAGTTTGAGGCCGATCCATATACGGTGCAATAAGACGCGCGAGTGAGAACGGCTGTGCAATCACCAGCCTGTTAGTTAGGGCGTGTGCAACCTGTTAGTGCTTGTTAGTGCTTGTGTTAGTGCTTGTGTTCGTGTTAGTGCTTGTGCACTAACAGGGCTACCCAACGTGGTAGCCCTGTTTGTGCAACCACGTGTTTGGTTCCGGTACGTGGATGACACATTTGTCATCTGTCACTCTGATGAGGTGGGCATCATACATGAGACCATAAATAAAACTTTTTCCTCAATTAATTTCACCATTGAAGAGGAGAAAAATGGAGCCCTTCCCTTCCTGGATACACTCGTAGCAAGGGATCCCAAAGGAGCCTTAAAGGTAACGGTGTACAGAAAACCAACACACACTGATCGCTACCTTGATTTCAATTCTTGCCATCCAATGGAACACAAAAGATCGGTGGTGCACACCCTCTCAAAAAGAGCACGTGATTTACCATCTACCTTTGAAGACAAGATGAGTGAGGTGGACCATCTTCAAAATGTGTTAAGGGCAAATGGTTATCCTGACAGCTTGCTTCCCAACAGGAAAACGATAAGGGCTTCCCCACACAACAGACTGAGACCGAGAGAACAACCAAAGGGTTTGTGTGTTCTCCCTTTTGTACCGGGGGTTTCACAGAGGGTCGGCAGAATTTTGAAATCGGCAGGAGTGAGGGTGAGTTTCACACCGGTTTTCACCCTTCGCCAAGCCCTTATGAGGGTCAAGGACAAGCTTCCGAGGAAGGATAGGTCAGGGGTGGTATACGTAGTGCCCTGTGGTTGTGGAGCTGAGTATGTGGGTGAAACCGGGAGGACCTTAGGTCAACGTATTGCTGAACACCAAAAAGCATTTGAATGTAATTATCCCAGCAGATCTGCTATTGCCAAACACGGCCTTAAGGAAGGCCACACACCTTTATGGGATAGGGTTGATATTTTGGGTTCCACACCCAACAGAAACAGAAGACGTGTTTTGGAGGCTTGGCACACAGAAGAAACTGTTACCTCGATCACACAAGAGGTAGTTGACTTACCGGTCGCGTTTGACCCACTCTTGTGTGAACGAAGCAGGCATTCCGTACTTTGAACAACGAGTCCACATAATATGTCACACAAGGTTTTTATTCGGACAATTTGCCCCCTCCCCAACCCCCCCTCCCCCCTCCCTCCAAACCACCCTTCTCCCAAACACCCCCTCCACTTACACCCCCACTCTGGTTCCCCACCCCATTTTATCCCCCCTATAACCCCCCTCCCTCCTGCATTCCCCTTTACGGCATAGGGCCACATGTGATGATCTTGATATTATGGCAATTTTTTTTTATCTTAAAAAATTTTTTTTGCTGTAATATATTTACAGTTTTAATTGAATTTACAATTTAATTGTTTACAAGTTTAACTTTTAATGAAATGTAATGATTGTTCCGGATTTTCTCAACACTTGAGTTATAATCCAGCATTGCTTACAGGATTATTTTAAGCCGTTAATATGCGGTTGATTTTTGAATTTGGTCAATAACGTCTCCGTTCACGAGAGCGGTGTGATACGGTTTCATTGGCTGTCCAGCTTTGCCCACCCCACTTTGCATATACCCCGCACACTTTGCATATAAGGGGATGTTGAGATGATTTTATCACTCTTGAGGACGATTAACGGAGGCGTGTGGCTTCACATGTTGTTAATCGAAACGTTGAGTCATTCATTGATTGTTCAATTAAAGGTTGGAGATCTTACCATGGAGATATATATATATATATATATATATATATATATATATATATATATATATATATATATATATATATATATAGGCATACGCTGGATCAGCACGTCGCTGCGACCTTGGACGACCCCTCAGCACCATCCCCACACACACCACTGTGTGCGCTACGGAATGAGGTGTTTTTTACGGCGGCCGGCTGCCACCAACCTCCTTGAGAGAGGCCCCAGTACCCTGGTACTTATTTCGTCGACCTCGGAAGGATGACAGGCTGAGTCAACCCTACCTGGTATTAATATGACAGGCTGAGTCAACCCTACCTGGTATTAATTCAACTGCTGAATGGGAGTTCAAACTCAGGACCTTAGGATCCAAAGCCCACCACCCTAACCATTAGGCCAACACCAGGTATAATATTTATTTACAATGTCGAAAAAGGCATTATTTAAAGTCATGTGTTTTCTTTCATAATAACCATTTTATTTCTATTATACATGACAGAGTACTTTTGACTTCATGACCGTCATCAAAATGTCACAAACATATTGCTTTTTTGAAATTGTTATTTGGAAAAGCTCCAAGCTGTGGGTTTCGGGGTTTTATGTACATTGTACTTACTTGAAATATTATGTAGTTTGTTTTCTTTCTTCCATTTAATCCTATCTTTGCCGGGCCTTAACTTGCCTCTTTTAGCTTATTGAGTTTTCTTCGTGTTCATAAAGGTTGAAAAATCGAATGTTTTTAAACATTTAGCTGTACTTTCAGCATTGACTCTGTCGAGCTTATCAGGTGTCGGTTTAGACTTGGCAAGCGGTTGGTGTAGTAATTGGTCATCTCTCCTTGCAAAGTATATCGGCTAGGTGGGTGGGCTTCTGGTGCCATTCCTTCATGGGATTGTTGTTATTGTTCAATGGCCCACCCATTTAAATTTCTGAAGCATGTTCTCCTCAAGGATTTGCCTGTATTTGGCTTCATCCATTGCACCCCATATCCTTACAAGTCTCCCAGTCTCTGCAGCTCAAAATCATCCCCATAGCATCTCATCAGACCACAGAATCTTTTGCCTTATGCTCTCAGAGTCTTTCACGTGCCTTTTTGCAAACTTCAGGCGATGGATTTTGATTTTGCAAACTCCTAATGATGGAGCTCACTCTGCTCAAGGAACTTTCGACACACTAGACACTGTTTTATACCCTTCCCCAGATGTGTGCCTCCTCACCATTCTATCTCGGAATTCTACGGACAGTTCATTGGACTTCATGGTAGAGTTTCTGCTCTGCCATGCACTGCCAACAGTGGGACCTTGTATGGAAAGATGTTTCTTTCTAAATCATGTCCAATCAATTGAAATGGCCATAGGTCGACTCGATCAAGTTGTAGAGACATCTCAAGGATGATCGAAGGAAAATGGATGCACCTGAGCTCAATTTGGAGTGTCAAAGCAAAGGGGATGAATACTTATTGACCCAAGACATTTCAGCTTTTCATTTGTAATTATTTTGTAAAAACAAAAACGAAAACAAAAATTACACTTTGAAATTATGGGGTATTATTGTAGATGAGTGACAAAAAAAATCTCAATTTAACGCAATTTTAATTCAGCCCATCCATTTTTTTTATTCAGCCCACCCATTAGACAATTTCACATAAATGGGTGGGCTGAATTATTTTTTTCAACAAAGCAATTCCAACAAAATGTGAAAAAGTCCAGGAGTGTGAATACTTTCTGTATGCACTGTATCTGTTCATATTTCATTCGATACTTGTTAAGTCCAGAGTAAAAATTTGATATATTCGTCTATAATAATTATTACTTCCACCACCATTTTCACCCATGTCTGTCTCTCTTTATCTGTCCGTTTGTGAACAAACTATCTCAAAAGGTTGTGAACGGATTCGGACGAAATTTGGCAGAGATGTAGCGTATGTGACAAGGACGAAATGATTAGATTTTGGTGAGGATCCGAATTCGTATCCGGATAGTAGAATTTTTAAGTGATTCTTCACCATTGGGAGATAGGGCCAAAAACGATACGTAGCAGGATATCTCAAAAAGTTGTGGACGGATTTGGACTAAACTTTGTGGAGAGATTGGGAGTCTGGCAAGGACGATTCGATTCGATTTTGGTGAAGATCTGAATATGGATTCGGATACGAGAATTATTTAATTTTTTAAAGTGATTCTTCACCATTGAGAGATCGGGCGAAAGCGATATTATAACATACTAGCGTGACTCGGCGCGCTCAGCGCGCCTCACCACACGTCGTTTCAGAGGGGGAGGCATCTTTAATCATTTCGGTGTCTTTTGGGTTTCATGGTGTTTTGGTTCTTCAGGGCCATTTGGGTCTTCAGGGTCTTTTGGATCCTCTGGGCCTTTAAGGGTATTTTGGGTCTTTGAGGTGTTTTGGGTCTTCAGGGTATTTTGGGTCTTTGGTGTCTTCGGAGGCTTTTGGGTCTTAAGGGTCTTCGGTGTCTTTTGGGTCTTTTGGGTCATAAGGTTCTTTTGGTTCTTCTTGGTCTTTAAGGGTCCTTGGGTCTTTTGGGTATTCAGGGTATTTTGGGTCTTCGGGTATTTTTGGTCTTCAGGGTCTTTTGGGTATTCGGGGTCTTTTGGGTCTTCAGGGTCTTTTTGGTCTTCGGGTTATTTTGGGTCTTTGGGGTGTTTTGGGTCTTCGGGTCTTTTTGGTCTTTGGGGTATTTTGGGTCTTCGGGGTATTTTGGGTCTTCGGGATGTTTTGGGTCTTCGGGATGTTTTGGGTCTTCTGGGTGTTTTGGGTCTTCGGGGTGTTTTGGGTCTTCGGGGTGTTTTGGGTCTTTGGGGTGTTTTGGGTCTTTGGGATGTTTTGGGTCTTCTGGGTGTTTTGGGACTTCTGGGTGTTTTGGGTCTTCGGGGTGTTTTGGGTCTTCGGGGTGTTTTGTGTCTTCGGTGTGTTTTGGGTCGTCGGGGTGTTTTTGGTCTTTGGGGTGTTTTGGGTCTTCGGGGTCTTTTGGGTCTTTGGGGTGTTTTGGGTCTTCGGGGTGTTTTGGGTCTTCAGGGTGTTTTGGGTCTTCAGTGTGTTTTGGGTCTTTGGGGTGTTTTGGGTCTTCGGGGTGTTTTGGGTCTTCGGGGTGTTTTGGGTCTTCGGGGTGTTTTGGGTCTTCGGGGTGTTTTGGGTCTTTGGGGTGTTTTGGGTATTCAGGGGGGGGGGGGGGGTTTGGGTCTTCGGGGTCTTTTGGGTATTTGGGGTCTTTTGGGTCTTCGGGGTGTTTTGGGTCTTCGGGGTGTTTTGGGTCTTTGGGGTGTTTTGGGTCTTCTGGGCGTTTTGGGTCTTTGGGTATTCAGGGTCTTTTTGAGCCTCAGGGCCTTGAAGGGTATTTTGGGTCTTTGGGCATCTTCAGGGTATTTCGTGTCTTCAGGGGTCTTGGTGGTCTGAAGGGTCTTGGGGGAATTAAAGGGTCATCAAAGGACTGAGGGGTCTCAGCAGTCTTAACGCAATTAAGAGGGTTAATTAAGAGGGTGGTAATTTTATTTGAAGAAGAAGAAGACGTTTTCGTCACTTATAAACATACGCGACATATCACGACATATCGCGAAGATATCGCGACATAACGACATACATAACCATATACGTTTGCTCTATTATAATAAGATTTTAACAAGTTGTGGAGGAGTTATGAATAAACTTGGTGGATGAGTTGGTTTGGTGACAAGAACAAGCCGAATAGATTTTGTTTCAGGTCCGAATCCAGAACCGGCCTATCAGTGGGACACAAAACAGAAACTGTTCACCAGGCGGAGGTATGCACGCTCTCGAGTGCCGTTCCATTATTGCTGTTATAATAATGCATTTATGAACTCATGTCATTGCTGCTCTAACCTGTTTTGCTAAATATATCATACGACTACCTTATCTCAAAAGGGCTTTGTATTTATTCATTGTTTTTGTTAGTTTTAGTTTCATGCATCAGCTGGTATGCGTCGGACACCAGTCTCATTATCAGGTTACTTTTCCATCAAGTACAAGGACTTGAGTTCGTAGACGACGGAGAGATAAGCATCTTAATTCCACCAAATTCATCGAAAATAATTATATTGAATGTATAAATATTTGTCTGTAAATGCTATGTTACCGCAGGTCTTGTATGAACTGCTGCGATTACAGATTGGTCACGCGTTTTACATTGAGAACCATTCAGCACTGACTTCAAAATGTCACAGCTAACCTTTAGTTTATGGTTAATTGTTTCGAATTTGGTTTGGTCGTTCCATCCACTATTGAACAGGATATATATATGTACAGTCACGTGAAAAAGTAAGTACACCCCATGTAAACTTTTGACTTTTTCAACATATTTCAACATACAGTTATTTGATCTTTCAACAATATTGATAGATAACGGTGATATAATATAACAAATATCATGAAACATTTACATTTTGTAGTCCATTGTATAATTTATATAAACATAAATGCAAATTTCGCATGTGGAAAAAGTAAGTACACCCTTACATTTATCACTACTTCAAATACCTAAAATTTGAATCAGGTGCACCAGCTCAGATGCAAATGTTCAGAACATCATCAGAGAGGATCTTGGAGGAACCTGTCTTATTTAAACCTCAGACATTTAGTTTGGTTTCCTCTTTGATGTTGAAGTGTGCCTCGCCATCACCATGCCGAGATCAAAAGAGCTCTCTGGGGCCTTCAGAAAGAAGGTTATAGATGCCTACGAGTCTGGGAAGGGATTTTTTTTTTGTTTGTTTTTTTTTTTTTTTTGTATACAAGATCGAGGCTCGTGAAAGAGCTAACATTAATCACA
Organism: Myxine glutinosa; assembly: GCF_964187855.1. NCBI lineage: Eukaryota > Metazoa > Chordata > Myxini > Myxiniformes > Myxinidae > Myxine > Myxine glutinosa. The sequence goes on along the minus strand of NC_136271.1, from coordinate 82,786,083 downwards.
CAAAAAGACAAACCGACACACAAAACACAAAAAACAAGGGGAGCGGCAGACAAGATGGGGAGAGAGGGGGAAGGACACAAAAGAGAGGGGGAAGAGGGGGAAGGACACAAACACAACATTTGAGAGCAGGGACATCGGGAGGACTTGGGGGGAGGTGGGAGAGGATTAAAACATATGAACACTGCAAGGACTCTGGGGTGAATTACCGGGGGTAGAAAAGATCAAGGTTTTCGATGGGGGAAGATAAGAGATGGTGGTGAACAGCTGTTTTAAAGACCTGGAGGGAGGAGTGGGATTGAAGGGAGTGGGGGAGTTTGTTCCAGAGGCGGGAGAAAAGGGGAATGAAAGAGTGAAGGTGAGCAGAGAGCCTAGACTTTGGCAGTTTAACCATAAGAGGGTTGCAGGCAGATCTTGTGCGACCTGAAGGAATATTGGGGGGACAGAGCACAGAGAGAGCTGGGGGAGCAAGGCCGGAGAGGAGTCAGTATAAGACAGAAAGACCACCAACCTGCCTGCGGTGAGAGAGTGAAAGGCCCTCGGCGTTGACTACATCGCAGGAGATTCCAATGATTGGAATCACAATCACAAGGATTTAAAAAGATCTCCAAACAATTTGAAATCAATGATTCGACTGTCCGGAAGATCATCTACAATTGGAGAAGATTCCAAACAACTGCCAACTTGTTCAGGCCATGCCGCCCCAGCAAGTTCAGCCCGAGAGCAGACCGCAAGATGCTGAAAGAAGTCTCTAAGAACCCCACAATGTCATCACGGGACCTACAGGTAGCTCTTGCCACTGTCGATGTCAAAGTGCACGAGTCTACCATTAGAAAGAGGCTGCACAAATTTGATCTACATGGGAGGTGTGCCAAGAGGAAACCTTTGCTGCCCAGAAAGAACATCAGGGCAAGACTAAAGTTTGCCAATGAACACCTCGGCAAAGACGAGCACTTCTGGAACAATGTGCTCTGGACAGATGAGTCAAAGGTAGAGCTAATTGGCCACAGTACCAGGAGACATGTTTGGCGAAAACCAAAGACAGCATTTGACCACAAGAACCTGATACCAACTGTAAAGCATGGTGGTGGAAATATTACTGTTTGGGGCAGCGTTGCTGCATCAGGGCCTGGGCAGCTCACAATCATAGAATCCACCATGAATTCTACATTGTACCAGAGGGTGCTTGAGGATAATGTGAGGCCATCTGTCGGAAAGTTGAAGCTCAACTGAAGGTGGACCTTGCGACATGACAATGACCCAAAACAATGTAAACATACCAGGAAATCCACCAAGGAATGGCTGAAAAGAAAGAAATGGAGGGTTCTGGAATGGCCAAGTCTAAGCCCGGATCTAAATCCCATCGAGATGTTGTGGGGGGATTTGAAACGAGCTGTGCATGCAAGAAACCCTTCAAACATCGCACAGCTGAAATAATTCTGCATGGAGGAGTGGGCAAAAATTTCTCCCAGTCGATGTCAGAGACTGGTAGACAGTTATAAGAACCGCCTACTTGAGGTTGTTTCTGCCAAAGGGGGCAATACCACCTATTAGAGCCAAAGGGGTACTTACTTTTTCCACATGCGAAATTTGCATTTACGTTTATTTAAATTATACAATGGACTACAAAATGTAAATGTTTCATGATATTTGTTATATTATATCACCTTTATCTATCAATAATGTTGAAATGAAGATCAAATAGCTGAATGTTGAAATATGTTGAAAAAGTCAAAACTTTACATGGGGTATACTTACTTTTTCATGTGACTGTATATATATATATATATATATATATATATATATATATATATATATATATATATATATATATATATATATATATATATATATATATGTATGTATGTATATATATATATATATATATATATATATGTATGTATGTATATATATATATATATATATATATATGTATGTATATATATATATATATATATATATATATATATGTATGTATATATATATATATATATATATATATATATATATATATATATATATATATATATATATATATATATATATATATACACATGTATATATATATGTATATATATGTATATATATGTATGTATATATATATATATATATATATATATATATATATATATATATATATATATATATATATATATATATATATATATATATGCAGACTTGGCATTTAATATGGAATATTTTTATTTTCTTGACTTGGGTTTACTTTCTTAACTCAGTATATCAATCTGGTGAGTTTCTTTTACACTTTGGTGATTTATTTGTTAAAAGAACCATGTCACTGATTGTCTGTCGCAGCAAGAAGTCAACAGCAGGATTATATCACAGGTGGCGTGGCAAAATGTACGGACAGGTGCATTTGATGATTGGCTTCACAGTCGGGTATACAAGGGTTGTTGCATTCTGTATTAGTGGAAAACAACTGCTGCACGTTTCCAAAAGTTATTGGTCTTTGGTCTATTTGGTCTAATTGGTCTATTTCCAAAAGTCTTCAGTAGTCCACTGGCGGTGCTTCATGGCCCAGGCAAGCCTCATTTTCTTATTTTGCCATCTTAGCAATGGCTTTCTTACTGCCACTCGACCTGTCAAACCTGCAGCTCGAAGTCTTCTCTTCACAGTTGAAACTGAGACTTGCTTACTTCGACCAGTGTTAAGCTGTGCTTGAAGCTGTTGTCCTGTGAGCCGCCTATCACGCAAGCTGTTGACACTCAGAAACTTGTCTTCTGATTCTGTTGTGGCTGTGGTTCTGCCAGACCTCTTCCTGTCAGAGTTTCCTCCAGTTTCCAATATACTACTTCCTGCAGTGCAATATTGTCCAAATAATGCTTCAGAGGGTGTAATAACAGTTTGTTTCAACACTGCTTTTATGCAGACAGGGGGTTTGTAATCAAGTAATCAGCAGAGGTTGGGACACCTGTAAGAATTGTTTGCATCAACTTTCAAGGCTTAATTTACTTACATTGCTGCAGAACAGCTGTAAGTTGTTAACCCATTACTAGTTCCCTGAAGAAGGCCTTTTTTTTTTTTTTACAATATAACTGTGCAATTTACATTATTTTCCCGTTTTTGCTAACCTAAACTTTTTTTTAAACCTCGAACAGTTTAATGCTTACCTTTGTACCATTTCAGGTTTTTCACTGGACTTGAATTGCTTAAATTTCAATAAAAACTGGAAAAATTGAGGTGTTCTAAAACTTTTGAATGGTTGTGTACATATATATATATAGTGTTGCGGTTTTGAGAACCCACACAGGTAACATCATTAAAGGTTAAAGGTTGCTCCCCATAGATAGGCCACAAGCAACACGTAGGTCACCTTAGGACGTTAGTTATTTCATAGTATGTGTTTAGGATAAGGCCATTCCCAATAGTTGCATCTGCGTTGTGTAGAACAAATAAGAGTAGGCCCATCCGTCCATTTTGCAGCCTCCCTCCAAGCGACGCCATTAAGCGCTAGCCAGTCTGTACCTCGCCCTCGCCCTCGCCCTTTAGGCTGACAGCAGCCTTCGCGAACTCGTTGGGCTTCCGCTCAAACCAGCCCAAAGGCCACGAGGTAAGGCCCGAAAAGGGGGTGGAGCGCAAGGGTGGAGGTGCGGCCACGTCAAGCAGCCATCAAGGCGGAGCCGGTAAGCCCTCACCAGCCAACCAGGGCTCGAGTGAGATTGCCTGACAGGGTGTGGCTAGATTTGAGAGGGTTCGCTGGGCATGGCAATATAACCCCTTGCGCGAGGCCCCCACTTCAGTTATGAGGAGAGAGAGGGCTTGAACCTTGTACCTGAGTTGTGAGAACGGACGCAACTGTGATCATTGTGAATGAGTTATGAGGAGAGAGAGGGCTTGATCAAAGCTATGAGAGAGGCGCTCGAGTCTTGACCTGATCGGAGTTGAGTAGTTAAGAGAGGGAGAGATGCGCTGTGGCAAGCCTCAGACAAAGGGCGGGCGCGCGGCACACACTGCAGAGGACTGCAGCGTGAGAAGGACGTTGGTGAAGGGCGCTTGGATCGATCATAGTAATACCGGGAGTGCGTGTGAAGGCACCGGTACACATATTACGTACGCCGTCTGATCGCCAGCTCACCTAACCTCTGCTATATAATTGTCCGTTTCGCGCCTACGCCACGGGGAGAGCTGCCTGCCGTATTCTACCATCTGCACAGTACGAGTCGGGGACCCGACGAGCTGTGGACCCTTGGACCCTCAACCCGACCATCTTCAAACCCCGTGTGAGTGACCCTGAGAGTGAGTCTGAGAGTGAACAGGCCCGTGTCCAGGGAATAGGTTAAGACTGTTATTAAGGCTGCCCTGTGTATCTGCTTCTTCCTCTTCCCTGTACATTCTCTTCTTCTTTTCCTCTTCTTATTTGTACAAAGTGTAATAAATTCCTTGTTCTTCCTGGTTTCTTCCTAATTCGATCGTCCTCGTCTTTTCTCCATTGGGTAAGCGTGGCACGATTAGGAACCGCTTAGAATCGGGTTTAGTACCTGTTAACGGCCTAGATCGCGGCTCGCTTCGCTCGGCGTGTCCACTAACGCCGTGGTTCAGGCCGGAGTTATTTCCTCGTTTCTGGTCAGCGTTAGTACTTAGGTAATAGGACTAATTCGACCAACAACCCTATTTAACGCTGCCCGGGAAGGATGTTTCGCCCCCGGGATCGCATCCTTCAGTAAAAGGACAAGGGGATTAATCCCCCCTTGATAAGGGGAAGGCCGACGTTGGAGATCCACAACAATATATATATAATAAGGTCTGCAACTTTAGACACACATATGTCTTAAATACTTATTTTAACAGGTCAAAGACTTGTGTAATTGAGGTAACACAATCACATGTCGACACATGCACAAACATGCAGACAAAGACCTGACAACGCAGTACTGTTTTGAACTTTTAGCATCAAGTAAAAATACTTGGTGACCTTGGGGGAAGTAACTGAATGGTATACTCTGAGTTCTACTGGCAATGTAAATCTAGTGATGTTGCTTTGCTCTCCACGATCAGTGGGGCATTTTATGGAGAAATATCACCCCTCACCCTGCATAAAATGCCATTCACAGAGTTTGTACTCTGTTCTCCAAGTGCTGAGCATCAATCAAGTAAGCAGCAGGTACCATTTTTAAGGCCTTTTGTATGAATCAGCCAAGGATAATAGAGAATTACTGATCTACCACACCCAGAGCAGTCACTCTACAGTATATGATTTGAAAAACTAAGTTAAACACAACTATATAATGAAATAGATGTCTGTCCATTCCCCCACCCCACCCCCCCCCCTCTCCCCTTCTCATGCCTCCTCCCCTCAAGCCCTCTCCCTCCCACAGATCTCCCGATGTCCCTGCTCTCCATCTTGTTCTCCCGCTCCCTTTATCATATGCTTTATGTGTTAGTTTGTCTTACACGAGCTTCGATCTTGTATACAAAAAAGTCCGAATATTAGGCCGAGAAAAATATATTTCCGGGTTCTGGTCAGCGCGCGCATCGATTTTGACCCTGCGCGTCAAAATATTTTTTTTTCAAATTTGTATCGACCTTCGCGCACGGTTCTCCCCTGCAAAACTGCGTTTAGTTTGTCCAAATCCAACCAGCCGTTCCAAAGATATGAGTAGTTTTTTGTGTGCCGTGACGTCATGAATCCAATGGGGAAGTTGCATGTGACGTTATCGTCTTAGTCACGTGACCGCTTGGGTGGCAAAACATTGCTTCTGCCACCATACGTAATGGCGGCAATTTGAAACTCGTCTCACATATAAATTGCCCCTACACGATGGTAAAGAGTTGTTGTGCTGTCGGATGTACAGCCCGATTTCATAATGGATCGGGCTTGTCATTCTACCGTTTTAAGGACGACACAAGGGTGAAACGGATTCATAGCTGCCTTGACTGCAGCTCTCAGGTGAGAACATGGCTCATGAGGTTGTTACCTTCGCTCGCGAAGCTAAAAGCAGGATTAGGCATTTGGTTACGTACATGTGGAGTGCGTATGGCGTACGTGTGGCGTACTTGTGGAGTTTGTGTGGCGTATTTGTGGAGTGTGTATGGCGTACGTGTGGCGTACTTGTGTGCGTGTGGAGTGTGTGTGGTGTACGTGTAGAGTGTGTGTGGCATACTTGTGGCATACTTGTGTACGTGTGGAGTGTGTGTGGTGTACGTGTGGAGTGTGTGTGGCGTACTTGTGGAGTGTGTGTGGCATACTTGTGGAGTGTGTGTGGCATACTTGTGGAGTGTGTGTGGCATACTTGTGGAGTGTGTATGGCGTACGTGTGGTGTACTTGTGTACATGTGGAGTGTGTGTGGTGTATGTGCGGAGTGCGTATGGCGTACGTGTGGCATACTTGTGTGTGTGGGGTGTGTGTGGCGTACTTGTGGAGTGTGTGTGGCGTACTTGTGGAGTGTGTGTGGCATACCTGTGGTGTACGTGTGGAGTGTGTGTGTACTATGGAGTGTGTGTGGCGTACTTGTGGGTCCACACGGGTCCACAGGCAGATGACACAGCCTCAGTTTCTCGCAATACCGCGAAAACGCCTCAACGGGCAAGCTACGGGCGTAAACTGACAGGTCCGTCTGATCAAACGACATCTTTCCCGCCATGTTGTTTATGCCACCCAAGATGGCGGCCGGAACCGGTTGTCATGGACGACGCTCACGTGATGCAAGGCCTCGATCGGCTGGATATTGTCATTTATTGAAACGAAGACGTTTTTGTCGGGTTCGTGTGAAGCAACCAGAAGGCATAGAGAGCTGCGGGTGGTCTCGCTAGTTAGGCCTGGGTCCTATCTCGTTTGTCATGAAGTTGTAAGTGTCTGTGATAATCTGGTGGACTGGGAGAAGAGATCGTGGGAGACCATCGGCCTGTTAGACCACTTGCGCATGCGCAGTGTTGACGCGATGGACGCATTGGAATGTTTGACGGTACGGCGAGGCGATCTCGAGAACGAAATGGCAGTCTATAATATGCTTGAAGAACTTAATAATTTTCAGAATAAATACATTTTAAAATAACTTAAGCTTGTGTTCATTATTTACAAAAAGGCCTACCAGTCCCATTGTCTGTCTTTAATTTCTCTCTGGATGGCGCCACGGCAGATGAGGAGGACTGCAAGGCATGAGGACACAAAAACACCTCTATATGTGCAATCCATGCTTTTCAAAAAAGAAAAAGAAAAAAAAACGCATCGCCGCATCAATTCTGGAACTTTGGTCTGACCAGAGACCAGCAATATTTTTTTTTTGGCCTTACATACAAACAACAACATTCCAAACAAAGTGGTACAAGGCACACACAGTTGCAGAAGAGTTGATCAGAACGGTTTGTGCAATAATGTCTCACATTGATAGATTAAATCCGTAAATGGCCTCTAAAGGTGGTTTTTTTTTATATTGATAGATTAAATGTCATGGTTTGGACTACATCCTCATGTAAGTATGTGATGTAGACGTGATAAATGTAACGACTTGTCACATACGACGGCAAATATCCCAATTGCAATCAAGAATAACAAGATTATTTCCAATCACTCGGGGTTCGCTTGGTTGTTGCTTACCTGACCTATAATGGCACACTGTAGATCACATTCCTCCACCAGGCTGAACAGTTTACATTTTGTATCCACTGATAGGCCGGATCTGGATTCGGACCTGAATCAAAAATCGAATCGGCTTGTTCCTCTCACCTAACCAACTCATCCACCCAGTTTTGTTATAAGCTGTCAACAAGTTTTTGAAATATCATGCTATATATCGTTTTTGGCCTCATCGCTCAATGGTGAAGAAGAATCACTTAAAATTTTAAATAATTCTCATATCCCGTCTGTTCTCGGATCTTCACCAAAATCGAATTGATTTGTCTTTGTCACAAACTCTTGTGGTTAAACTGCGAAAATCTAGGCTCTCTGCTCACCTTCACTCTTTCATTCCTCTTTTTTCCTTCCTCTGGAACAAACTCCCCCACTCCCTTCAATCCCACTCCTCCCTCCAGGTCTTTAAAACAGCTGTTCACCACCATCTCTTATCTTCCCCCATCCAAAACCTTGATCTTTTCTACCCCCGCTAATTCACCCCAGATACACCCAGATACACAAATTACAACTTCTTTCCTGGAAGTCTTTGCAGTGTTCATCTGTTTTATACCTCTCCCACCTCCCCCCAAGCCCTCTCCCTCCCACAGATCTCTCGTTGTCCCTGCTCTCAAATGTTGTGTTTGTGTCCTTCCCCCTCTCTCCCCATCATGTCTACCACTCCCCTTATTTTGTGTTTTTTGTGTCGGTTTGACTTTTTATGTGATTAATGTTAGCTCTTTCACGAGCCTCGATCTTGTATACAGAAAAAAAAAAAAAAAAAAAAAAAACCATTCCACTACTTTAAAGCCAAATCTGACCATCACTTTTTGAGATATCGTGCTATATATCAGTTTCAGCTCTATCGTTCAAAGGTGAAGAATCACTTTTAAAAATCCTCTGATCTGGATCCGATTTCGAAAATCTTCACGAAAACCAAATCAATTCCTCCTTGTCACACCCATCCTGTCCAAATGTCATCCGAATCCGTTTACAACTTTTTGAGATACCTGTTCACAGACAGACAGAGGTGAAAACAGAACCTTCGCCCACCTTAGGTGGCGGAGGCGATGAGGTATTTGTGATAAAGTTGCTTATTCTGATGAGCTCTTTATAGCTTTTCATTGCAATGTCATGGTTCAATAAATAGTACGAGTCGCTGCTTGCAGCAACAGCTGAATAATGTATGCCATTTGTGGCAAAGCCCAAGGTATTTTTTTGATCAAGTGACAACAAATTGTTATTCTCAAAATCCATTTTTAAACCGGAATATGAAAGTATGGTTTGAGGCGTTAGTTATTATGGCGCATTGGGTTTCTACTTGTAGCTTCTTCAATTGGAGAAAGGAGCCAGTTGAACATCCAGAGCAAGGAAGGCTCGAGACTACATGTGGTCTATTCCATTTGTAAGCAAAAAAGCAGAGTTGCATTTGCACCAACTGCATAAAAAGCAGCTTTACTCCTCTAGAGAGTGAATATGTGAACAGTCCTGAGCATGAAGATAAAGAACATAAACTAACATCTCCAGCCCCAGCAGACACACAATATTTTCCTTGTTTTTAATACACACACGCACACACTCACACACTCACACACAAGCAGAGTGATCAAAGCCTCCATACTCAACCAACACATATGTGTACTTGAAGGAAGACTTGGATTATCTCAAAACAAGGCAGATTTCAGGCTTTCACTGCCTAGGGAAAATGCACAACCCTGTAGTCTAAGCCATGCAGGTAAACATTCTGAATACTGGGTGCTACAAATGCCCAGGGCACGCATTAGGGTCAACACTATTTGACATTCAAATGGGCAGGCCAAGAAAATTGATAAAAATTAAGATAGACAGTTCAATATTGCCTCTTTGAATTATTTGGACCAAAAAATTGTGAATCCAACCTGTTGCTAACCTATCTGACAACTCGGACATTTTTTCTCAGGTAAGGCCTAGAGAGGTCTTTGGGAATTTTCAACTTCCAATTTCATACTGCAGTTCAATTTCATTTCTATATTCTTAGAAAATGTCAAGGAAAATAGAATAAAAAGTGATGGTGTGGAAAATAGTTTTGTTCATAATCCCAAGAAATGCATTTAATAAAACCATATAAAAAATAAACCAAGGTGAAGCAGCAGTTAACCCTTAAGGCACAGTTTGATAATGTTAGAAACAAATGAAGTCAAATGGATTTACTTGTATTCACGGGAAGGTCGGATCTCAAAAAGTACTTTTGATCCACATATTCATTTTATATTCTTATAAGAGAGGAAAAAATGCAACAATAACCTGAAAATACAACTTCCCCAGAAATGGATATAGTGGCAACCAAGTCATGCTTCATTTCTAGTAGCTGCAATACACAAAATGATCTCACAGCCAACATTGGATCCACAAAGGAAAGAAATGGCTGCTGTATTGATGTCAAAGCACGTGAATGAATAACCTACTGACATCCTCAAATAATATTACTATTGCTATTGCTAAATATTTTATCTTTAATTGATTTAGAAAGCAACTTGTAAGCAGAAAATTCATATAGGTTTTGAAAACAGGCAGCCATTTACTCACACATTGCTATATGTATGTATATATTGTTACGTGGTCCCCTCGGTGACTACCTGGTCTCGGTGACCCCCGGACCATGAGAGGACCTTCGCCAGAAAGTAGTATTATATATATGCGCTTTCGCAACGCAATCCCTATGAATTCCACCCAAGAGAAACTGATGTTCAATGATATATTTCCAGGGTAAGGATATCATACAATTTCAAGGATACAATCACGGATATATTCCCCGAGCAATCAACAACAAACAACCATCAACAATTCCCAATCCACAATCAATTCCCTATATGATTAAGATGGCCATCTTATATATGTGTGTCCCCTTTTGGTACTCACGACCCCCTTTTGGTCTCTGCCCCTCACAATGTCTCTGGGCCCCTCCTGACCAAGATGATGGTCGGCGTCGCCGCACTCGGGCGGTTGAACGAACCCCGGGTGGACGTGTTTCCACCGGGCAGGTATCGTCTCAGGCACCCCGGCTGCAGCCCCTCGTGGCCACGCGAAGCGGGTACGGTAAAGCAAGCCCAAAAGCCCCACGCCGCTTGCAACGCGTGTTAGGCCCCAACGTGCGACCCGTACGCGTCTTTTTAGACGGTGCCGCGAACGGTGCCAGACGCGGGGTCGATGCACGGCCCCACGTCAACTTGACGTCTCCACCGGGTAGGTACACGTCCCGGTAACTCCTCTCGCCAGACGGGCTTCGGAACGCCGCTTTTCCACGCGGCGCAAGGTCGATCCCACCTTTCGTCGGAGCGGGGCAAGGAAGAAGAATCCTCGTCGCTTTTCTTCCTCGTGTCTTTTCCTCTTCCGTTTCCGGTCACTTCCGTTTCCGGACACTTTTTCAGAAGGGCTCCTGACCCTCCAACCACAACAACCCTTAATCTACTACACATGGATAAGCAAAGACCTGAATGGTAATTCACATACATTCACATAAATATGTAACAATATACATATATATATATATTATATGTTATTGGGTAAAATGCCAGGAGCATAGAAAAGTCCCCTTTATATATGGTCTGTGCCATGTGGCAAAGAATAGAAAGGAATGACCTTATGGATAAGGCATCAGACTCCCAAGACTATGCATATACTGTGTATATGTGTATATATATATATACATGGTATATATACATTCCTGTCAGTGGGAAATGTGCTTGAATTAATAAAAAGAATTATCAAAACATTCGTCATCCTAAGTGCCATCATATTCAAAATGTTTAGACAAACGTCATCTCACAAAAGATCCAAAATGAAATTCTGAGCGCCTTGTCTGAACTGTAGCATGAGTTGGCAAACTCAGTGTACCCTGTCTTTGTGATGGGTTGATGTCCTCAAGCTCTCTTGCTGCTTCTGGCAAGTAATTGCTGTAACCTCAATATTCGGAGTGGATTATCATATTGTCAGTCATTCTGGTAATGGTGTGTCTCAGCGCATTAGCAAAAATCTCTCAACTTATTTTTTGTCTCACTTCAAGTCTTCAAGCTTTCTGCCTCTGGCTTCCCTTGATGGTCATCATTCGATGGGAGATTCAGACTTGATTGTCGTCACATGGGAATAAATTGTGACCCAGAAAAAAGTCAAATGTATTTTACAATTGAAAGGACCCTTTTTGAAAGTCGTTATGGCTGGAAATTGGTTCTGATGCCATTTTAATTTCTGGCTATCTATGATAGGTTCAAAATTGCAAACCTATTCAGAATCAAAATGCTGTAGATTGTCGCTGAATGTCCTCAGCAAGAATTAAAAAAGAAAATCACAAAATGTTTCGACGAAAAGGAAGAAAATATAATTTCCTCTCAAAAGTATCCAGTGCATCTCTGTAATATGCTTTCAAGTTAAAATTCTCTCTGATGTCTAGCTCGGCTCCTCTCCGTGAAGGACACCGTGCGATCTTTAATGTCCACGAACAAATTCTGGCAGAAGGGATGCCCAGACATCTATTCAAAGGACGGCACACACATTGATGATTCACCCTGCCAGTGAAACACCGGGATGTCAGTTTACTGTATATATGGGTCGGGATTCAAACCCAGGCTAGACAGCTTAGAGGCGAGTGTGTGTAGCGTGTATACCTATAGGCCTTCATGCCAGCGCAGCTGAAATTAGGATGTGGCAAAAATAACGATGTAAAAATGACCAGACATTGACAGGATGTACTACGATGGTCACACAAAATATCAGCATGTCAAAATGTGAAATGCTAAGGAGCACTTTGGGAAACCTCAATAATGACAGTGAAAAGAAATAAACAGAACAAGTTGAATTTTCATGGGGATACTCAATCAGAATCAGCCTTTATATGAGCAGTCCCTAATGGCAAAGGAAACTCTCATTCATTCTCTGCACATCCCAAGTCAAATAATGGCCGATAACAATGAAACATCTACTGTACAGCAAAATGTTGCTCTGACGTCGTCTCACTAATGCCTTGCCTCGGCAAGCAAGTACTGTGGACCATGACTATGAGCTTTTCCTTATTGAGTTGAAGCAGGTCGATGAAGCTCAGCTCCCTGGGTTTCATCAGAGACTTTGGACTACTTGGAAAGCTGTAAACGTATTGATTAAAGGTTTTCTTATGACACTAAGGAGTTTATGCATGAAGTTCTTTTTCAAAATCCCCTGTTTTCAGGAATCTTTACTAGTAGGTAACTTGTGAAGTATTTTACGAATACAGTATTGGAATACATATAGAATGTGATATTTAATGGAGTCTTCCATGGCGATGGTTAGCTGTCGACTCTGTTTCCTCAAATATTGGTTTTCATTAAATAAGAAGAGTACAAAAATAATCTGCCTTTGTTTTTGTCAAGAGGATAGTGAGTCATACTTTATTTTACAACTAAATATTGGGTGGAATGCAGTGGATGAAGAGGAAGGTTTTTCCTGTCTTTTTTTTTTTTGTATATTTAGTTTTGGCTCATCTGAGAACTAACATATCGAGCATGTAATAAAAGGAGCAGGAGACAAGAGCGGGAGGGGAAGAGAGAGGGAAGTACAACAGTAGGGAACAGGGACATCTGTGGAAGAGAGAGGGCTGGGTGGGATGCACGAGAAAAACAAGATGGACACTACAGGGGCTTTCAGGAAAGAGAGTCTTTTCCTGAGCTTCAAATTACTTCTCAAAAACGAGAAAGCATCGCCAAATGCAAAGCACATCCACGTCTGCTTTGTACTCGAACTAAACTTGACAAAAACAACAGCCAGGAAAAGTAGAAAAAATATTAAAGTGTTTTCCATATTCTTATAATGAAGGTTTATTGAAAATCTGATGCAAAAGCTCGAATGGCAAACGAGAAATCATTTCAAAATGCAAGCGGACAAAATAAAGAGAACCACTGAAGCGATAAAAAAAACCCTGACTGCCTTGTGCCGAGCAGCAGTGAACGAGCAAATAAGGAGCAATTTGTACTTACTGTTGAATCAGTTATTAAACTTCTCCATATTCTTATAATAACGATTTATTTTTTTATATATGACAAAAGGTCAAATGGTAAATAGGTTATGGCACAGACCAGTGGTTCTTAACCTTTTTAAAGGCGCCCAACCCTAACGAAACCCACCGAACACTCGTGGAACCCCTCAAATTTGACAAAAAAAATTAAGAAGAATTGCATCTTAATGCGGTTTCTGTTCTTCTTTTCGGGGGGCGATCTGGGAAATGCGTGATTTTGTTTTGGCAAGGGCAAACCTCAAATCATTTTCGCATGCAAGCCTGCTCCTGTTCTTCATTTTAATGTCCACCAGTTTCGAAAACGCATGCTCGCAGAGATACGTTGTAACGAACGGCGTGAGGATCTCAAGGGCAATTTTAGCGATGTAAGGATACCCTTCCATTTGGAGGCACCAAAACGTTGGAGCATTGTTGTGCCGAAGAGTTGTTGTTGAGTCTGGCTCTGCTGAAGTTCAATGAGGTCGTCGAATTACTGGTCGTTGACAACTGCCGTTGCAACGTCGAAAGTAAATGGCTGCCGCACCCATGCTGGGTATTGCTCTTGGTCGAGAAAGTAGCCGCTGAATGACTTTCCCAGCTCATCCAAGTGCATGACAATTGCTTGCTTCAGCTCCCCCGGTACAGCAGTGCCTCCAACTTCAGACTCGTCTTCAATCCCGCTCACGAACTCGTCCAGTAGCGAAAAGTTCGCGAAGTTGTCGTTCTCTGTTCGCCGCCTCCACAACGGTAACTTCTTTCGGAAAGCGCTCAGCTTTTCTTCAGATTCGATGACATTCACTCCACCGCCATGCATCTGGCAATTGAGATGATTGAGTGCGTCAAAGATGTCAGCCAAGTACACCAAGGCAAGGATGAACTCTGACTCTTGGAAGTGCGTTGCATGGCAATGCTGGTGTTCTCGCAAAAACAGGGCTAATTCTACACACAAGGCAAAAACACGGCTCACTACCTTCCCTCGTGATAACCATCGACCGTTAGAGTGGTAGAGAAGGACTTCGAATTCAGAGCCGATTTTATTGCACAGCTCTTTGAAGATGCGATGATTCAGAGCACGGCTTTGCACGTAATTCACAGTTTCAACGACGATTTTCAGAACATTGGCCAGTTTTGGAGGCACGGTTTTTGATGCCAGCACGTGTCTGTGCAGGACGCAGTGCATGACGATGATGTGTGGTGCATCAGCCATCACCAGCGCTCCAAAACCGGAGTTGCATCCCAGCATGGCTGGAGCTCCATCCGAGCAAACTGCAGACACCATGTTCCACGAGAGGCCGTTGCTTTTGAAGAAGTCGTCCACAAGCTTCTTCACGTCAGCTGCCTTCGTCGTTGTTGTGAGAGGCTTGCAGAACAGAAAGTCTTCCTTGATCTCGTCTCCTTTGACATAACGCACAAATAAGATGAGCTGGCTCAAATTCGAAACGTCGGTGGTCTCGTCGAGTTGAAGGCTGAATTTTGTCGGGCTCTCGACTAAATCTGCAACTACCTGGGCGAGGATGTCGTCGCTCATGTGGTCGATTCTGCATCTGATGGTGTCATTTAAGAGTTGAACGAGAGACAACTTGTTTTCAGCAGCTTTTCCCAGCATGATGTTGGCCATCTTCAACGCGGCCAGTTTGATGAGTGTCTTGCCAACGGTGTGCGGTTTGCCCTGCTTTGCGATCAGGTACGCAACTTCATACGACGCGGTGAGGATCGGTTTGTCAATTGTAACGAAGCCGAGAGTGGGCAAGGTAGCACTTGCGTCAAATCGGACTCTCTTCAATTTGAATTCATCCTGTGTTGCGTCTTTGTACTGCCCCTCGCCGTGCAATTTTTTGAAGTGTTCCCGTAGTTTTGCTGGTGCTAGGCTGCAGTTGCTCAACTTGACATTGCAAAGCATGCATTGAGGACGCTGACTTCCGTACCGTTCCGTCAAACACGTGAACCCGTACCGCACGTAATCCTCCGACCACTTCCTTTTTTTGCTCAATATACTGCAAAAAAAAAAAAAAGTAACAAACTGATCTTAATTGAGTTTGGGCAAATAATTATATGACAAAAATTTAAAAAGGAACATGCTTAAATATAATCAGTACCCCTCTGAAAACTGAGAAATTTTAACGAAGAAAACATAACTTATAGTTACAATGATGGGATTCATTATCTACTCAACTCTATGTCACCTCAAATCCCATTATAATATTACATAGAAAACTGTGAATTGTTAGTTTTGAATTGCGACCAAAGGAGTTATGTCACCTCCACCTAATTTTCTGAGTAATTCAATCATATTTTATAATCACCATCCACTTTTGACTTTAATATAACTCTGAACCCACCCTGCATATCCACAAACATTTCCAACTTACTTTTCAATTAATCAGTAACTCCAAAGTAAGGCGCGACCAATGACGCACGGCAAGCTAATCGAGGCTATTCACTGGAATTTCCGAACACCTGAAAAGTCAAAAATCCAGTAGGTAAGTAAGCAAGTAAGCACCATCAACAGAATAATTAGCAAGTTGCTCATTGATTCAAATTACTGCAGTCAGTGTGAAACAACTTATCTTAAACACAGACCAGAGAAACCATGAATGGGATGGGAATACAATTACAAATAACATTTCCATTCGTTCATAACATACATAGCAAAATAATAATAATATTAATAATAAGCATAATTACACATAGATTCAAAATTGATACAAAACTAAAAACAACAAAAAAAACAAATTGCAATGCGTTTCGGAGGACCTCCGCCGAACTCCTGAGACTGGCTCACTGAACCCCTGGGGTTCGGTCGAACCCAGGTTAAGAACCACGGGCCTAGACAATGTGCGCCTGCACACACACACACACACACACACACACACACACACACACACACACACACACACTGCAAAACCCCATCTCTCACTCCGTGTGGGAATGGGCTAACAAAATGTTGTGCTCTCCTCTGATGGACCTTGCACAATACGCCTTATTGGAAAAAAGGGCAATTAATAGGATCTGCTTGGAAGCACATCTATGTGGATACCGGTACACAGAGACTTTAATAAAATGATGGAAAGAGTCTTTGCCTGCGGGAAATTTTCGCACTCGACTTTGGAATGTAGTTTAGAAATTTTAGGCTGTTGGGCACATACCACATACTGTATGTCCAGTGGAGACAAGCCCATTGGGCCTTGGCCTCAGTCATTGCTCCACGAATATAACTGTTCCTTACCTCGTGTGTGTCCTTTTAGTAACAAAATGAAAAAACGATGCCATGCTTATATTGATTGCAAGAGATATCTATTTTTCTGTTTTTTAGCTATATTTCTTCGTAAATCGAAGTTTATTTTTTCTTCTCCATTTTTCATTTATGGACAGGCCTGCATGCATATGGTTGTGTGTGTGTGTGTATGTGTGTATGTATATATATATATATGTATGTATATATATACAGTATATATTCATTTGACCATTGCATTTTATGTGTATACTTTGTTTTTGTTAGCTCCATAATAAAACCTGAAAAAGTCAGTCTCTTTCTACTTTACTCTCTTTCCAAGCCTAGTGCTGGCTTGACGGTTAAGGTGGCCGGCTTAAAATCTTAGGGTCTTGAGCTTGAGCCCCTGTCATGCCATTGAAATAACACCAGGTGGGTTGACTCAGCCTGTTATCCTTCTGAAGTCGGCAAAATGAGTGTACCAGCTCACTGGTAACAGAGGTACTGCATCAGCGGCACCGCCGCCCTTCCACAAAATGATGCAACCAGCTGCCCCAGGCTGCATACAAAACGACAACTCTCTTTCCCATTCCCAGTTAATCTCTTTCCAATTCTCCATATCTCTCTCTCTCCATCTATCTCACTCTATCTCACTCTATCTCACTCTATCTCACACTCTCTCACTCTCTCTCACTCTCTCACTCTCTCTCTCTGCCGCCCCCTGCTGGCTGTTGTGATTTGGGTGTGGCGTCATAGACGCCGTATGCAGCTGCTCGGTTTTGTGGTGAGTGCTCTGTGTGTTTTTCGCCTCTCCTGCCCCCCCCCCCTCCTCCCGCTCCTTTTCCATCCTGTGTGCTTTGGCGTTTGTTTTCCATCCTTTCTACACCTTTGTCTTCGAGAGAGAGAGGCTTGAGAGCGGGCCCATTTTTGGGTGCGGCCTACCAGCTTCGACGATGCTTTGTAAGCTTTTTGTGCTTACAATGCACGTTTGTTATTTATTTTAGTTCGATTTATTTAGGTTTGGTACCTTCTTGTCCGGTTCGGACAAGTGGGGGGTGTTAATTCGCTGGGATGGTGAATACACGCTCTCGTTTAGAGGCGTTCGACAGCTTAACAAGGAAGCATGCATTTGTGTGTGTTCTGCCCGAAGGAACTTCCACTGAGGACATTGTTTTGTTGGTGGGAAAAATAATCGGTTGTGAGAATTTACGAGCAGCGTCGAGAATGAACAAAAAGTTGTTGTATTTGTGTCCGAGGAAAAATTCGTTCACGATGTGTTAGTGCGGGATTAACCACAGAAACAGGTCTCTTTGTCTTGGCTTCGCCTATACTATACTATGGACACTCCGTCGATGAGGGTCGTCATATCTAATGTACCTCCATTTATAACCTGCGATCAGCTGATGTCCGTTTTGTCCCGATACGGAACAGTAGTGTCGAAAATCACAATTATTCCTCTCCGGTCTCACGATGAACGTGTTAAACACGTGATGAGCTTCAGACGGCAGGTGTATATGGTGCTTCCAGATCGAGGCGATGACACGGGGTTAAACATCACGTTCAAGGTAAAGGTGAACAACCATGAGTACCAGATGTATGCGTCATCGGCCTCATTAATATGTTTTCATTGCGGAGCTTTTGGCCACGTGAAAAGGTTTTGTCCGAAGGTATCGTGTGTAAGGTGCAGTGAATCAGGTCATAGTGAAGTTGATTGTAAGAGAGATAACCACCCGGTCTCTCACGTACAAAACAAGGTAAACAAAAATACCTGAACGGTTCCTACCGCCGCTCCCTCGCACACGAGGAGTAGGGATAATACTCCTGTTCGTGACAGTGAAAATGACAACACTGCTGATTCTGTAAATAATGAAATAAACCCGGCTAACCCACCTGTTGTGGCAGATGCTTCATGCAGTGAGGAGATGGAAGAAGATCCCATTGTGGTGACAAAAAAACGAAGAGCACCTGGGGTTTGTAACTCCAACATTACTGTGAAAAAGGTAGTGTTGGATAAAGACAGTGTGTGTGAAGACGCCCCTAAACGTCTTTCTCAGGTGTCCACAAGCTGTATTGACACCAGGGAGAAGGAACCTGAATTAATTAATTCTCAAACATTATCGGGCAGCACCGAAAACTTGGGAGAAAAAGTAGATGGCGAGACTAAAGATGATGGTGAGCTCATTAGTGAGCCGCCACCTTCACTACCTGCTGAGACTGAGCGGAATGGGAATGTTTCAGCCCCGAGCTCCTCTTTATCTAAATCATGCATGACACTGGTTCGTCAACTGAGCCAGTGAACATCTCCCAACAGGAGTGTGAAGCCGAGATTTCAGCTCCTGTTGAATGTCCCGGGTACCAGAGTGAAGGTGACTCTGCAATATAACATTCCAGCAAATCTTTGGACCTGGCTGGAATCAAAATGGGGACTGCGCAGTGCGCAGACTGATATACGTGACCCGGGCGGAGCTGTTTCTGATTTGTCAGAATCAGATGTGAAGTTGAGATGACTGAGTTGTCTCAATCTTCATCGTATCAGTCATCCATAGCCCCTCAACGTATTATTTCCTTTCTAAATGAAACCTACCGACAGCGAAATGTGATCGTAAAAGATCATTTTCCTGACTTAATTTCATACATCCAGGCTGCAAAGGACATAATTAGGAAGCTGGATGAATTTAATTTAACAAGGTCGCTGTTTTATCGGCTGAGAAAGGCTGTTACAAAAGCAGGGAGCGAGATTTCCCAACAACCGCTCAAGCCTTTTGATAATCCATGAAAAAAATCACCTTTGGAACCTTAAATATGAATGGCGGAGGTGCAAGCCAAAACCGCCAGGTTCAGGTGAAAAGTTTTCGTTTTACAATATTCAATGTTGATGCACCAAGTGAGAGTGTGGAACGAAGAGCTTTCTTTTCATCTTTGATTCCACACATGCAGTCGGTAGACCTCAATAATTGTATTTGCATGGGGGGTGACTTTAATTGCACCTTTGAACCCAGTATAGACCGAAATACAGCAGAACCTCATCCCGAATGTAATACTGATTTGTTTAATTCTTTTTTGGCAGTGGGTATGCTAGATGCATTTCCCCAACAAATCTCAATATACTTGGGGACGATGTGCCAATGGGAGAATGACCTTCGCTAGACTTGACCATTGGTACATAACCTCACAGTTCAGGAATGCGGTTATCTCTCCAAGTCATTTTCCTTCTTTGATTTCTGATCATCATTTAGTTACCATGGGCCTCTTTTTCCTTCAACCCTTACGCAAAAGTGCATACTGGAAATTCAATACTAGTCTTCTTGTAGATATTTTGCTTAAAGACCCCTTCCGTGCTTTTTGGGCCATCCAACTTTCAAGATTTCAAGAAAGCCTTCTTTCTCTTCTTTAGCGTTATGGTGGGATAACACAAAAGCTCAGATTCGAGTGTTTTGTCAGCATTTTGTTTCCAATGCAACTGATGTAAAAAATATAACAATGGCTTGTTTAGAAGCTGATATTATACGGTTAGAGTGTAAACTGGCTAAAGATAATAATAGAAGAGACCACAGGTTATTGGTTGAAAAGAAGGCTCAACTGAGAGAGCTGATTCAGGAGAAAGCAGTAGGCTTGTTAATCAGATTAAGAATAAACAATTTAAAGGTATTAGACACCCCTAGTAAATCTTTCTTCCAAATGGATTTGGTAAACAAGTCACCCAAAACCTTTTTCTCTGTACTAGACTTTAGGGGAAACATGGTTGCCAACCCTGGAGATGTAAGGTTGTGCATTAGAGAGTTTTTTTTCAAAACTTTATGCAAAACAAAATGTTTGTGAGAAAACCATGGAATTTTTAACTTCTCACCTTTCATCCCTAACTGAGCCTCAGCGCCTGGGCCTGGATTCACTAATTTTGTTGCCTGAGCTAACGCAGGCCCTAGCTGAAATGGACTTGGGGAAAGCTCCTGGGATTGACGGCCTACCGGCAGAATTTTTCTTGGCTTTTTGGGACCTTTTGGGCCCTGAATTATTGAATGTCCTGGAATCATCCTTGGTGCTTGGAGAACTACCACTACGCTTTAGAAGAGCGGTGGTGTCGCTGATTCCAAAGACTGGAGATCTACAACAGATAAAGAATTGGCGGCCGGTCTCATTATTATGTACGGATTACAAGATATTGTCAAAAGTGTTGACCAGTCGGTTGAAGACGGTAATCGGTGATCTAGTCCACCCTGATCAGAATTACTGCATCCCAAACAGATCTATTTATGATAATATTTTTTGATCCGGGATTTAATGGAATGTGATTGCTTGGAAAAAGATTTTGGGATAATATTCCTTGATTTGGAAAGGGCTTTTGATAGTGTTGATCATGTTTTTCTGTAGAGTGTGCTAGAAGCATGTGGCTTTGGTGCCAATTTTAGGGCCTACGTGACTTTGTTGTACAACAATATATTTAGTTTATTTAAAATAAATAAGGAACTCAGTTCTCCGGTACAGGTTCAAAGAGTGGTGAGACAAGAATGCCCGGTTTCTGGGTTGTTATTTTCCTTGGTAATGGAATCACTCCTAATTTTATTTAGGAAAAATATTTCAGGAGTGACTGTATCCCCTGGGAGTCCTTCAGTAGTGGTATCGACTTATGCAGAAGATGTCTGTGTGGTTGTTAAGAATGAGAATGATATCCCTGCACTTGTTGAATGTTTAAATATTTTTTGCCTCGCTTCTTCTTTGAAGTGTAACTGGGACAAGAGTAAAGCCTTATGAATTCCCTGTCTCAAGAACAATCCACCTGGAACAGTGCTGGTACCACCTGTGCATCTACCAACAAAGTTAAAATGGGTGAAAGACGGAGTCAAATACCTTGGGGGTTTTCCTGGGATCTCCACATTGCGTCCTCAAAAATTGGGACGGGATTGTTGAACATGTTAAAAAAGATTGGGACGGTGGAAACGAGCTCTGCCCCACCTCTTACAAAGGCAGGGTTCTAGTGGTTAATAATTTGGTGGCTTCTTCCCTGTGGCATAGGTTTATCTGCCTTCAGCCGCTGGAGACACTACTAAAGGCCACGTGAAATCGTATCAGTACTTTGTCAAAAATGGTATTTTTTGTTTTTTGATTCATCAATTAATTGATGAGTTATTTAATTATTAGCGATTAATTAAGTACTTATACATTTCCTTTCTCTTCTGGCCATTATCTCAAGCACCTTTTGAGTTCGGAAGCTGATATTTGGACATGCCAATGACCAAGTGATTTGGCTGCAAAGGCTATTTTTGATTTATTGATCAATAAATTAATCAATTAATCATTGTACACCGCTCCTTTCCTATGCCATCTCCAGGCATTGCAAATCGTCATTGCCGGGCACCAAAGGGGGCTCGGCAGTGACGCACGCTGAAAGAGAGTACTCAGTTTTCACTCTGGTTTCTTGTTGTACACCGCTCCTTTCCTATGCCATCTCCAGGCATTGCAAATCGTCATTGCCGGGCACCAAAGGGGGCTCGGCAGTGACGCACGCTGAAAGAGAGTACTCAGTTTTCACTCTGGTTTCTTGTTGTACACCGCTCCTTTCCTATGCCATCTCCAGGCATTACAAATCGTCATTGACGGGCACCAAAGGGGGCTCGGCAGTGACGCACGCTGAAAGAGAGTACTCAGTTTTCACTCTGGTTTCTTTCTTGTTTGTTGTACACCGCTCCTTTCCTATGCCATCTCCAGGCATTGCAAATCGTCATTGCCGGGCACCAAAGGGGGCTCGGCAGTGACGCACGCTGAAAGAGAGTACTCAGTTTTCACTCTGGTTTCTTGTTTTCTTGGTTGTCCGGGCGATATCTCAGCCATCCTTTGAGCTAGGAAGCTGAAATTTCGGCACAGTAGTGAGCAAGTCCTTTGTCAAATACGGTATTTTTTGTTTTTTGAATAATCAATTAATTGAGGAGTTATTTAATTATTAGCGTTTAATTAAGTACTTATTTAATTAATTAAATTTCATTTCTCTTCTGACCATTAACTCAGGCACCTTTTGAGTTAGGAAGCTGATATTTGGACATGCCAATGACCAGGTGATTTGGCTGCAAAGGATATTTTTGATTTATTAATTAATCAATTAATCGATTAATTATTTAATTATTCCATTAATGACAAAAACTTTTTTTTTTTTAAGTTACAGATTCTGATGAAATAGTGGTAGTTTATGTGTTCTCTGACCAAATTGATTAATAATTTAATTTTTTTATGATTATTATTATTTATTTATTTTCATTATTAATCATTTATTTATTTTCTTTCTCATTTGGCCAATATCTCAGGCACCTTTTGAGCTGGGAAGCTAATATTTGGACATGAGTGACCAAGTGATGTGGCTATCAAGGATATTTTTGATTTATTGATTAATCATTTCATCTATTAATTATTTATTGATTAATCGATTAATTATTTATTGAGTAATCAATTGATTATTTAATTTTTTATAATGACTTATTTAATTAAATTTCTAAAAGATACATCTTCGGATGAAGCACTAGTGGTTTAGTTATGCGATTAGCCAATTGATTATGAAAATATTTTGTGATAATCTTTTATTGATTTTAATTATACAATTAATCAATCAATTAGTGTACACCTCTCCCTCCCAATGCAGCCTCAATGAGCTGCACTGCGGTATTGCCAGGCGCCTGAGGCGCCCCGGCAATGCCGCGCTGCAGCATATTTAATTATTTGGCATGGGGTGGTGTACTTTGAATGTATGTGTACTTGTTTTCTTGTTTGTTTGTCCGAACGATATCTCAGCCATCCTTTGAGCTAGGAAGCTGAAATTTCGGCACAGTAGTGAGCAAGTCCTTTGTCAAAAACGGTATTTTTTGTTTTTTGAATAATCAATTAATTGAGGAGTTATATAATTATTAGCGATTAATTAAGTACTTATTTAATTAATCAAATTTCCTTTCTCTTCTGACCATTAACTCAGGCACCTTTTGAGTTAGGAAGTTGATATTTGGACATGCCAATGACCAGGTGATTTGGCTGCAAAGGCTATTTTTGATTTATTAATTAAGCAATTAATCAATTAATCGATTAATTATTTAATTATTCAATTAATGACCAAAAAAAATTTTTTTTTTAGTTGCACATTTTGATGGAATGGTGGTGCTTTATGTGTTCTCTGACCGAATTGATTAACAATTTAATTTTTTATGATTATTATTTATTTATTTTCATTATTAATCATTTATTAATTTTCTTTCTCATTTGGCCAATATCTCAGGCACGTTTTGAGCTCGGAAGCTAATATTTGGACATGAGTGACCAAGTGATGTGGCTATCAAGGATATTTTTGATTTATTGATTAATCATTTAATCAATTAATTATTTAATTATTCGATTAATTGCTAAAAAATATATATATATTGTTACGGAAACGGAGTACGGCACTCCCCTTAGGGGGGGGGGGGGGTTAATCCCCCTTCTATTTTCACTGGCCTTCTCCGCTCCTGACGCTGCACAGCTACCTCCGCCAAGGCAGGTGCGCAACCCCGTTCGCATCCGCGGACAGATGTTAATTGCCAAGCGGTTTAGCAACCGCGGCACGAACTATTAACAAGGACTGACCCGATCCTTAACGTTGGCCAAATCGTGCCACAGGTATTCAATTGGGAAATCACAAAGACGAAACGGATGTAAAGGACAGAAAGGCAAGGTAGGAAGAACAAATATAATTTATTACTAACTATTTACAAGTCAAAAAGAAACCAAGGAAGGAGGAAGGATAATAAAATAAAGACAGAAAGAAGCAAGGAGACACAGTGCAAATATTAGCTTACCTATTGCAGTCTTACTTAAACCCAGGGACAAGACAAAAGACAGACTACAAGCACACTTACACGGGGGATGATGACAGGAATGGCAGGAGGTGGATGGCTGGAGGGAGAGGCAGGTTCAGCTGGAACCGGAGCACGGTCGGGCCGGGAGTGAGCAGCCGCCGCCCTTTCTCGATCGGCGCGTTCAGCAGCCGCCGTTCCTTAGCGGCCACGGTCGAAACTGCCGTCAAAGCCCCGAAGCTGCGGTTGTTCAAAGCTGCGATGGTTCCAAAGCTGCGTGGTGGATTCAAAGCTCCGTTGGTTCAAGCTGCTGTCTCTGCCGCATCTGATGTGGGGGCTTTGCGTGATGGGTTCTCTCTCTGACACATCTCTTTTTGCAATCCTTCCCCACACCCTTTTATAAGGCGCGTCGCGATCAAGCCGCGCCACGCCCGTGATGGTGTCTCACCAGCCCTGATTGGCTGGTGGGGGCTCACTGGGCTCCACCTTCTCATGACGAGTGGAGGGCAACCCCCTTCTTCCCCGAGACGGAGCACATGGCCAATGGCGGCAAATGCAGAAAACCACCCAATGCAGTTGGCAACGGAGGCTTTGGGAATGGGGGCTTTGGGAATGGAAGGGAACTACCTTATGTCATCTGATGCAATGCAGTGTCAACTAGTGGGAACGGAGCCTTCAACAACATAGAATAAGGAGATAACTATTTAGAAGGGTATATGATTTGCTACGTGCATGTATATGGACTAAGAGGACGACCTTTGACCTTTTAAAATATGGAGGGTGATATTCACAACAATTCATTACACTTACAACAATACCAAAAAACCCACAACAATTCTCAAATCCACAACACAGCACCCTCATCCTCCAGGCACGTCCTCGGGCCTATAAAACTTAACTTTAGTGTGACACGTAGGTGTAGTTCCCTCTACATTTAACCGGACCCTGAGTGTGACAGTTTTAAAACACAAATAAGTATGTCCCTCTGCTGCATTGCACCCTGCCTAACAGATTTACGCCCACAGCTAACCGAATTGCGGAATGGTTCTCAAACTACACATGAACGGTGGGGAGCATTATTTATATTTGACGCTAATGGTATTTACAAAACTAACCCAGGACCTGTGATTGTTCTTTTGGGGGGGAGACAGCCTGCCCTGCATCGACGCACCAGCACCAATATCAAAGCACCATAATGCACCAAAACGCACAGTCACCACAGTTCAAACAAAAATAAACAAACCCCTGGTGCTGGTCTTCCTCTTCGGCTCCCTCTGCTAGCCAATGTTCTTCCAGATGTTGTCGACTTGTCTTTTGCTGCCTATTTGGTGGAAATAAAAGTGCACAAAATGTGTCCATTTTTATTTGTGGCCGACAGGGGCCGACTATGAGTGGTTCACCTGTGGGCTTGGTGCCACCTCACCGGGTCCGCAAGCAAGATCCTGGGCCATCGCGGCCAGTTCCAGCAGAGGGGCCATGCCCCAACCTGTGGGGTCCATAAGTGGTGCTCAGCCACAGACATATGGTCCATAAGTGGTGCGTGGATGCAGGCAGCTGGTTGCAAGGATTCGGGCACACAATGGCGGACTCCCGCACGCTCCCCTCGGTGCCCAGAGAGCACAGTCCTCGGGTTGGAGACAGGGGAACAGAAGACAGGTGAGCGAGGGGTAAGGTCACAAGGGTACACATCAAGACAGGTAATGCAGAACGAGGTGCGTACGGAGAGCGAAGTGAGAAAGCTCGTCCCTACCGTACGCCCCCCACATGTGACCTACACTACCCCCCCTTGCCCCTCCCCATATTTACAAAAACCTACACATCTACAAATTCTTCACTATGGTCACGTCTTCCCCATATTTCCCCGATACCAAATTCGTCATCACAATCCCATTGTCTAAATTTGCCATCACCAATTCATCATCAATCCTCATAAGGAGGGAGAGATGGAACAACAAAGCACAATGTCTCACCCACGTCATGATGGGTCTCACAATCCAAACATTTGCACAAAAATAATAAAAACATGGCATGGTGTGGCGTTCTGTCACCTCAGGTGAGTGGATGTAGATTGTAGATGGTGCAAGGAGATTTCAATCCTAACTATCCTCTAAATGACTTTAACACACTTTACACTACCCGGGGTCTTTCCCTGCCAATCCATTGGCAATCTTACTCTATGCGGTTTTAAGAACCAAATTCCCATTGACCACACTGTGGTGCTTCATCAATTTGGGGTCTCACTCCCCCGATTTGACTCCCTGTGCCTTTGCACAATTTCAAGACTGGGTCGTGTGGTTCTCCCAGCAGGTCTACCCACCTGCACACCTCCACCACTGCAGTTGCCTCCGAGCTTACCTGCTCCTTATCCTAACCTATCTACCTGGGGAAGGCCCTCTGGCGCTCTCCCCACTCGGTGCCCCCTGGCACTGGGCTACCCGGGTCCATCCTCCGGATCCTCGGGCCCCATCCACAACTCTACCAGCTCCCAGAGCCCACCTGCGGCCTCACCTGGCCGACACCCTAACAGTGGCGGAGTGTCCATTCAACTACACACACTAACAGGCCACGCGCCCAGCCATTTCCACGTCACTAATGCACCCATCCAAACACCATTCTTCCACCACGCACCACAGATGCCAATATCCAACCACAATTTACCTACTCCCTCTACCTAACTCCTAAACTACCCTCCCCGGGTATTCGTGATAAGGTTTCACTTTTCCCCCATTCACACCTTCGCACCATCCACTCCACTCCACAGTTTCCACCATACTCACTCCACACCATCCATTCCATACTCCATATATTCCAGACCATTTATTCCATACAACCATTCTCCATTCACTTGTATTTGCACACTTGTGCAATCACACCTGGTGCCTCCTGCACCCTCCTTCCTCCAGGACCATTTGCTCAACACAACACTCAATCACCATTACTCACTCATACACCTGTTCACTTGCACACCTGTGCAATCACACACCTGGTGGCACTTGCACCCTCCTTCCTCCCAGGCTTCTTCAATCATTCAATACAATGCACAATCAATTATTCCTCATACGCTGCTTCATACACTTCCACGCTCAATACAACTCACAATTACCTTTTCACAATACACTTCTGAATACACTTTTGCACACACACACGGCATCATCTGACCTACCTGGTTTCCTGCTAACACTCGTGCTTCCCCGTCGCCCCTTATATTATTGCGCTCCCTCGTCATTATAATCCAACTACCCTCTCTATGTCCCCACTACCTCTCCAATGTCGCTACTTAACCTTACCGTTACCTATGGTCAATCTTCTAGGTCCCTATACATTATCTAAACCCTCCCGGGCTAGTTTTCACTGCCATACCCCATAAAACTATTGCTCCTTTGCCCCGTTGTGTGAGGGATGACAGAGTTGCCATCCCACCACATCGGGCATCTTCTACTATCAATTTTGCCATCCACAAATTCCCTATCCCTACCACATGTCCATTAAACTTGAGCCTCGGTGCGTCGTTACATGCTCAGAACTTGGCTTCGCCAAGTCGAGCAATGAATGCGGGTGGTTCGTTGCCGGCGGTTGGATCCGTCCGGCATTCGGTGCAGGGAAGGGGGCTTACGCGGGCCGAGATTCCACGCACCATCTCGGCACGGAGCCGTCCGATGCCCCAATCTCGGCCGGCCGGAACGCCGCGACCACAAGGGGTCGCTGTGCCGACCCTTCTTACCTTCCCTTGAACCGGCCCGCCCGCTCCACTGAGCGGAGCACGGACGCGACCGTTCAGACCGCGGCCAGATGTTTATTGCCGAGCGGTTTAGCAACCGCGGCACTAACTATTAACAAGGACTGACCCGATCCTTAACGTTGGCCAAATCGTGTCACAGGTATTCAATTGGGAAATCACAAAGACGAAACGGATGTAAAGGAAAGAAAGGCAAGGTAGGAAGAACAAATTTTTCTTTTTTACTAACTATTTACAAGTCAAAAAGAAACCAAGGAAGGAGGAAGGATAATAAAATAAAGACAGAAATAAGCAAGGAGACACAGTGCAAATATTAGCTTACCTATTGCAGTCTTACTTAAACCCAGGGACAAGACAAAAGACAGACTACAAGCACACTTACACGGGGGATGATGACAGGAATGGCAGGAGGTGGATGGCTGGAGGGAGAGGCAGGTTCAGCTGGAACCGGAGCACGGTCGGGCCGGGCGTGAGCAGCCTCCGCCCTTTCTCGATCGGCGCATTCAGCAGCCGCCGTTCCTTCGCGGCCAAGGTCGAAACTGCCGTCAAAGCCCCGAAGCTGCGGTCGTTCAAAGCTACGATGGTGCCAAAGCTGCGTGGTGGATTCAAAGCTCCGTTGGTTCAAGCTGCTGTCTCTGCCGCATCTGATGTGGGGGCGTTGCGTGACGGGTTCTCTCTCTGACGCATCTCTTTTCGCAATCCTTCCCCACACCCTTTTATAAGGCGCGTCGCGATCAAGCCGCGCCACGCCCGTGATGGTGTCTCACCAGCCCTGATTGACTGGTGGGGGCTCGCTGGGCTCCAGCTTCTCATGACGAGTGGAGGGAAACGCCAATCTTCCCCGAGACGGAGCACATGGCCAATGGCGGCAAATGCAGAAAACCGCCCAATGCAGTTGGCAACGGAGGCTTTGGGAATGGGGGCTTTGGGAATGGAAGGGAACTACCTTATGTCATCTGATGCAATGCAGTGTCATTACCGTCTTCTACCGACTCCTCTCTGGCCTTGCCCCCCCCAGCCCTCTCTGGGTTCTGTCCCCCAAATATTCCTACAGGTCGCACAAGATCTGCCTGCAACCCTCTTATGGTTAAACTGCCAAAATCAAGACTTTCTGCTCACCTTCTCCTTCATTCCTCTTTTCTCCCGCCTCTGGAACAAACTCCCTCACTCTCTTCAATCCCACTCCACCCTCCAGGTCTTTAAAACAGCTGTTCACCACCATCTCTTATCCTCCCCCATTCAAAACCTTGATCTTTTCTACCCCCGCTAATTTCGGTCCCCTTGTGTTTTATACCTCTCCCCCCCCCCCCCTCCCCCTCCCACGCCTCCTGCCCCCAAGCCCTCTCCATCCCACACTTCTCCCTGCTCTCAAATGTTGTGGTTGTGTGCTTCCCCTTCTCTCCCCATCTTGTCTTCCGCTCCCTCTTTTTGTATATTTTGTTTGTCTGGTTGATTTGTTTGTGAAATAAATGTTAGCTCTGTCACGAGCCTCGATTCAGTATACAAAAAAAACAAAAAAAACTAGTGGGAACGGAGCCTTCAACTACATAGAATAAGGAGATAACTATTTCGAAGGGTATATGATTTGCTACGTGCATTAATATAAGGGGCGACGGGGACAAGTGGTATATGGACTAAGAGGACGACCTTTGACCTTTTACACTACGGAGGGTGATATTTACAACAATTCATTACACTTACAACAATACCAAAAAACCCACAACAATTCTCAAAGCCACAACAATATATTTCAGTCACAGATTCTGATGAAATGGTGGTGGCTTATGTGTTCTGTGACCGAATTGATTAAAGTTTAATTTTTTAATGATTATATTATTTATTTATTTATGTATTGTCATTATTAATCATTTATTTATTTTCTTTCTCATTTGGCCAATATCTCAGGCACCTTTTGAGCTGGGAAGCTAATATTTGGACATGACAGTGACCAAGTGATGTGGCTATCAAGGATATTTTTGATTTATTGATTAATCAATTAATCGATTAATTATTTATTGATTAATCGATTAATTATTTATTGATTACTCAATTAATTAATTATTTTTTATTAATGACTTATTTAATTAAATTTCTAAAAGATACATCTTCGGATGAAGCACTAGTGGTTTAGTTATGCTATTAGCCAATTGATGAAGAAAATATTTTGTGATAATCTTTTATTGATTTTAATTATACGATTAATCAATCAATTAGTGTACAGCTCTCACCTCCCAATGCATCCTCAATGACCTGCACTGCGGTATTGTTGGGTGCCAGAGGCGCCCCGGCAATGCCGCGCTGCAGGATATTTTATTATTTGGCATGGGGGTGGTGTACTTTGAATGTATCTGTACTTGTTATTTATTTATTTTCATTATTAATCATTTATTTATTTTCTTTCTCATTTGGCCAATATCTCAGGCACCTTTTGAGGTCGGAAGCTAATATTTGGACATGAGTGACCAAGTGATGTGGCTATCAAGGATATGTTTGATTTATTGATTAATCAATTAATCGATTCATTATTTGATTATTCGATTAATTACGAAAAAAAAAAAATTCAGTTACAGATTCTGATGAAATGGTGGTGGTTTATGGGTTCTGTGAACGAATTGATTAATTTAATTTTTTAATGATTATTATTTATTTATTTTCATTATTAATCATTTATTTATTTTCTTTCTCATTTGGTCAATATCTCATGCACCTTTTGAGCTGGGAAGCTAATATTTGGACATGACAGTGACCAATTGATGTGGCTATCAAGGATATTTTTGATTTATTGTTTAATCATTTAATCGATGAATTAATTTATTGATTAATCGATTAATTTATTTATTGATTAATCAATTAATTATTTATTTTTTTATTAATGACTTATTTAATTCAATTTCTGAAAGATACATCTTCGGATGAAGCACAAGTGGTTTCGTTATGCTATTAGCCAATTGATTAGGAAAATATTTTGTGATAATACAACAACAACAACAGGCATTTTAAGGCCATTTTACCTGCAAGAGCGGGGGTTAGCCTTGCGGTCCCCATGACAATGTTCTCCATTTTGCCCTATTTTCTGCATCTCCCCTTGTTAACCCCCTTGCCCGCATTTCTTCTTCGACCATCTTTAGCCAAGTCTTTCTCGGTATTCCCCATCCTCTACTTCCTTCTACATTCATTTCCATCACTCTTTTCAACCAGTCACTTTCATCCTTCCTCAACACATGACCAAACCATCTCAACCTGTTTCTCTTCACAGCATCCATCACAGACTCTATTCCCATCATCTTTCGCAATTCATCATTTGTCTTCCTCTCTCTCAACGATACTCCACACATCCACCGAACCATTCACATTTCCACCCTTCGTTGCTGCTCTACGTTCATTACCCATGTCTCACTCCCAAAAATCATAACACTTCTCACACCTGCAGCATACACCTTTCCCTTCAGCTTCAATGACACTCCCCTCCTCGTCAGCACGCCACTCAGTTCCCGAAACTTCTTCCATGTACATCTCACTCTCGCAACCGTTGCCGAGTCTGATCCACCTTCTCCATTCAGCATGTCTCCAAGGTAACAAAATGTTTTCACACCTTCCAGCTTCACGCCATCTCCAAGATCCAACTCAACATTTCCTCCATCTGCAGCTCCCTCTGTGCACACCTTACACTTGAATGTAGCTGCCACACTGGTTAATGACCCTCTCAAACCACTACATTTTTGATGAACCCACTCAGCGCACATTGTACATTGAATGGAGTTCACTCCGACACCCTTCCTGCACACAGCACACGGCCACTTCCCAGTTCTTTCCACCTCACCACATGCTTTACCACTTGCATCATCACCTTCGTTTTTCCGATATTCACCTTCAGACCTTTTGTCTCCATACATTCCTTCCACTTGTTCATCTTCTCCTTCAGTCCATCCTTACTTTCTGTAATCAACACCAGATCATCTGCATTTGTGATCATCTTTTATTGATTTTAATTATACAATTAATTAATCAATTAGTGTACACCTCTCCCTCCCAATGCAGCCTCGATGAGATGCACTGCGGTATTGCCGGGCGCCGGAGGCACCCCGGCAATGCCGCACTGTTGGATATTTAATTATTTGGCATGGGGGCGGTGTACTTTGAATGTATCTGTACTTGTTTGTTTTCTTGTTTGTTTGTCCGGGCGATATCTCAGCCATCCTTTGAGCTAGGAAGCTGAAATTTCGGCACAGTAGTGAGCAAGTCCTTTGTCAAATACGGTATTTTTTGTTTTTTGAATAATCAATTAATTGAGGAGTTATTTAATTATTAGCGTTTAATTAAGTACTTATTTAATTAATTAAATTTCATTTCTCTTCTGACCATTATTAACTCAGGCACCTTTTGAGTTAGGAAGCTGATATTTGGACATGCCAATGACCAGGTGATTTGGCTGCAAAGGATATTTTTGATTTATTAATTAATCAATTAATCGATTAATTATTTAATTATTCGATTAATGACAAAAAAAATTTTTTTTTTAAGTTACAGATTCTGATGAAATAGTGGTAGTTTATGTGTTCTCTGACCAAATTGGTTAATAATTTAATTTTTTTATGATTATTATTTATTTATTTTCATTATTAATCATTTATTTATTTTCTTTCTCATTTGGCCAATATCTCAGGCACCTTTTGAGCTGGGAAGCTAATATTTGGACATGAGTGACCAAGTGATGTGGCTATCAAGGATATTTTTTATTTATTGATTAATCATTTCATCTATTAAGTATTTATTGATTAATCGATTAATTATTTATTGAGTAATCAATTAATTATTTAATTTTTTATAAATGACTTATTTAATTAAATTTCTAAAAGATACATCTTTGGATGAAGCACTACTGGTTTAGTTATGCGATTAGCCAATTGATTATGAAAATATTTTGTGATAATCTTTTATTGATTTTAATTAAACAATTAATCAATCAATTAGTGTACACCTCTCCCTCCCAATGCAGCCTCAATGAGCTGCACTGCGGCATTGCCGGGCGCCTGAGGCGCCCCGGCAATGCCGCGCTGCAGCATATTGAATTATTTGGCATGGGGCGGTGTACTTTGAATGTATGTGTACTTGTTTGTTTGTTTGTTTTCTTTCTTGGTTGTCCGGGCGATATCTCAGCCATCCTTTGAGCTAGGAAGCTGAAATTTTGGCACAATAGTGAGAAAGTCCTTTGTCAAAAACGGTTTTTTTTTTTTTTTGATTAATCAATAAATTGAGGAGTTATTTAATTATTAGCGATTAATTAAGTACTTATTTAATTAATTAAATTTCCTTTCTCTTCTGACCATTAACTCAGGCACCTTTTGAGTTAGGAAGCTGATATTTGGACATGCCAATGACCAGGTGATTTGGCTGCAAATGATATTTTTGATTTATTAATTAATCAATTAATCGATTAATTATTTAATTATTCGATTAATGACAAAAAAAAATTTTTTTTTTTAAGTTACAGATTCTGATGAAATAGTGGTAGTTTATGTGTTCTCTGACCAAATTGATTAATAATTTAATTTTTTTATGATTATTATTTATTTATATTCATTATTAATCATTTATTTATTTTCTTTCTCATTTGGCCAATATCTCAGGCACCTTTTGAGCTGGGAAGCTAATATTTGGACATGAGTGACCAAGTGATGTGGCTATCAAGGATATTTTTGATTTATTGATTAATCATTTCATCTATTAATTATTTATTGATTAATCGATTAATTATTTATTGAGTAATCAATGAATTTTTTATAAATGACTTATTTAATTAAATTTCTAAAAGATACATCTTCGGATGAAGCACCAGTGGTTTAGTTATGCGATTAGCCAATTGATTATGAAAATATTTTGTGATAATCTTTTATTGATTTTAATTATACAATTAATCAATCAATTAGTGTACACCTCTCCCTCCCAATGCAGCCTCAATGAGCTGCACTGCGGTATTGCCGGGCGCCAGAGGCGCCCCGGCAATGCCGCGCTGCAGCATATTTAATTATTTGGCATGGGGCGGTGTACTTTGAATGTATGTGTACTTGTTTTCTTTCTTGTTTGTTTGTCCGGGCGATATCTCAGCCATCCTTTGAGCTAGGAAGCTGAAATTTCGGCACAATAGTGAGCAAGTCCTTTGTCAAAAACGGTATTTTTTTTTTTGGATTAATCAATAAATTGAGGAGTTATTTAATTATTAGCGATTAATGAAGTACTTATTTAATTAATCAAATTTCCTTTTTCTTCTGACCATTAACTCAGGCACCTTTTGAGTTAGGAAGCTGACATTTGGACATGCCAATGACCAGGTGATTTGGCTGCAAAGGATATTTTTGATTTATTAATTAATCAATTAATCGATTAATTATTTAATTATTCAATTAATGACCAAAAAAATTTTTTTTTTTAAGTTACACATTCTGATGAAATAGTGGTAGTTTATGTGTTCTCTGACCAAATTGATTAATAATTTAATTTTTTTATGATTATTATTTATTTATTTTCATTATTAATCATTTATTTATTTTCTTTCTCATTTGGCCAATATCTCAGGCACCTTTTGAGCTGGGAAGCTAATATTTGGACATGAGTGACCAAGTGATGTGGCTATTGTACACCGCTCCTTTCCTATGCCATCTCCAGGCATTGCAAATCGTCATTGCCGGGCACCAAAGGGGGCTCGGCAGTGACGCACGCTGAAAGAGAGTACTCAGTTTTCACTCTGGTTTCTTTCTTGTTGTACACCGCTCCTTTCCTATGCCACCTCCAGGCATTGCAAATCGTCATTGCCGGGCACCGAAGGGGGCTCGGCAGTGACGCACGCTGAAAGAGAGTACTCAGTTTTCACTCTGGTTTCTTGTTGTACACCGCTCCTTTCCTATGCCACCTCCAGGCATTGCAAATCGTCATTGCCGGGCACCGAAGGGGGCTTGGCAGTGACGCACGCTGAAAGAGAGTACTCAGTTTTCACTCTGGTTTCTTGTTTGTTTGTTTTCTTGTTTCCTTGGTTGTCCGGACGATATCTCAGCCATCCTTTGAGCTAGGAAGCTGGAATTTCGGCACAATAGTGAGCAAGTCCTTTGTCAAAAACGGTATTTTTTGTTTTTTGATTAATCAATTAATTGAGGAGTTATTTAATTATTAGCGTTTAATTAAGTACTTATTTAATTAATTAAATTTCATTTCTCTTCTGACCATTATTAACTCAGGCACCTTTTGAGTTAGGAAGCTGATATTTGGACATGCCAATGACCAGGTGATTTGGCTGCAAAGGATATTTTTGATTTATTAATTAATCAATTAATCGATTAATTATTTAATTATTCGATTAATGACAAAAAAATTTTTTTTTTTAAAGTTACAGATTCTGATGAAATAGTGGTAGTTTATGTGTTCTCTGACCAAATTGATTAATAATTTAATTTTTTTATGATTATTATTTATTTATTTTCATTATTAATCATTTATTTATTTTCTTTCTCATTTGGCCAATATCTCAGGCACCTTTTGAGCTGGGAAGCTAATATTTGGACATGAGTGACCAAGTGATGTGGCTATCAAGGATATTTTTGATTTATTGATTAATCATTTCATCTATTAATTATTTATTTATTAATCGATTAATTATTTATTGAGTAATCAATTAATTATTTAATTTTTTATAAATGACTTATTTAATTACATTTCTAAAAGATACATCTTCGGATGAAGCACTAGTGGTTTAGTTATGCGATTAGCCAATTGATTATGAAAATATTTTGTGATAATCTTTTATTGATTTTAATTATACAATTAATCAATCAATTAGTGTACACCTCTCCCTCCCAATGCAGCCTCAATGAGCTGCACTGCGGTATTGCCGGGCGCCTGAGGCGCCCCGGCAATGCCGCGCTGCAGCATATTTAATTATTTGGCATGGGGCGGTGTACTTTGAATGTATGTGTACTTGTTTGTTGTACACCGCTCCTTTCCTATGCCATCTCCAGGCATTGCAAATCGTCATTGACGGGCACCAAAGGGGGCTCGGCAGTGACGCACGCTGAAAGAGAGTACTCAGTTTTCACTCTGGTTTCTTTCTTGTTTGTTGTACACCGCTCCTTTCCTATGCCATCTCCAGGCATTGCAAATCGTCATTGACGGGCACCAAAGGGGGCTCGGCAGTGACGCACGCTGAAAGAGAGTACTCAGTTTTCACTCTGGTTTCTTTCTTGTTTGTTTGTTTTCTTGTTTGTTTGTCCGGGCGATATCTCAGCCATCCTTTGAGCTAGGAAGCTGAAATTTCGGCACAGTAGTGAGCAAGTCCTTTGTCAAATACGGTATTTTTTGTTTTTTGAATAATCAATTAATTGAGGAGTTATTTAATTATTAGCGTTTAATTAAGTACTTATTTAATTAATTAAATTTCATTTCTCTTCTGACCATTATTAACTCAGGCACCTTTTGAGTTAGGAAGCTGATATTTGGACATGCCAATGACCAGGTGATTTGGCTGCAAAGGATATTTTTGATTTATTAATTAATCAATTAATCGATTAATTATTTAATTATTCGATTAATGACAAAAAAAATTTTTTTTTAAGTTACAGATTCTGATGAAATAGTGGTAGTTTATGTGTTCTCTCACCAAATTGGTTAATAATTTAATTTTTTTATGATTATTATTTATTTATTTTCATTATTAATCATTTATTTATTTTCTTTCTCATTTGGCCAATATCTCAGGCACCTTTTGAGCTGGGAAGCTAATATTTGGACATGAGTGACCAAGTGATGTGGCTATCAAGGATATTTTTGATTTATTGATTAATCATTTCATCTATTAAGTATTTATTGATTAATCGATTAATTATTTATTGAGTAATCAATTAATTATTTAATTTTTTATAAATGACTTATTTAATTAAATTTCTAAAAGATACATCTTCGGATGAAGCACTAGTGGTTTAGTTATGCGATTAGCCAATTGATTATGAAAATATTTTGTGATAATCTTTTATTGATTTTAATTATACAATTAATCAATCAATTAGTGTACACCTCTCCCTCCCAATGCAGCCTCAATGAGCTGCACTGCGGTATTGCCGGGCGCCGGAGGCGCCCCGGCAATGCCGCGCTGCAGCATATTTAATTATTTGGCATGGGGCGGTGTACTTTGAATGTATGTGTACTTGTTTGTTTTCTTGTTTGTTTGTCCGGGCGATATCTCAGCCATCCTTTGAGCTAGGAAGCTGAAATTTCGGCACAGTAGTGAGCAAGTCCTTTGTCAAATACGGTATTTTTTGTTTTTTGAATAATCAATTAATTGAGGAGTTATTTAATTATTAGCGTTTAATTAAGTACTTATTTAATTAATTAAATTTCATTTCTCTTCTGACCATTATTAACTCAGGCACCTTTTGAGTTAGGAAGCTGATATTTGGACATGCCAATGACCAGGTGATTTGGCTGCAAAGGATATTTTTGATTTATTAATTAATCAATTAATCGATTAATTATTTAATTATTCGATTAATGACAAAAATTTTTTTTTTTTAAGTTACAGATTCTGATGAAATAGTGGTAGTTTATGTGTTCTCTCACCAAATTGGTTAATAATTTAATTTTTTTATGATTATTATTTATTTATTTTCATTATTAATCATTTATTTATTTTCTTTCTCATTTGGCCAATATCTCAGGCACCTTTTGAGCTGGGAAGCTAATATTTGGACATGAGTGACCAAGTGATGTGGCTATCAAGGATATTTTTTATTTATTGATTAATCATTTCATCTATTAAGTATTTATTGATTAATCGATTAATTATTTATTGAGTAATCAATTAATTATTTAATTTTTTATAAATGACTTATTTAATTAAATTTCTAAAAGATACATCTTTGGATGAAGCACTACTGGTTTAGTTATGCGATTAGCCAATTGATTATGAAAATATTTTGTGATAATCTTTTATTGATTTTAATTATACAATTAATCAATCAATTAGTGTACACCTCTCCCTCCCAATGCAGCCTCAATGAGCTGCACTGCGGCATTGCCGGGCGCCGGAGGCGCCCCGGCAATGCCGCGCTGCAGCATATTTAATTATTTGGCATGGGGCGGTGTACTTTGAATGTATGTGTACTTGTTTTCTTGTTTGTTTTCTTTCTTGTTTTCTTGGTTGTCCGGGCGATATCTCAGCCATCCTTTGAGCTAGGAAGCTGAAATTTCGGCACAGTAGTGAGCAAGTCCTTTGTCAAATACGGTATTTTTTGTTTTTTGAATAATCAATTAATTGAGGAGTTATTTAATTATTAGCGTTTAATTAAGTACTTATTTAATTAATTAAATTTCATTTCTCTTCTGACCATTATTAACTCAGGCACCTTTTGAGTTAGGAAGCTGATATTTGGACATGCCAATGACCAGGTGATTTGGCTGCAAAGGATATTTTTGATTTATTAATTAATCAATTAATCGATTAATTATTTAATTATTCGATTAATGACAAAAAAATTTTTTTTTTTAAAGTTACAGATTCTGATGAAATAGTGGTAGTTTATGTGTTCTCTGACCAAATTGATTAATAATTTAATTTTTTTATGATTATTATTTATTTATTTTCATTATTAATCATTTATTTATTTTCTTTCTCATTTGGCCAATATCTCAGGCACCTTTTGAGCTGGGAAGCTAATATTTGGACATGAGTGACCAAGTGATGTGGCTATCAAGGATATTTTTGATTTATTGATTAATCATTTCATCTATTAATTATTTATTGATTAATCGATTAATTATTTATTGAGTAATCAATTAATTATTTAATTTTTTATAAATGACTTATTTAATTACATTTCTAAAAGATACATCTTCGGATGAAGCACTAGTGGTTTAGTTATGTGATTAGCCAATTGATTATGAAAATATTTTGTGATAATCTTTTATTGATTTTAATTATACAATTAATCAATCAATTAGTGTACACCTCTCCCTCCCAATGCAGCCTCAATGAGCTGCACTGCGGTATTGCCGGGCGCCAGAGGCGCCCCGGCAATGCCGCGCTGCAGCATATTTAATTATTTGGCATGGGGCGGTGTACTTTGAATGTATTTGTACTTGTCATTTATTTATTTTCTTTCTCATTTGGCCAATATCTCAGGCACCTTTTGAGCTGGGAAGCTAATATTTGGACATGAGTGACCAAGTGATGTGGCTATCAAGGATATTTTTGATTTATTGATTAATCATTTCATCTATTAAGTATTTATTGATTAATCGATTAATTATTTATTGAGTAATCAATTAATTATTTAATTTTTTATAAATGACTTATTTAATTAAATTTCTAAAAGATACATCTTCGGATGAAGCACTACTGGTTTAGTTATGCGATTAGCCAATTGATTATGAAAATATTTTGTGATAATCTTTTATTGATTTTAATTATACAATTAATCAATCAATTAGTGTACACCTCTCCCTCCCAATGCAGCCTCAATGAGCTGCACTGCGGTATTGCCGGGCGCCGGAGGCGCCCCGGCAATGCCGCGCTGCAGCATATTTAATTATTTGGCATGGGGCGGTGTACTTTGAATGTATGTGTACTTGTTTGTTTTCTTTCTTGTTTTCTTTCTTGTTTGTCTGGGCGTTTCCTCAGCCATCCTTTGAGCTCGGAAGCTGAAATTTCGGCACAATAGTGAGCAAGTCTTTTGTCAAAAACGGTATTTTTTTTTTTGATTAATCAATAAATTGAGGAGTTATTTAATTATTAGCGATTAATTAAGTACTTATTTAATTAATCAAATTTCCTTTCTCTTCTGACCATTAACTCAGGCACCTTTTGAGTTAGGAAGCTGACATTTGGACATGCCAATGACCAGGTGATTTGGCTGCAAAGGATATTTTTGATTTATTAATTAATCAATTAATCGATTAATAATTTAATTATTCGATTAATGACAAAAAAAAATTTTTATTTTTAAGTTACACATTCTGATGAAATAGTGGTAGTTTATGTGTTCTCTGACCAAATTGATTAATAATTTAATTTTTTTATGATTATTATTTATTTATTTTCATTATTAATCATTTCTTTATTTTCTTTCTCATTTGGCCAATATCTCAGGCACCTTTTGAGCTGGGAAGCTAATATTTGGACATGAGTGACCAAGTGATGTGGCTATTGTACACCGCTCCTTTCCTATGCCATCTCCAGGCATTGCAAATCGTCATTGCCGGGCACCAAAGGGGGCTCGGCAGTGACGCACGCTGAAAGAGAGTACTCAGTTTTCACTCTGGTTTCTTTCTTGTTTGTTTTCTTTCTTGTTTTCTTTCTTGTTTGTCCGGGCGATATCTCAGCCATCCTTTGAGCTCGGAAGCTGAAATTTCGGCACAATAGTGAGCAAGTCTTTTGTCAAAAACGGTATTATTATTTTTTGATTAATCAATAAATTGAGGAGTTATTTAATTATTAGCGATTAATTAAGTACTTATTTAATTAATCAAATTTCCTTTCTCTTCTGACCATTAACTCAGGCACCTTTTGAGTTAGGAAGCTGACATTTGGACATGCCAATGACCAGGTGATTTGGCTGCAAAGGATATTTTTGATTTATTAATTAATCAATTAATCGATTAATTCTTTAATTATTCGATTAATGACAAAAAAATTGTTTTTTTTTAAGTTACAGATTCTGATGAAATAGTGGTAGTTTATGTGTTCTCTGACCAAATTGATTAATAATTTAATTTTTTTATGATTATTATTTGTTTTCTTTCTTATTTTCTTGTTTTCTTGTTTGTTTGTCCGGGCGATATCTCAGCCATCCTTTGAGCTAGGAAGATGAAATTTCGGCACAATAGTGAGCAAGTCCTTTTTCAAAAACGTTATTTTTTGTTTTTTGATTAATCAATTAATTGAGGAGTTATTTAATTATTAGCGATTAATTAAGT
Organism: Myxine glutinosa; assembly: GCF_964187855.1. NCBI lineage: Eukaryota > Metazoa > Chordata > Myxini > Myxiniformes > Myxinidae > Myxine > Myxine glutinosa. The sequence goes on along the minus strand of NC_136271.1, from coordinate 82,744,817 downwards.
ACTTATTTCATTAATTAAATTTCCTTTCTCTTCGTACCATTAACTCAGGCACCTTTTGAGTTAGGGAGGTGAAAAATGGACATGCCAATGACCAAGTGATTTTGCTGCAAAGGCTATTTTTGATTTATTAATGAATCAATTAATCGATTAATTATTTAATTATTCGATTAATGACAAAAAAATTTTTTTTTTTTAAAGTTACAGATTCTGATGAAATGATGGTGGTTTGTGTGTTCTCTGACCGAATTGATTAATAATTTAATTTTTTATGATTATTATTTATTTATTCATTATTAATCATTTATTTATTTTCTTTCTCATTTGGCCAAAATCTCAGGCACCTTTTCAGCTCGGAAGCTAATATTTGGACATGAGTGACCAAGTGATGTGGCTGTCAAGGATATTTTTGATCTGTTGATTAATCAATTAATCAATTAATCGATTAATTATTTAATTATTCGATTAATTACTAAAAAAAAAATTAAAAAAATTCAGTTACAGATTCTGATTTAATGGTGGTGGTTTATGTGTTCTGTCACCGAATTTATTAACAATTGAATTTTTTAATGATTATTATTTATTTATTTTCATTATTAATCATTTATTTTCTTTCTCATTTGGCCAATATCTCAGGCACCTTTTGAGCTGGGAAGCTAATATTTGGACATGACAGTGACCAAGTGATGTGGCTATCAAGGATATTTTTGATTAATTGATTAATCATTTAATCGCTTAATTATTTATTGATTAATCGATTAATTATTTATTGAGTAATCAATGAATTAATTATTTTTTTATTAATTACTTATTTAATTAAATTTCTAAAAGATACATCTTCGGATGAAGCACTAGTGGTTTAGTTATGCTATTAGCCAATTGATTAAGAAAATATTTTGTGATAATCTTTTATTGATTTTAATTATACAATTAATCAATCAATTAGCGGACACCTCTCCCACCCAATGCAGCCTCTATGAGGTGCACTGCGGTATTGCCGGGCGCCGGAGGCGTGGGATATTTAATTATTTGGCATGGGGGCGGTGTACTTTGAATGTATGTGTACTTGTTTAATTATTTGATTAATGACTATTAATTATTTTTTTTTAGTTACAGATTCGGATGAAATGGTGGTGGTTTATGTGTTCTATGAGCCAATTGATTAATTAATAAAAAAATTTATGATTATTTATTTATTTTCATTATTAATCATTTATTTATTTTCTTTCTCATCTGGGCAATATCTCAGGCACCTTTTGAGATAGGAAGCTGATATTTGGACATGACAATGACCAAGTGATTTGGCTGTAAATGGTATATTTGATTTATTGATTAATCAATTAATTGATTAATTATTTATTGATTAATCAATTAATTATTTCATTTTTTTAAATAATGACTTATTTAATTGCATTTCTAAAAGTTACATCTTCGGATGAAGCACTAGTTGTTTAGTTATGCTATTAGCCAATTGATTAAGAAAATATTTAATGATAATCTTTTATTGATTTTAATTATGCAATTAATCAATCAATTATTGTACACCTCTCCCTCCCAATGCAGTCTCTATGAGCTGCACGGCGGTATTGTCGGGCGCCAGAGGTGCCCCGGCAATGCCGCACTGTAGGATATTTAATTATTTGGCATGGGGGCGTTGTACTTTGAATGTATCTGTACTTGTTTGTAGGTTTGTTTGGAATGAATCAGTGTGTGGTCATTTTATTTTATTTTATTTTTCTTTTCTAGTTCATTGTACGGTTTTAAATTCCTTTCCTTTCCTATTATCTTCTTCTTTTTTCTTTTCTGTGATTTTGATTGTTATGCTTGTATTGAATAGTATCTTCTCCGCATGGCGTGCATTTTTATATTTTTGTAATAAAAAAGTCTAAAAAGTGCCTCTCTCTCTCTCTCTCTCTCTCTCTCTCTCTCTAGCTCTCTATCTCTCTATCTCTCTATCTCTCTATCTCTCTATCTCTCTCTCTCTCTCTCTCTCTCTCACCCTCTCTCTTCCCCTTCCTCTCCCTTTCATTCACTCCTCCTCTGTCTCTCTCCCCTTCAATCTCTCATTCCCCAATATTTTCAAAACCTGTATTCCAGCACCGCGTGCTCTTTATCAAGTACTAGCATGGATCGGCTCGCTACGCTAGTTCCACCACAAGCCGCTGCAGAGGCACGAACTTGTTTTAACTGAGATTAATGACTTCTCTGAACTTGAGTTGCTGTGTTGTCATGATTTACACCAATTATAATACAAACATTTTTTGTACAAATGTATTTGTAATATTGGTGATATTATTTATTTGTAATCTAAAAAGGTCCAAGTGGTCTAAAGCACTAAATGGTCAGGGGTCCAACCTGGTCTAATGGATCTAAAGGGTCTTATGGGTGGGACCTGAGGATCTTTGGGGTCTTTTGGATAATTTGGGTCTTCAGGATCTTTAAGTGTCTTTTAGGCCTTCAGGGACTTCGGATCTTTTGGGTCTGCAGAGTCTTTAAGAGTATTTAAGGGTATTTTGGGTCCTTGGGGCCTTTGGGATCTTTTGGGTCTGTTGGTTATTCTGGATCTTTTGGGTCCTCTGGGTATTTAAGGGTATTTTGGGTCTTTGGGATATTCTGGGTCTTCTGGGTCCTCTTGGTCTTTTGGGTTATCAGGGTAGTACGTAATTAATAGACGTAGGTCATAATAGCCAGGATGTAACTGACTTTCAAATAGTATGTAATTAATGGACATATAATCACGCAGCTGCACAGACGACTTCATGGACAGCTTCACGGATGGACCGTGTTTGTCGGTTTTATATATACAAGCACACTGATAACTATGGGAGTGGCAGGAAGGGTCGGTCATTCTTCTCTGGGATAAGCATTCAGGCAAGCACTCCATTCAAAACCGTTTATAAGGAACGGCCAGCTTGGCAAGCGCTAGCTAGCTGCTTGGTCACAGAATACACCCCGGGTTTCCTCCCTTTCAGTTTTGTTGAAAACAGCATTACCAATGAGTGACTGTATAAAAAGGTAATCATACGTATTTGTGGTTTATAATATTTTTCTTTCTGTTAAGGGTGCTCCCATGAAAATGGCACGAAAAGCTATTTATACATGTTAACACAGCGTTTGTAAAAGGACGAAACACCCCTTGCGGAGGGGGAGATATTATTCGTATTAGATATTAGCATATATTATTAATAACGTTAATATGATGCTATTAATTATCATTAGTTTTGTTATTGGAAGCGGCTTGGAAAAACGCCACGATAAAGCTAACTTAACATGGATATACACCTCAACACGCATCCCCATTGGTGGGGAAAAACCCACATTGGCGGAGAGAACCCCCCTGTGGAGAGGGGAGGGGAGGACCAAATTCGTTACAACCTTCATTTTGTGACGCTTAGTCCTCCTGCCAAGTTTAGTTGAGATTGGATAAGTAACGACCGAATGTATCTCGGTAAAAAAGCATCAGACAGACAGATAGACAGGCATGCACCAAATTGCGTATTTTAGTATGATTAGCATGCTTTAAGCCAGCACCTTGGGACCAATCCTATACTTGATTTATGTCAATATTTTCGTATAAAAATAGAGTAAACAAGTACAGATACATTCAAAGTACACCACCCCATGCCAAAGAAATAAATATCCTCCAGCGCGATATAGCCAGGGTGCCTTAGGCGCCCGGTGATACCGCCATGCAGCACATAAACACGGTATTGGAAAGGAGAGGTGTACAATAATTGATTGATTAATTGCACAATTAAAATCAATTAATAGCAATCGTAAAATAATTTCTTATTCAATTGGCTAATAGCATACCTCAACTACCAGTGTTTCATTCGAAGCTGTAACTTTTTGAAAATTAATTAAATTAGTTAATCAAAAATTAAATAATTAATTGATTAATCATTAAAAAATAAATCGATGAGATTGATTAATCAATAAATCAAAAATATCCTTTATAGCCACATCACTTGGTCACTGTCGTGTCTGAATATCAGCTTCCGAGCTCAAAAGGTGCCTGAGATATTGCTCCGATGAGAAAGAAAATAAAAAGTGATTAATAATGAAAATAAATAAGTAATCGTAAAATAATTAAATTATTAATCAATTGGCTAATAGTATACCGAAACCACCACCATTTCATCTGAATCTGTAACTTAAAAAAAATTAAGTGATCAAATAATCTAATAATTAATCAATTAATTCATTAATCAAAAAATCAAAATATCCTTTATAGCCAAATCACTTGTTCATTGTCATGTCCAAATATCAGCTTCCTCGCTCATAAGGTTCCTGAGATATTGCTCAGATGAGAAAGGAAATAAATCAGTACTTAATTAATCAATAATAATAAAGAAACTCATCAATTAATTGTTTAATTAAAAAACAAAAAGTATCGTTTTGCCAAAGCACTTACTCACTATTGTGCCGAAATTTCAGCTTCCTTGCTGAAAGGATGGCTGAGATATCGCCCGGACAAATAAAAAAGAAAGAAAACAAACAAAAAACAAACAAGAAAACAACCAGACTCAGTCCTCCCTTTCAGCGTGTCATCGCGGGCACCCTCGGTGCCCGGCAATGACGTCATGCAGCACCTGGCGATGGCATAGGAAAGCAGCGGTGTACAAAATGGCTGGAGTAGCTTTTTCTAAGGTGAGGCAGTCCATGACATACAAGAATATTGTCTGAATAATTTAGGCTAAAGAAGAAGAAAAAGACAAAAATGTCATAGCCTTTGTGGTTTTAGAAGTTTTGCTGTTTGGAGTTAAAAGCCGCCAGTCAGCCATCTTTGGTCGGATTATAAAATAAAATCCTCTGCATATGCATACTCTCATAGTCTCATGCGTTGTCTTTGTCTCAAGTTTGAACAAAATTGGTCCATGCATGGCCGAGAAATGGTTGGGGACACGTTTAACTAATGAAATGGCCACCAGTCAGAGATCTTGGATCTGGTATCAAAAAGAAATGACGTTCATATGTAAGCCATAATTCCTTATCTGCGTGCCAAGTTTTAACAAGATCAGTAAATGCATGTCCAAGAAATGTGTTCAACATCGGTCATTTGCAACTACAATGGCCACCAGTCGGCCATCTTTGATCGCGTCGTGAAACAAAATGATGTGCATATGTATACCGTCAACGTCATGTATAGTCTTTTTGGCAAGTATGAACAAAATCGGTCCATACATGTCCGAGATATGGTTGCGGCCATACGCACACACGGACGGGACCCAATCCATAGGTCCCCGTTTCGGACTAAGTCCTAAGAGGGCTAACACATATTCATTTTTAGGTCCTCCACGAGCCTCGACATTGTGTACAAAAACAGTGTATTGTAATCCTTGCTGCACTTGCTTGCGTCCATGGGTGACACATATGTAAACATACACAAACACATGAATCATAAAGACCATGCTGCTCATTTGCAATAGGTGCAGCAATTTGCTTGAAGGCTCAAACTAAAGGGCAGAGATTAAGCAGTGGTTCTACCAAGGAGCTGAGGTGCAGGAGTGTTTTGGAACAAGGTCTCCACATGTTCCAAATTTTGGAATTAAGCCTGGGAATTACAGTACAGCAGCAGGGTGATTATCCCTCTGTGAACATACAGCTCTGGGGAAATTTGGAGACACCTGCATCATGTTGTCAACTATGACTTTAGAGAATAGGCCTGTGCTACTAATCAGACATGACAAGCAAAGCGTCTTAGTTTCCCCAGAGCAAAATTTCAGTGATTGATTGTAGGGACTCGGAATTTGGTGGTTGAGGCTGACAGCAGTATTCATACACCTTTGACAACTCAAGAAACTGATTGCTGCGAAATGGTAATGTTTCACTGTCTTTGTCAGGCAACAAGTTACATTTTCGTTCCAATTGAGGAAATGAAGGACACATCAAAGTGATACATTGAATTCACAAACATACTTGCAGTCAGCTACTGTGCTGTTATGGTGTGAAAGTAGGATGCAGTGAATATGGGAATCCACTTTCCCCGCATGGATGCCAATTCAATTCCTTTATTAACCCAGTAAAGAACTAGATAGATGCTTGGTAGTGCGCAAACCTCTGCCAGGTTGAAGGGTTTACGTTTTGTATCCCACCGATAGGTCATATCTGGATCCAGACCTAAACCAAAGTGTAATCGGCTTGTTCTTGTCATGTAACCAACTCATCCACCAAGTTTTGTCAATGATCGTCCACAACCTTTGGAGATATCGTGCTTTGTATTGTTTTTGCCCTATCACTCAATGGTGAAGTCACTTGTAAGATTCTCAGATCCAGATGTGGATCTGGATCTTCACCAAAATCTAATAATTTCGTCCTTGTCACATTCCCAACCTCGTCACCAAATTTCGTCCGAATCCGTGCACAACTTTTTGATATATCCTGTTCAAAGATAAACAGACAGGGGTGAAAACATAACTTCCATCCACCTTCGATGGCGGAGGTAATGAAAAACAAACGATACAAAAACCATAATTGAGAGTTACAGGCATGTGGGTTTTCCACCTGAGGGTGTTGTGCAGTTAACAAACTCAGAACCAATGCATACACACAGGCATCCACAACTACTTCTTAAACAGCCACAATGAATCACATCTTTTTGTGGGTTGGCCACAAGGGAAGTTTGGCCCAAGTTGTTTTTTTTACACACCGGCTGGTCAGGTCTGACATTCGACTGTTGCTGATGTGGGCAGTCATTTGTAATGTGTCCAGTGTGCTGCCCATAGTTCACTTACTCTTCACAAATTACACCTTGGTAACTTCAACATCCACTAACCAATGCCAGCAGACAGGAGACAGTACTTCTTATTTGGCAGTGGTGATGACTAATAGTCTAATACCACTCCTGGGCTGCTTTTGCAACAAATAGTACCGTACAACACATCTCAGGTGGGTTCTTGCAGGTTTGTCTTTAGTGTTTGGATAGACTGCACCAGGTTGCAAGTTATTTGCCACATGTCTCATTGACTCCTCCATTCATTACCCTGCGTTCGCAAAGCGAAAAGCAGGGTTGAGCATTCGGTTGCATACGTGCGTACGTGTGGCGTACGTACATACGTACGTGTCTGCATTTAAAAAAATCATTTTCACGGCAACCGCTGGTCCGATTGGCGCTAAATTTACCATCGGAGTGCCTCCGCCTGTATAATTTTTTTTATTCATCATTATGACATCATAGGTCACGTAGTACAGACACCATCTTGGAAAAACGTTACACCTCTATATCCCCAAAACCACTCAATGGAAACATTTAAACATGGCTCATTGTTAAGTCTCCCCATGTGGAATAAGATATGTTGACGATGTTGTCATCGGTGCCTTCATTATGACATCATATTTCGACAAGTACAACGCTTGCCTGATCAGTAAGAAACAAAAATTCCTCTGCAAATGTTAGTCTGATGGACACGAAATTTTCAGAATATGAGCCGCTCCTTCTGTAGATTTTTTAAATGATAATTATGATGTCATAAGTTATGTGGTACAGGCCCCATCTATGAAAAATCGAAAAACGGTGCACCTCTATATCTCCAAAACCGCTCCATGGAAAAAATTGAAACATGGCTCATTGTTAAGTACTACCTTTGGGGAGTAAGATGTGTTAATGATGATGCCATAGGTGCCTCCATTATGACGTCATAATTCGACAAGTACAATGCTTGATTCAATCAGTATGAATTTTTCTTCTCTGCAATTCTTGGTGTGATTGACACGAAATTTTCACCATAGGAGGGCCTCCTCCTGTAGAATATTTTAATGATAATTGCCATAGGTCACGTGGTACAGGCGCCATCTTGGAAAAACTTTGCACCTCTATATCTCTGAAACCACTCCATGGAAAAATTGAGACCTGGCTCATTGTCAACTACTTCCCATGGGGAATAAGATATGTTAATGATGATGCCATAGGTGCCTCCATTATGACGTCATAATTCGACAAGTACAAAACTTCATCTGATGGAGATGAAATTTGTTGATCGTCATCTAGGGATAAATTTGTGGAGAAAAGAAAAATAATGATGACGTTATGTGATTTGTGGTTCAGCCGCCATATTTGTTTTAACACAAAAGCCTTAAAAACCACTAAAACACGTCCTGGGGAGGGTCTGCAATCTTAGATTGCTCTTTCTTGTTACTTTTGTTGTTAGAAGCGGCCTTGGAAAAATGCCATTATAAGCTATCAAAACACCTTACATGGCATTTGGCCAAGGTGGAAAACCCCCCTTTGGGGAGGGGGGGGAGGGGGAATAAAGTCGCTGCAACCTCACTGGTGTGACCCTTCGTCCCTATGGCAATTTGGTTGAGATTGGATAAGTAACGACCGAATGTATTGTGGTCAGACAGACAGCAAGTTGTGTATTATGTATGATACATAAATACATACATAAATACAAAGATATATACCTACAGCATTGGACACATTCAGGAAATCATACATTCATCAAGGACACAATATAAATGTTTAAGTAAGTTTTGTTTAAGAGGACCAAGTAAGTAAAAGGTCTTCTTAAGGATACCTGATAGAGCCAGTAATCAGTCAATTACCAATGGACATGCACACTGCATATTATGCATATGACATAGACATAGACATACCCCCACACACACTGAAAAAGTTGAACAGCTTGGTCCATGAACTGTGATACCCTTACCGAAGTGGAGATTGATAATTTGGGTTCTGGGAGGACTCCGTTTCACCTCCTGAAACCCGCAAATGAAGATAACAACCAACGACACACACAATATATATATACTTGTAGATATGTATGTATATATATATATATATATATATATATATATATATATATATATATACATTTATATATATATATATATATATATACATTTATATATATATATATATATATATATATATATATATATATATACATTTATATATATATATATATATATATATATATATACATTTATATATATATATATATATATATATATATATATATATATATATATATATATATATATACAGGGTGATTGAAAAGTAACTCCCTATTTTAAAATACTTATAATTTATTTCTTAACTATAATTTTTACAAGAAATGGATATAAGAAGAAAGCGTATAGCATGAAGTTTTATTTAAAATTCGATATGGGCACCAGAATTCGCCACCAGCTTCTCAAGCCACCCGGGAACCGCGTCAACTGATTTCACCAGTAACTCTTGTGGGATGGAAGACATAACTTCTCGTATTCGCCCTTCAAGTTCTTCCAAAGTCGTTGGTTTGGTACAGTAGACTTGCTCTTTTACCCAACCCCAAAGAAAAAAGTCACATGGTGTTAAGTCAGGGCTCCTGGCTGGCCACTCATACGGACCACGACGACCCATCCATCTCCCAGGGAAGTGGGCATTCAACCATTCATGAACAACAATAGCAAAATGTGGAGGAACGCCATCTTGCATGAAAATCAAATCTTCAACATTCTCCGAAGCACTGATAATTGGCCAGATTTCGTCTTGCAGCATGGTGAGGTACCTTTTGGCATTCATGGTATCGCGAAGAATGAAGGGACCTACAATCCTTTCCGAAGTCATTCCACACCACACCGTTACCTTGGGCCGATATTGCGTTTTTTCAGAAATAACACGAGGATCTTCTCCTGCCCAGTAATAGCAGTTGTGACGGTTCACAAACTCACCTATGTGAAATAACGCTTCATCAGACCAGAGGATATTTTTAAAGAGATCAGACCAATCTTCATACCAAGCCAGCATCACCTCCCCAAACTCCATGCGAATGTCGCAGTCTTCAGCAGAGAGTGCTTGACAGTAGTGCGGCTTCCAAGCATGCCATTTAAGCTCCTTTTTGAGCACAGTTCGTAGTGTGAAAGGAGAGCCCACTTTCCCTTGCTGCTTGTCGAATTGACTTTCTTGGGTTATGTGTAAACATTTCTTGAACTGCTTGCACTGTCTCCGGGTCACTGGACTTGGAAGGGCGACCGCTTCTTCGAGTATCAGATACAGATCCTGTAGCCATGAGTTTTGCATGACAATTCTTGATCGTCTTTGCCTCAACTTGAGCATGTGCTCCTTTAATGGTCCTCTACCATCTTTGCACTTGAACAACGGATTTCCAAACTTCGTAACGTGCCGCTAGCTGGGCACGCTCCTGCAGGGTAAGACGTCCAGCCATGTTTGTAGGGCTTCCGAATTTCAAACAAAAAATAATCTGAAAAAAAACCAACACAATTTACATTCTCATACATTAAGGAACAAACACTAAAAATTTGAGAAAAATATTACAATAAATAAATAATTTCTAAATATTTAAAAATAGGGAGTTACTTTTCAATCACCCTGTATATATATATATATATATATATAAATTATATATATCCACTGTGTTTCAAAAAGATTGAAACAACTTTGACTTCCTGCCATTTCTTTGTTTTTGACCTATACCATTTTCGTTTTCAGGGTTTGGTGGTGTTATCGTGTTATTTGTTCCCTGGGACTTCCAGCTCCGTAGCTCAACTATGCCATTGAGAGTGGAGCAGAAGACAAAAGTGGTGGCTCTGTGGTATGAGACTAAATCAACAACCACAACAACATTTTCTAGGGAGCAGAACCACCTGAGGAGATCACTGAGAGGTACCTGAAAGGGCACATGCTTCTGTGCCTTCAACGCCAGATGGGGAATGCTAGGGCCTCACTGGTTTGAGAATGACAACAGCAGGATGGTGACGATCAACGGTGAGCGCTACCGGGCTGTGCTCCAGAAGTTCCACAATGATCGAGCATAAAGGTCACCCCAAACCAGGTCAGCATGACCTGGTTTATGCAGGATGGTGCACCCCCACATACAGCTGGTGACACCATCACTTTCCTGCAGCAGCTCTTCAGAAACCGCCTCATTGCCCTGGGTACCGCTCATGACTGGGCACCCCATAGTCCAGACTTGAACCCTCTGGGCAACTGGTCCTGGGGGGCCTGCCAAGGGCTCTGTCTCCGTCAACCGCCCTGCCATACTGGATGATCTGAAGCAGGTGGTGTCAGACTACCTCCAGGCAGTGCCACATGAGACCTACAGGAAAGTTGGACAGAACTCTGGAGTCATGATCAATGCCTGTCTGAACCGTCGAGGGGCACACATCGAGAACGTCAATTCCAAGGATTTTGCATAAATGCCAATTTCAGATGTTGGCCTCTCAATAACTCCAGCTGTAACTTACTGCAATAGCATTCAGTGATAGAAAATACCATGTCATACGCTTTCAAGAAATGTTTGGTTCACGTTCCTGAGGTTTCTGTTTCTTTATAAATAAACGTTTGAAGTTGTATCACTCTTTTTGAAACACCCTGAACATGTATATCTAAACCAAACTGAGATCAACATAACCTACTGCCTTTGTCCTACAATAATCGAACGTTATCACTCGTTGAACAAGCATGCCCACTTGTGTCTGAAATTCAATAAATCCTTCTTTATCTAGATATTACTGTAGTACAAATTGGAAAGTGTACCAATGAATGGTACAGGCAGCATCACAACCGCCCAGTAAGACACACATCAGTTTCCCTTTCTTGTGGCTTGATATATTATTTGTAGGTAAATGTCATCGGAGTATATAATAGATTGTATTGCCTGGAAAAAGGTCGATTAACTATCTTTTATCGCAGAAATATAAGCTCGAAGAAAGTTTGTAAAATTACATAATTAGCAGTTTGAAGGTCGGTCTTGCACATATCTTGCACAGTATAAAATTAATAATTATTGATAATGGTTCATCCAAATTACAACCTAATTGTGTGTCACCTATCACCTGCAGAGTTTACACCAATGCTTTTAGCAGTCAACAAGGAGCAAAGCACCTCTGTTTGTAATAAAAGTAATGAGCAATCATATTTCTCACTGTCAAAGGTGAGACGCTAATGGCCATCTTCCCCTCATTGTAAACTCCAACGGTGGCATTGAAGTAGTAATTATTTATTTAAAGCTCAGTTTCTTTTTCAGGTAGCTAGTAAGTGAAAGTTGTTTGTTGCACTTGATTTACTGGTCAAAAGCATGATTGGCCACCAAAATGTAAAATGTCTGCAGGAGTCGATTGGGGTTAAGCCATAACAACTTGTTAGGTTTGTCCCATGAGGAAGGCGTTGATGCACCCAACCAAGCATGCTTTGCTCTCCTGAGTAAATATATTAAACTTGTACAAAGACAATCAAATATGATGGGTTGGAATAGTTTTATTCGACGGTGCAGCCTCGTGAGCGTGTCAAAGACTGAAGCCTCGGCCGAGTGTCAGGTGTGCTCATATCTTCTTTATTTATTAGAAATCCTACGGACGTAAATGAACACTCGTTTTACTCTGTGCACATTGCACATCACGTTCAGCGAATTTCACCTCCCTGCACCTTCCTTTTATTGTTATTAAAAAACGCTTCTGTATGCCGCCCTTGAGGCTTGGTTAGCAAGCCACCGTCTACAATTCCAAAAGAAGAGACATAGTTACTCTTTTATGGAAAATGTTTTTCGAGTTTGATTTATCCTCCAAAAATAGACTGCAGTGAACACACATTCATTTTAAAAGATTGGCCTTTAAAACCTTTTAAAACTCAAATCGTCGTTACGAAGGGGGACAGACATCAGTACAAACACAAAAACACACAAACCAACATTGTGTTTTATATGGGAGATAAAGCGCCCTGCACAATGAATTTCATCAATCACCATCCAATAAGACAATGGTAACTTTTGGGGGAAGTGAGGTGCAGCCTGACTTAACATCGAGCATTAGTCCTCTATTTTACTCCAACGAAGGGGAATGCTCGAAACATCAGCTGCATCCCACTATGCCAGCAGTCATCACCATCGTCCACGTGCAGCATGTGGCTGCGGGTTAGCATCAGTTCTCACAGGGGAACAGCAGGGCCGCTGATGCAATGCCCCCTGCAGCCGGTTAGTTCAGGAATTTGGACATGGTGCTGATGATAGCACTTCCCCAGCAGTTAAACTCTTTTGATCAGCTGTCGGTTAATAAAAAACATTGTTTAAATTGCTCGCCAATGAAGACCGACACATTCGCTTTCACAAAGACTCATATTCTAATGCACCAAATGGTTTCAAAAGGCAGTGCTGCAAGTTGAATTTCATGTCTGATGTACCACTTCTTCACCAGGACTATTCATGCCTTCAACTCCATGGACTCATGTCGAACCAATTAATGCAGTTATGATGAAGCGGAAGCATGGCTAAAAATAAGTACTCCACCTAAGCGAGTAAAAAAAAAAATGACAACACAAAAGTTAATTTTACACATTATCATTCCTCATCCCCTTGTACTCAAAATAGAAAAATGCACAGAACCTTTGTTTGGTGCTACATGCAAGTCTGTCTGCACCAGAGCTGGTCTCAAGCACATCAACCCTTTTCCACTCTCATATCACCTGCTTCCACTGAACTGATCCATAGGTCCATATTTTTTCACTTTCTACTTTCTCAAAATGCTGCCCCAGCGCCCTTCCAGATTCTGAGGTGTCTGCAGAAAAAAGGATTTCTGTGATTCTTAGTGCATCTTCAAAATGCTTTCATATGCTTTGCATGAGGTTTTTTGGTTCCTTCTGATGACTCCAATGCAGTATTTGGTTTTCCATTTCATTACGATTGTACCATATCCTGATGCCGTGTGGACTCTGCCTCCCCGCTGAGGGACCTCTGGTAGCTTGTAACTGTTCCTGCGTTTTTGCCTGCGGAAGAAATGCTGAAATCTATCTATCTGGGTTCTTCCCAACATCTTTCTGGGGCTAAGGCTAGGAGTTAGGGCTAGAAACTAGGGTTAGCCCTAGGAGTTAGGGCTAGGAGTTAAGGGAAGGAGGTAGGGCTGGAAGTTAGGGATTTTTTTTTTTTTTTTTTTGTATACAAGATCGAGGCTCGTGAAAGAGCGAACATTAATCACACAGAAAGACAAACAGACACAAAAAAAAATAACATCGGGAGCGGTAGACAAGATGGGGAGAGAGGGGGAAGGACACAAACACAACATTTGAGAGCAGGGTCCGAGAGACATGGAGACATCGAGAGAACTGTGGGAGGGAGAGGGCTTTGGGGGGGAGGCATGGGAAGGGGGGGGGGGGTGGGAGAGGTATAAAACATATGGACACTGCCAAGACTTCCAGGAAAGAAGTTGGAATTTCAAACAAGGTGGATCTGGGGTGAATTAGTGGGGGTAGAAAAGATCAAGGTTTTGGATGGGGGAAGATAAGAGATGGTGGTGAACAGCTGTTTTGAAGACCTGGAGGGAGGAGTGTGATTGAAGTGAGAGTGGGAGTTTGTTCCAGAGGCGGGAGAAAAGAGGAATGAAAGAGTGAAGGTGAGCAGAGAGCCGAGATTTCGGCAGTTTAACCATCAGAGGGTGGCTGGCAGATCTTGTGCGACCTGTAGGAATATTTGGGGGACAGAGCACAGAGAGAGCTGGGGGAGCATGGCCGGAGAGGAGTCGGTAGAAGACAGAAAGACCACCTACCTGCCTGCGGTGAGTGAGTGAAAGGCCCTCAGAGATAGCTTCATCGCGGGAGATTCCAATGATTCTGAAAGCTTTGGATTCAACAGCGTGAAGCCGAGCCAGGTGTGAGGCAGGAGCACCAGCCCCTTAGGGAAGAACAGTATTCCATTGAGCTGTGGATGAAAGCCTTGTATGTGGTGAGGAGCTCAGGTGTGCCTAGGAAGGACTTCGCACGACGGAGGATGCCCAGTCGGCGACTGGCTTTGGAGGCCAGCTTGGAAATGTGGTTTTCCCAAGAAAGATCATGGCAGATGGTGAGACCCAAAAGCTTGAGCGACAGAACTTCTTGGAGAGGATTGTTGAGAAAGTAGATGGGAGGGTTGTCCAGTCGATCTTTTCGGAGAGACATAGTAAGAGTGTGAGATTTGTCAGGATTGAAAGACATGTTCCACATGTTTGACCAGTCTGTGATTTTGTCCAGGTCATCAGAGAGTGAGGAGGCTGCAGACTGCCGATCTGAGGGAAGAGGAATGGAGCGGCAGAGAGTGGAGTCATCAGCAAAGAGATACAGAGGATTTTCCAGAGAGTCGGAGAGATCATTGATAAAGACCAACAAAGGGATTTCATCAATCACCATCCAATAAGACAATGGTAACTTTTGGGGGAAGTGAGGTGCAGCAAAGGGATCTTTGTTTCTTTCACATTTCTTTCTACTTTTTCATATTTCTCTTTATTCATTCTAATTCTTGCTTCTTCTTTATTTCTCTCTTTCTTTATCTATCTGTCTTCCGAGAAGTAAATTCTTGCAGAATCTTTTTTTTTCTGGAAGGCTCACTTGACTGCAATTGGATGGGTTTGATGGTTGAGGTGGAGCAGCTGAAACCCGAATCCAATCCAGGTTCCTCCTGATGACTCCATCTTTGCTCTTTGTTTATTCTGGTTCCTTCTGATGACTCCAATGCAGTAATTGGTTTTCCGTTTCATTCTGGTTACCCCAGAGATAAGCGGCTGTGACTTTCATTAGAATATTTACTTTTATGTGATATGCTGTTTGCTTTTGCAAAACAAAACAAACACCTTCTCCTGTGAATTTTAAAAATCCTGCAGCGAATGGCAAAGTGAAATTTTCTCTTGTGAAGAAACACATCATGCACATCATCAAAGAGACTGTGGGCACAGCTGTTGATGAAAATCGATACAAATAGCTCACTCATGCCTATCCGAATTCTGCAAATTAATGGAAACTTTGTGAACACCTGATTTCAAACAAGCAATATAAACAATTTAAAAATTCCTCTGAAATTACTTGCTTACAAAAATAAAATAAATGGAAAATCACTCATAGAGCAACACGAGGCAAAAGAGAACAGAGTAGAATGGCAAAAATAATTGGTGGTTGAATTCAGTGACTTGATATGCAAATCCAATTCAAATTTCAAGTTATTCGAATGAGAATTGAGGATTTTAGAAATTTGAAAAGGTTGTTGACCTTTTGCGCTACGTTGAGCTTTTGGCCTATGTTGACCTCAAAAATTGATGCTGGTTGAATTCATTTCGCAGATATGAAAATCCTCTTCAAATTTCAAGTCAATAAGATGAAAATTGAGGATTTTAGAAACTTGAAAAAAGTGGTTGACCTTTGGCCTATGTTGACATCAAAAATAGTTGTTGGTTGAATTCAATTTGCTGATATGAAAATAGTATTCAAATTTCAAGTCAATCGGATGAACATTGAGGATTTTAGGAATTGGAAAAAAGTTATGTATACCATCATCCCCGTCACTTTTTTCACATTTTGTTATGTTGCAGCCTTATGCTGAAATCGTTTAAATTCATTTTTTCCCTCATCAATCTACACTCAATACCCCATAATGACAAAGAGAAAACAGGATTTTAGAAAGTTTTGCAAATTTATTAAAAAGAAAACACTGAAATGTCACATTGACATAAGTATTCAGACCCTTTGCTATGACACTTGATATTTAGCTCAGGTGCCTCCCAATTCTCTTGATCATCTTTGAGATGTTTCTACACCTTGATTGGAGTCCACCTGTGGTAAATTCAATTGATTGGACATGATTTGGAAAGGCACACACCTGTCTATATTCGGTCTCACAACTGACAATGCATATCAGAGCAAAAACCAAGCCATGAGGTCGAAGGAACTTCCTGCAGAGCTCAAAGACAGGATTGTGTCGAGGCACAGATATGGGGAAGCCTACGAAAAATTTCTGCTGCATTGAAGGTTCCCAAGAGCACAGTGGCCTCCATAACTTCAAGTGGGCTTTCATACACCTTACATGCCAATATACACCAAACACCAAACAAGGGTTTCATACACCAATACACACATACACCAATACAATTTCATACACCAAACAAGGGTGCCAATATTTTTGGCCACTACTGTACACACACACATCCACACATACATACAAATACATGGTTGGCCATTTATCTATACCCAGTTTTGAACCCATGTGATTTTTTTGCTAAGAAATGAAATCTAACAGAATATTTACAGTATGTATGTACATATTTCTAGTTTTTGTGGTTAAATCTTCATTGAATTCAGAAGTGAACAAAATTATTCATGAATTTTGATGGGATTTCCATCATTTTCAAGCAGTGTGTGCATCCTTTCACGATACTCCAAAACCATTTTCTGTT
Organism: Myxine glutinosa; assembly: GCF_964187855.1. Lineage (NCBI taxonomy): Eukaryota > Metazoa > Chordata > Myxini > Myxiniformes > Myxinidae > Myxine > Myxine glutinosa. The sequence continues at coordinate 82,727,693 of NC_136271.1, read as the reverse complement.
GCATTGCGGACATAATTTCTCCAAAAGATGCTTGAATCCACTCTTTTAGATCTTGAATGTTCGCTGTTTGAGTTGCATAAACCTTGTCCTGAAGAATTCCCCACAAGAAGAGATCACACGTGTCCACTGGGGTCTCCAGATCCGCGAATGGCTCAACGAGGCTTTTCCTGACAAGTGGATAGGTCGCATTTCACCCAATATACTCTGGACCCATTGTTGGCCAGACCTCACCGCATGATCAGCTATCCTGAAGACCTGGAGGGAAGAGTGAAATTGAAGAGGATGTGGAAGTTGATTCCACAGGTGGGAAAAAAGAGGAACAAATGAGCGGATGTGAGCAGTGATCCTGGATTTTGGCAGTTTCACCAGAGGGGGTTGATGGTGGACTGTATGAGTCCTCCAGAAAACCTGGAGGGCAAAGCATGGAAAGAGTAGAGGGTGCAAGGCCAGAAAGGAGTTGGGATAAGACACAAAGGCCACTGACTTGTCTGCGATGGCGAAGTAATAGGGGCATGGACTCAGATTCATTGCAGGAGATTCCAATAATCTTAAAGGCCTTGGTTTCCACAGCATCAAGCTGATCATGATGTGAGGCAGGTTGAGCCAACCCAGAGGGGAGAGCAGTACTCCATCATGATGTGGATGAAAGCCTTGTAAGTGGATAGGAGTTCAGGTGTGCAAGGAAGGATTTGCCCAGTCGGCAGCTGTCTTTGGAGCCCAACTTTCAAATGTGGTTTGCCCAAGAAAGATGATGGCTGATAGTGAGACCCTGGAGTTTAAGTGACCGAACTTCTTCAAGATTATTAAGAAAGTAGATAAGAGGGTTTGCCAGATGGTCCTTTCGGAGAGAGATAGAGTGAGTGTGGGATTCGTCAGGATTGAAAAGCATATATTAAGGGAAGATATAGTCCAAGTGTTTGACCAGCTTGTAATTTTTTTCAAGGTCTGAAGAGAGGAAAGAGGCTGCAGCCTACCTGTCTGAAGGAAGAGGGATGCCACGTCAGAGGGTGGAGTCATCAGCAAATAGATAAAGAGGATTTTCCATAATCAGGGAGATCATAGATGAATATTGTTATAATATACTCAACATCAAAAGAAACTTATCAAACATTTCGAAGGACACTCATTGAAATCCTCCATGCAAAAATGAAAAATATTTGAACACAGAGGTAAAGTTCAGCTATCTTTACTAAACACATGTCAATAAACAAGAGGTTGCCTCAATCACAAAAAAAACAAAAAAGCATGAACATCACAAGGGGTGGTGCAACAAAAGTCACAGCACGGCAACACAAAGGCACCTGAATACAGTCGAAAAAAAATGACACAGGAATGGAAACAACACTCCTGACAGTCAAGGACAGAATGACAGCAGTCCTCAATATCGTGTGTGTCCTCCCTGAGCTGTGATGCAGGCTGTCTGATGCGGTCCTGGGGAAGTCTGTCCCACTCCTGCAAGGTGGTTACCCATGGTCTTCCTCTTTATGGACCATCATTCACAGTTCCAGTTTCACCGTAATGCCTGGCCAGGTTGGAAATTGCAGGCTGTGAGCAACCAAGACGTTGGGCAATTGTTCGCTGGCTTACACCAGCCTCAAGCATCCCAATTGCCCTTAAACGTTGTTCAGATGTCAGGCGTGGCATCTGCATTTTCTTGTTGTTTTCCCTGTCAGAAGCCTCCAGAGTGACGAAAGACAGCAGTAAATGAATGTCTAACCACGAGAACTGAAGGATTTCATTATGAGGGTCAATATTTAAAGGGAAAGATCCATATAGAGAACTCATCAAGCATGCCATTGTTGATCAACAAGGTGATTGAAGTGAAGTTCCCGTTACATAATCAGCCATTACAATTGAAGAAACGTGTTTGTAAAGATGCACATTTCAAAAATGAAAGTGATAAGTTTATTTTGATGTTCAGTTTATAATAATAACACACGAGATCCCTGACAAGGAAATTTGACGTAAGAGTAGGCCATTAGGTCCATAAAAGCTCATGCTCTTATTACCAATTTGCCCCGTAGCATTTTAAAAAATATATCAAGATGGCGTCCTGCCAACCGTAGTCAAAAATTGATTTTATCAAAAAAAATGTAGCAAACATCAATAAATTAACTAACAAATGATGCATGATGATGAATTACTCTTCCTTAGGCCTTATTGTCCCATAAATAGTGCAAATTGTTCTATGGATTGCTCAAAACCCAATAGGGCCACCAAAATCGACGTAAAAACCGATGTGAAAAGGAATTATTTTCGAATATAATCAGGTCGTACCTCAAATTGATGGAAATTTAATGTAGAATGATAATACAGTAAGTAAAATGCAATGTTTTATTCATAGAACCAAACAGAGCCATTTTCATTGATTCACAATTAATTATGCTCATTAACCTCCATGCCATCTGATCTTCAACAACTTTTTTCAATGAGTTGCAGCAAGATTTAACCCCTGAACATCCACAGCAAACAGCACAACCTAAATTATTGTTCACACATGAACAGTTATTCATTTAACATGATGCGTTGCTACTGCAAAAACATCGTATCATGCTAATTATGAAATCAGGTGCTTGTGGTGTGCCCACAATGATATTGAGAGGGATGAGACATCACAGCCAGAGATCGCAGTATGAAAGTATCACAGCTAACGGAAGTTCTAAAACAATTTATGAAGGGGACCAAACTTTGCGCCACATTCCAGGCATATGGAATGGCAGATGGTCACATATGTATATTGAATGTACATACATGTGGCATGGCCATGGTCTATCGAGTATCATTCGCATCACTATGTACCAATCCACCCTCAAGATCTGGGCATTGTGCATGTATGCCAACACAGTAACTACAGCAGATTCCAAAAGCATATGTAGTGAGAAACAGGGCAAAATCCAGACTTCACGTAAAGAAGAAGCATCTGCATGGATCCGAGCAAATGATAACGACAGGAGCACAGTGGTCAGGTTCTTGAAATGAGTCTCAACCCTCCTGACCCTGATGTCCACCCAGAGACCCCAATGAATATTGTGACCGGCCAAGTTGCACCGCCTGAGATCAATCGTCATCATTAATTTGTCGCCATCGGAAAACAGCGGCTCAAGGACTCTGAGGCTCAGTGGGCTGAGGGGTTCTACAAGATTTCTAAATTAGTAATCACGTATGCCATGAAGGGGAAACACATCACTCTTGCAGAACTTTCTGTATATGACCAGGAAGTCATACATAGCAGTGATTGGTCTCCTCGTGAGCTGTCGCAAGACTGATTTCAACGATGTGCTGGCCTGTGAGCGAGCTGCTTATCCGCCATCCATGTTAGAAAGTATAGGCCTCATGTGCATTGCCAATAATAAATCAACACTGAAGAAGAACGTCCACGCTGAGGTATCAGCCAGAACTGTATCAAATCCAGCAGTTGTCGTCGTTGACGTCTATGCTTTACTATGGACCATTGACTGGGCAATCATAGGCTCAGTCAGCGACTTCATAAACAGCATTAAATGTGAGATTCAGACCAAACTGCGTGAACATGTCCACCCTGTATTGGATAGGTACTACGACTACAGTACAAAGAGATTCACTTGCCACCTGCTCTGAAGTTCAAGCAGATTCACAAGCTGCCACTGAATATCCCTATGCCTGCAAAATCTATTGTAGTTATGTCACCAAGAACAAAACCAGCTGATTGTGGATGCATTGCTGAGTGACAGGCAGTTTCACAAATACCACACCAGACATCATAAGCTGATGATCACAGGTTCTGCCCGCATTCCAAGTGTGATCCACAAAGGAGTTATCATCAGGCGAGATAACATGGCAACCAGCCATGAAGAAGCAGACGTCGTTATTGTTCAGCAGGCAGTGATGCCTGCAGAGGACATGGCTGCACCGGTGACAGTTGTGGCAGACGACCAAGATGCGTTTGTGCTTTTGGTGTACTACCACAGCCATCATAAACTGAACGTGTCCACTTACATGGAACCACTCACGAAAGACAAGGTGGTTGTCAGTATCCAGGTAACGGTAATGCGCAATCAAGCATGGTCTCAGAACTTCTTAACACTAATGTGGTCTCTGGGTGTGATGTGGTCGCAGCCACATATGGCAAAGGTGGCGTCACTGCCCTAAAAGTAACCAGAAAAGGACACATGCCCTCTGAAATTGGGAATACCTCATCAACCATGGAAGACAGGGAAGAAAGTGACCAGATTCATTGCAACCTGCTATGGGCAAACATCTTGTATGAACATAGCAGAGTATAGCATAGCAGAGTGCCTACGACAGATGGTGTGGCCACAGAAGAAGAGCAAATCTCTAACATATGCCCACAAATTGTGTGCGTTGTGCCCGACTTCAGAAGCTTTCCGGGAAAATGTGAAGAGATCCCATTAGCAAGTACTTGTTTGGATGAGTGCCATGGCTCAGAACCCACCCTCTCTCGACCCAGCTTAACATGGCTGGGAGGAGGACGTTCAAAACTGATGTCTAATCCCTCTCAATATCATTGTGGGCACACCACCAGCACCTGATTGTGTGTTGAGCATGATACGATGTTCTTGCAGTAGCAACACACCATGTAAAAAGAATAACTGTTCATGTGTGAACAATAACTTAGGTTGCACTCTTTTCTGTGGATGTTCAGGGGTTAAATCCTGTTGCAACTCAATGACAAAAGTTGTGGAAGATTCATATAACGACAAGGGTAATGAGCAGAATTAATTGTGAATCATTGAAAATTGCTCTGTTTGATTTTATGAATAAAACATTGCATTTTACTTCCTGTATTATCTTTTTATATAAATTCCCTTCAATTTGAGGTACCACATGACTACAGTCGAAAAAAAGTTCCTTTTCAAGTTATTTTATGTCGATCTTGGCAGCCATATTGGATTTTGCACTATTTAGAGAACAAAAAGGCCGAAGCATGAGTAATTAATAATCACGCATCATTTCTTAGTTCATTCCTTAGTTTGCTGCACTTCGTCTTGTTTTTGAAAAAAAAAAAAAATTTCAAATCTAGTTCTGCAAGACACTATCTTGATTGAAAAACATGCCACTGGGCAAATTTTTTGACACCCTCTGGATTCTTGACCTCAGGACCTATATGAACAATAAATGAGACATAAAACATTTTTAGGCATTTTATCCTCAGGTCTAAAACTTATGTTTGTTTCTCCGTGCTGCATCTTTGCCCTCGCAGGGATGACAGGCTGAGTCAACCCCCTGGCATTAATTCAGCAATCGACCATTCAGCAATCGACCGGGATTCAAACCCAGGATCCTAGGATCCCAACCTGGCACCCTAACCGCGAAGCCAACACCAGGCTACAGGTGCCATCTTGGAAAAACCGAAAAACTTTGCACCTCTATAAATCTCTGAAACTGTTCCATGGAAAAAAAATTGACACATGGCTCATTGTCAAGTCCCATGGGGAACAACGAATTTCCATGATGATGTCATCCATGCCATCATTATGACGTCATAATTAGACAAGTAGAACGCTTGATCCGGTCAGTTTGAAATTTTGTGAGTGTGATTTACACAAAAATTACATGTGAGAATTAAATTGTTGACGTCATCACTCACGCGGTTTGGATTGAAAATTGGATTGAAATTGGCAAACAATAAGACAGCCATATTGGATTGAAAATGAAAACCTTCAAAAATCGTATTTTCCTGAACGGCCTATTAGATCGATGCTAAACTCCACACACATGATCTACTAGCATTGGGGAATAAAGTTTTTAAATGATGAAGTCGTATGTCACTTGTTCTGGCAGGCATATTGGATTTTATGCAAAAACTGCATAAATTAAATTATTGTTCTTCTCTGAAAGCACTGAATGGATCGATGCGAAATTTTAACCATATGTTTGACTACCCATGGGGATATGATGTTGGGAAAAAATGTCATCCATCACATGGTTTGGCAGTCATAATGAATAAAAGGGAAAATATTCAAAAAATGGTTTCTTTGAAAACACTTACCGTATCAATGCTAAGTTTTACAAATATCATCTCACACCAATGCTGCATATAGTGTGAAAATGGTGATGGTCACGTGGTTTAGCAGCCATCTTGGACAGAAAAACGAACGTTATCCGAAACAACATAAAACAAAGACCACACAAAATACACCACACAAACATGTCCTGACGAGGGTCTGCAATCTTTGATTGCTCTTTCTTGTTTTTAAATGTTGAGCAAGGAAGCAGCACGTATCATTTTTAAAATCCTTTAAGAGGCGGGTTACGCCACTGTATAACTCAGCTGGGATCAGAATTGAACCACCGACCTATCATACTCCGTGTGGCTGATCCAACCACAATGCCCCTAAGTATGGTAACTCGGTAGCATTTAGATACCCCGAAGATCCAAAAGACACAAAACACCCTGAAGACCCCAAAGACTCTTAAAGACCATTTAGACCCAAAATACCCTTAAATACCCCGAAGAACCAAAATACCCCAAAGACCCTTAAGACCCCAAAGCCTCTGAAGACACCAAAGACGCAAAAGACCCTGAAGACCCAAAACACCTCAAATATAATTAAGATAATTGCTATAAGTGACAATTGCTCCAAATTAAGATATCCGCCCAACTAACACATCCGTCAAACAAACACATGCACCAAACAAAGACATCCGCCAAACTAACACATCCGCCAAACAAACATATGCGCCAAACTAAGACATCCACTAAACTAACACATCCACCAAACAAACACATGCGCAAACAAACACATTTCAGAATCATTGGAATCTCCCGCGATGAAGCTAACTCCAAGGGCCTTTCACTCACTCACCGCAGGCAGGTTGGTGGTCTTTCCGTCTTCTACCGACTCCTCTCTGGCCTTGCCCCCCCAGCCCTCTCTGGGTTCTGTCCCCCAAATATTCCTACAGGTCGCACAAGATCTGCCTGCAACCCTCTTATGGTTAAACTGCCAAAATCAAGACTTTCTGCTCACCTTCACTCCTTCATTCCTCTTTTCTCCCGCCTCTGGAACAAACTCCCTCACTCTCTTCAATCCCACTCCACCCTCCAGGTCTTTAAAACAGCTGTTCACCACCATCTCTTATCCTCCCCCATCCAAAACCTTGATCTTTTCTACCCCCGCTAATTTCGGTCCCCTTGTGTTTTATACCTCTCCCCCCCCCACCCCCTCCCCTTCCCATGCCTCCTGCCCCCAAGCCCTCTCCCTCCCACACTTCTCCCTGCTCTCAAATGTTGTGGTTGTGTGCTTCCCCTTCTCTCCCCATTGTCTTCCGCTCCCTCTTTTTGTATATTTTTTTTGCCTGGTTGATTTGTTTGTGAAATAAATGTTAGCTCTTTCACGAGCCTTGATTCAGTATACAAAAAAAAAAAAAAAAAAAAAAGACCCAAAAGACCTTGAAGACCCAAAACACCTCAAAGACCCAAAAGACCCTGAAGACCCAAAACACCTCAAAGTCCCAAAATACCCTTATAAAAGCCCTGAAGACTCAAAACACCATGAATACCCAAAAATACACCGAAATGGTCAAAGATGCCTACCCCTCTGAAACGACGTGTGGTGAGGTGCGCGGCGCACGCCGAGTCACGCTAGTTTATATAATGCAGAAACAGCTCTGACATCATGCCACGAAAGCTTCAAAACTATCAACACCATCAATTACGTTTATTCGAGTGAAAAAGAAACATCATTTGCCCTTTTATGAGGCAATCATTTAATTCAAACTAATGAGAGTTGGAAGTTGAAAGTGTGGGCAAATCGCTATTGGGCCTAATACTGTAAGGTTAAGTGTGTGAGATTGCCCCTATTCTTTTAGTTAATAAATGATCGTTAGCATTGCCTTTAGCGAGACATTTTATTGGAATCAATTTTGTGCACAGCAGAGTGGGAGGCAGTGCCGGAGCACACACCCTTCACACCGAGGCACTAATACTAATGGCTGTGCTCCATATATTCGTCTCTCCCCAAGATTACCTCGCTATTCCACAAAGCGATGAACATCAGAGAAATGCACTGCGGGGATTCTGTCTCTGTCTCTCTCTGTGTGTGTCTGTCTCGGCAACACAGGGCACAGGGATCAAGCCGAGTTGATTGGTGGGCCAAAAATTCACTTTATCCATGATGACTTAGTACGAAACAGGGGCTTATGGATTGGGTCTCATCCGTCCGTCCGTCCGTCCGCAACCATATCTCAGAGATGTATGGACCAATTTTGTTCCTACTTGACACAAAGGCAACACAAGATGGTATACATTTGCACATCATTTTGTTTCGCGAGGCAATAAAAAATGGCCGACTTTGCCGTTGCTCATCCTTGAGACGTCTCGACAATTTGATTGGAGTCCACCTGTTGCCAATTCAATTTATCGGACATGATTTAGAAGGAAACACCCCTTTCTATACAAGGCCCCACAGTTGACACAAGCACAAGTGTTGCGGCTTCGCAGCGGCCGTTGCGTTACGCACTCTGGACATTGAGCTTCGCCGCCACCAGCGGCCATTACCAAAATCAATATGAAACATGATTGTTTTTTAACCAATAACTTAGTTTTCTCAAGACGTCTGTGCTTGTCTATGCACCTGTGAAAAGTTTCAGCAACCATATGTGTGTTGCCTAATTCAGTTTGAGAGCCAATCTACCTGCTTAGCGAGTTAGCAAAATAGAGGGAATTGACACTGGCTTAGGGAGAAACTATGAGGTTGTGATGAAAAGTCGTGTTGAAAGAGTGGAGGGAAGAGTACGAGACAACACATACAGTATGTCTTAATATATATACGTACTTACATTATATCCTCAGATTGAGAGATTTTTTTTTTTACTTTTTGAAGATTTGCTTCATCCATGTGTGCAAATTTGTAACAGACACAAATAACTTGCACAGGGGGGGACAGGGCCTTCTCCATCGCTGCTCCCACCCTCTGGAACTCACTACCTCACACCATCAGAGACTCCTCCTCACTCACCACATTCAAAACATCACTAAAGACCCACCTGTTCAACACTGCATTCAACATTCAACCCACAGCATTTAACCCCTGACTATCTCTTCTCCTTCTCCCTCCTTTTGCTTTAAATATTTCCCTATTGATTCTTGTCTTTTTGCAATTGTTGTTTTCATGTATTGTTATGCATTATGTTTTCCACTCTGTCAAAGCGTCTTTGGGCTTCTGGAAAAGCGCTATACAAAATAAATGAATTATTATTATTACTATTATTATTTTAAAGTTGATTATCTAGACCAAAATAGTGGCGATTCCTATTTGTCAGTGATAGCTGCAAAGTCGAATGTCAGGCGAAGCTTTTGTGAAGAGCTGGAATCACTTGGTGTCGAAAGTACTCGACAATCAATCTGACAGTTTTGTAGCAGGAAATTTATGACACCAAAGGCAATTTCAAAATCTTAACAGCTGTTTACGAAAAAAAAAAACACTCCACCCATTTACCCTTAATAGACATATTTTATTATGTACTCTCAACAGCCTTGCATATGAAATTGGCAGCTTAATAAAAGACCCCAAACAAACAAAAGCAGTAGAATGTTAAAATGCCCTTGCAATGATAACTGGATTCCCTCTCCCTTCCCCCATATTTCACCCTCATGCAAATACAACCACCAATAAATTGCCTTATAAAAACATCAATTAAATAATAAAAGCGGTTTCTTTTGAAGCAATCTATTCCAATGAATAAAATAGAGTTTGAACTGATTTTCAATCGTAAGAATCCTTGAAGACGAAAAAGGAGACATGCAAGAAATGTAAACAAACAGTTATAAAGCTTTGGAGATGGGGCCATGAGGGAAAAAAGCATTTTTGGTTAGAGCTCGCTCTCTGAGCCTGGAGGTGGCTGTTGGATTCTGACTCTGGCTGAGTATTTGGAAAACCTTAAAAAGGTGTATGTTGCTTCCTCACTTGATGCTCACTATTTGGAGGATAGAACACGGATAAACCCCGTGGGTTGGAATCCCATTGAGTCGGGAGTGGAGGTGCGGAGATTTTATTTTTTCCTTAATTGTTTCGCTGATGAGGAGAGAAAAGCGATGTCACAGAGGGAACGGGAAGCAGAAGAAAGCATAAATGGCAAGATGTACAAACTGAAAAACAAACAGTAAGTGAAACGGTATAGCAGAAGTAACTAGAACGCCACTCAGTAGAGCGCATACTCCCGCCGTGGGTCAAGTTGGAATCGTACGTTTTGTTTAACATCCCCTCTCCCCAAAACAATAAATGGAAAAGAAAGTAGGCCCTAACTGTCAGAGAATTTATTTTGATATATCTCGGAATTAGAGGAGAAAAACATCATTTAAGAATAAGAATAAAAGCTTTAATGCAGTAAAACAGAGAAAATCTTTCCCAAAAAATTTCCAAAAGAAATTCCTGGATCCGGAATAATATCCTGAGCTTCACCAAAAACTAAATCAATTCTTCCTTATCCCAAGGGCAACCATCCCACCAACTTTCATCCAAATCCGTTCAGAACTTTTCCAGATATCTTGTTAACAAACACACGAACACATGAACATACAAACACAAACATACACTCACAAACACACACATACACACACATACACACACAAACACACACATACACACACAAACACATACACACACAAACACACACACAAACACACACATACACACACAAACACACACACACATACACACACACATATACACACAAACACACACATACACACACAAACACACACATACACACACATACACACACAAACACACACATACACACACAAACACATACACACACAAACACACACACAAACACACACACATACACACGCAAACACACACACACACACACACACAAACACACACAAACACACACATATACACACAAACACACACACACAAACACACACATACACACACAAACACACACAAACACACACAAACACACAGAAACACAGGCATACACCCACAAACACACATACACACACAAACACACACATACACACACAAACACACACATACACACACAAACACACACATACACACACAAACACACACAAACACACACATACACACACAAACACACACTGTGTGTTCCAAGAATGGCCTTGTGTATTGTCTGTGTAATGCAATTTCGTATTGTATGTCTCTATCTATCTGTCCATCTATCTGTCTAACTATCTGTCTAACTATCTGTCAATCTAACGACCGATCTTTCAATCTATCATCTTTCAATCTATCTGTCTATATACATGTCTGTCTATCTACCTGTCTATATAACTATCTGTCTATATGTATGTCTGTCTATCTGTCTGTTCAAAGAATGACCTTGTGTATTGTCTGTGTAATGCATTTTGTAATGTCTCTCTGTCTATCTCTCAATCTATCTATCTGTCTGTCTGTCTGTCTGATGTAAGAATGTGTGATTGATGTACCAATGTGCTTTCACTTTTATGAGGGTGATGGAGGACCAGGGGAGGACAGGCTGTTGGGGTTCAGAAGGGGGTGGGGAAGGAAGGGAGAGATAGCAAATATGGGACAGAGTTTGGAGGGAGAGGTTAAGACTCTGGAGAGGGTAGTACAAACTTGGGGAGGGAGAGAGGGGGTGGGTGAGGTCTTTTGGTTGGGGAGGAGGTGTTGTGGTGGGGGAGAGAGGATGAGGAGTGGGGGTGGAGGGGTTGGCGAGTTGTGGTGTGGGTGAGCAGGGGGTGTTGGGAGTGGGTTTGAAGGCCTAGATTGTGGAGGGCAGGAGGAAATTGAAGCCTTTGGGTTTGGAGTGGGGGTTGAGGATTTAGGAGTGGGGCTTGATGACCTGTGGTTTGTGAGGATTTGAAAACTTGGGGTTGAGGACCTGTGGCTGGGATGGAAGGGAGAACAGGTTGGGACCACGAAGAAGAAAGGGGCTGACAACTCAAAGTCACATTGTACATTACGTGGAATTTCCATGGGTCCCTGCCATTATGCTGTCAAGGGATATTCCTGTCAAACTTCCTAAATATTGCACACTGTATTGCAAATTGCAAAAACGCTCAGTGGAACCGGGTTATCTGCTCATGTGTGTATATTATATATGCTCGTGTGTGCCCTCCCCTTCCTGTTCAGGCTGGAGTTCCCCAAGGCAGTGTTCTTGGCCCTGTGCTTTTTCTGGTCTCCATCAATGATCTCTCCGACTCTCTAGAAAACCCTCTCTATCTCTTTGTTGATGACTCCACTCTCTGCCGCTCCATACCTCATCTCTCTGATCGGCAGTCTGCAGCCCCCTCACTCTCTGCAGACCTGGACAAAATCACAGACTGGTCAAACAAGTGGAACATGTCTTTCAATCCTGACAAATCTCACACTCTTACGATGTCTCTCCGAAAAGACCGACTGGACAACCCTCCCATCTACTTTCTCAACAATCCTCTCCAAGAAGTTCTGTCACTCAAGCTTTTGGGTCTCACTATCTGCCATGAACTTTCCTGGGTAAAGCACATTTCCAAGCTGGCCTCCAAAGCCAGTCCCCGACTGGGCATCGTGCGAAGTCCTTCATTCGTCGTGCGAAGTCCTTCATTGGCACACCTGAGCTCCCCACCACATACAAGGCTTTCATCCGCAGCTAAATGGAATACTGTTCTCCCCTCTGGGCTGGTGCTCCTGCCTCACACCGAGCTCGGGTTCACGCTGTTGAAACCAAAGCTTTCAGAATCATTGGGATCTCCCGCGACGAAGCTAACTCTGAGGGCCTTTCACTCACTCAACGCAGGCAGGTTGGTGGACTTTCTGTCTTATACCGACTCCTCCCGAGGCTACTCCCCCAGCTCTGTCTGTGTTCTGTCCCCCAAATACTCCTACAGGTCGCACAAGATATGCCAGCAACCCTCTTCTAGTTGAAACTGCCAAAATCACGACTCCCTATTCACCTTCACTCTTTCATTTCTCTTTTCTCCCGCCTCTGGAACAAACTCCCTCACTCTCTTCAATCCCACTCCTCCATCCAGGTCTTTAAAACAGCTGTTCACCACCATCTCTTATCTTCCCCCATCCAAAACCTTGATCTTTTCTACCCCCGTTAATTCACCCCAGATCCACTTTTCTGAAATACCGACTTCTTTCCTAGCTGTGTCCATGTGTTTTATACCTCTCCCACCCCCCCCTCCCCCCTTCCCTTGCCTCCTCCGCCCAAGCCCTCTCCCTCCTACAGATCTTCCGATGTCCCTGTTCTCTGCTGTTGTACTTGTGTGCTTCCCTCTCTCTCCCCATTTTGTCTCCCTCTGCCTTTATTATATGTTTTTTTATGTGTCCATTTGTTTTTTGTGATTAATGTTAGCTCTTACACCAGCCTCGTTCTTGTATACAAAAAAAAAAAAAAAGGCTGAAGTTTGTGGTCTATCAAACACACACACATCGTGAACATAAAGGGCCAGAGTGCATCGTCATACAACTGGACCACTTCTCAATATAAGTCTGTCCCCATTCCTTATGGCTCTGCCTTTTGCAATAGAAAAAAGGTTTTTAAAAAAGGGTTAAAAATCCAAAACATTTAAACAGCTTGGGACGCATATCTTGACCCTACGGCTAAGTTACATTGTCCAACAAGACTGTCCCATGAGCATACACATTCAGCTCAACCCGAAGGCTGAAGGACATGGTTAATCAAACACACACATGCTAACCCCGAATGGTCAGAATGCATGGTCATGCAATTGGTCCACTTATCAATAGGAGTAGATCCCCATGGCAGCGAGGAGCAAAAATTCCTCCCCGGAGTGAACTGGTCAAACCCTACAAGACATTAACTCGAGATTAGACCCCATTACTGTGGTGAGTACCATAAAGCAATATTGCCACACCAGCTATTGCTGCATGCAGTCTGGCCACCATGAAATGCCTGCCACACATTAACCTGTCTGTGGTTCATGAAACATACTTGAGAATAGCCAGGAACAATTGAAATTTTTTTTAAGGCTCTTCTGGCCAAACAGTTGCATCGGCTCCAGCTATTAGGCTTGCTTCCTGGTACCTGCAGGACCTCAGTGCAAGGTTCTTTGTTCTCATACAAAGATATTGTCATGGCGCCTTTCCATTGTGCTGGCACTTTGCCTGACACACACATTGTTAAGAACAGTTGATGCAGGCCAAAAGTCCCAAGGTACTTTTGAGCAGCGCAAACGAAATACCAACATATCCAGCAGTGTGTTTTCGTATTTCCTTCGTATTTCAGGTGACAACGCATCAACGTTATTTCCGTTGTCTCCAATCATTTGATCTGCCAGGTTATGACACCAAGGAGAGTTATCAGCTGGTAGATTATTACCCTGCACTCGTGAAGCGAAAAGCAGGGTTAGGCATTCGGTTACGTACGTGTGGTGTATGTGTCTGCATTTTTTAAAAATTCATTTTCTCGGCAACCGTTGGTCAGATTGACAAGAAATGTTACCATAGGAGCGACGGCCTCCTCCTGTAGAATATTTAATGATAATTATGATGGTAATAGTTCATGTGGTGCAGGCGCTATCTTGGAAAAACTGAAAAAATGTTACACCTCTACTGTATATCTCCAAAACCGCTCCATGGAAAAAATTGAAACATGGATCATTGTAAAGAACTCCGCATCGGGAATAGGTGTTGTTAACGATGACGCATTGGTGTCGTAATTATGACGTCATAATTTGGCATGGACAACGCTTAGTCTAATCAGTTTGAAATTTATTGAGCGTGATCGATGCAACAATTATATTAGAGAATATAAATTTATGATGTAATCGCTCACATGGTCTGGCAGCCATATTGGATCAAAGAAAAAAAAAACGTTCAAAAACAGAAGAGTTGGCTCGTACCAAATTGACTGCGCAGGCAGCGTAAGTATTCCATGAATACCATCTAGTTCTGCAAGGGTTTTTATGTGTTTTCTATCTATTGAGGGCTTCATCCGTTGATGAACAGAGTAAGCCATCTAATTTAATGACGGTTCTGCTAGATATGTGTTTATTGCTACCATTCAGGCACATGATAGCCATGTTGGCAAGGTGCACACGTATGTTATGCTTTTGGCGCTCTTTTGCATTGTCACTTAGGACATTGATGTGGATCATTCTATATTTTTAAGGTCCAGAAAATGCCTTTCAACTGATTACTTTCTTTGACTTGTCCCTATTTGTGAGCTTCTACCTTTTCTCTACTACGTTAAAGGCCTCTTGAAAAGGTCAGGTTTATTTAGCAGACAGTTGAGAAAAAATAGGTCTATGTTCTGACTCTGCTTGTGCTTCTGCACCACAGAAGAATTAGTGAAACTTCATGGAGTGAGTTTTGACAAGGATGTGATTTATCTCTTTCATTTCATGTTGATTGCTTGAAATCTAAGTCCAACAGAAGTTGCTGAGACACCTAAACCAGGAGCTGTTGACTGGCAACCCTTCAGTGACACACACTTTCAAAATCCGAGTCAAATAAAAAAAATCAGACACACACTTTTTCATTTGGAAGCATGAACAAAGGATTATTTTCAACCAAAGGTTGATAAGATAATGTTTTCCCACATCAGTTTTGTTTTGACGAATGTCTAAAGTTTCAAATGTCAGCTGAATCGCACTTCCCTCGGCGGTAAGCATATTCTTAACTTTTATTTGATAAAATCCATTGCTTAACTTGTCCATCGATGCACACTAACACTTGAGCCTTTACAAAGACCATCATTCCAGTGTATCCTGAACAAAGTTAGCCTCTCATGGATTCAAACCAATTTTGATCAATATCCAGTGTAAGCAATGAAGTCTCTGAGCATGAGCAATATTTACGTGGTGGCTTAATCCAGTCTGTCTAAGCTCTAAAAGACTGCAGTTTGAATGTCTGTTATTTGGTGGATTTATTTTGCTTCCACTCCTTCAAATCTTGGAGGTCTGTCGTTCGAACACCAGCCAACTCATACCAAAGACACAAAAAGATGGAACCTGCTGCTTCCTTGCTTGATGCTCAGCATTTTAATAGAGCACAGACAAACAACAATAAGTTGGCAACCATTGTGCAAGCTTAGTGGACCTTTTGGCCTCCTGCGTTGAAGTTCCTTGTAAGGGAACATATATTGATTAAAGGTGGTGCACGTTGGTAGTGGAGATGGTAAAGTGTTTTTCAATAAATAATGGTCCCCAAAAAACCATATATTGTATATGCAATCCCATACGATTATCTCCCAGAACTGTTTTTAAGTGCCAAACTTCGGAAATAAAATTGCATGTCCCATGACTTTTATCTCCAATCTAAAAATAATTTCAAATGCTTCATGCTCAGATGTTATTGCATACATGTACGAAATGTGAATGAAATGTGTACATTCATTTTCTCATCAAGGCTCTGAACTGACGGACTCACTGACAAACAGAGATTAACAATACTAAAAATATAACCCCTCTTTCCTGGGTTGGCCTGACTCCCGGTTGAGGGTTACATATATTTTTTATCACACAAGAATTTCAGAAAAACTTGGAGCAAATAACACTTAACAACAACAACAAAAAAAACTTTCTGTCTGCTCCTGAATTAATGTAGGTAGGTGCCCTTTATTGATTCAGCATGCTAATTCCAAAGCTGAAGTCGGAATTGACTCGGCACGTACAGATTTTCAGTTACAAAAAAATAACATTTTTCAGGTGTTTATTTTTTTAAAATTAAGAACATTGCACAATTGCACAATTATAAACACATCGTATGTTTAGCCTTTAGAGCCGCCTTTAGAGGCCATTTCCTCCACCTTTAGAGCCTTTCAATGCCATTTCCTCCGCAGAGCAGGGGTTGGCCTTTTTTGGGCACCGTGGTCCCCTTTTTGAAGCAATGTTTTACAGCCAGATGCCCTTCCTGCCACCAACCCTGTTAATCGTCTCTTGCGACACACAGGGAATTACCAGTGAACTGGTACTCAATTTGCCGACCTCGGAAGGATGACAGGCTGAGTCAACCCCCCTGGCGTTAATTCAGCAATCAACTGGGATTCGATCCCAGAATCCTAGGATCCCAAGGCACCCTAACCCCTAAGCCAACACCAGGCAACATCAACAGGATGTATAAACACGTCATATAATGTACAGAAAAAGAAAGAAAAAAAAACACCTTTAGAGGCCATTTTTCCCCGCAAAGCGGGGGTTGGCCTTTTTCGGGAACCGTGGTTGTTGTTGTTTTTCGGTCCCCTTTTTGAAGCAATGTTTTACGGCCGGATGCCCTTCCTGATGCCAACCCTTTTTGCCGCCTTTAACGACAAACAGGGAATTACCAGTGAACTGGTACTCAATTAGCCGACCTCGGAAGGATGACAGGCTGAGTCAACCCCACTGGCATTAATTCGGCGATCGACCAGGATTCGAACCCAGGATCCTAGGATCCTAAGCTGGCACCCTAGCCACTAGCCCAACACCAGGGATTGGCATCACCAGGGATATAATGTACAGAAACTGTTAACCATAAACTGAAGCACATTGCACAACATAAACACATTGTATATAAATTATAAATTATTATACATTAACTCTTTTGAAATTTTAAGCACTTGCTTTTACACGCATGACCAGTAGTGGTTTGTCTCTAAAGAAACCTGTAGCAAAAGCAGTCTGCACTTTTCAGACATGTTTGGCTATTCGTATCAATCTGAAATACAATAATATTCAACTAAGAATTTTGCTGTATTATTGAAGCATACACTATTAACTAGAACAGCACTCGGTGGAGAGAATACTGCATCTCTGCAAGGTTCAACAGTTTACGTTTTGTATCCCACTAATTGGCCGGATATGAATTGGATCTGAACCAAAACCGAATGGCTTGTTTTTGTTGCCCAACCCACTCATCCACCAAGTTTCGTCCAAATCCATCCATAACATTTTGAGATATCGTGCTATATATCGGTTTAGCCCTATAACTCAACAGTGAAGAATCACTTAAACAATTATCTCATTCAGATCCGGATTTCAAATGTTCACCAAAATTGAATGAATTCTTCCTCGTCACACACCCGACCTATCAACCAAGTTTTATCATAATCCGTCCACAACGTTTTGAGAGATTGTGCTATATATCGTTTTTAATCCTATATGTCAAAGGTGAAAAATCACTTTAAAATTCTCAGATCCAGATCTGGATCCAGAACTTCACCAAAATCTTTGTCACATACCCAACTTCTCCACCAAATTTAGTCCAAATCCATCCACAACATTGAGATATCCTGTTCACAAAATATAAACAGACAGACAAACAGATAAACAAACAAACAAGAAATATGTCGTACAAAGCACGATACTTGCGAGCTCCCAAAAATAAGTTTTTGACTTTTGGACTAGGTTGACCTAAAAAATAATTAGTGGTTGAATTCAGTGACCTGATATGCAAATCCTCTTAAACAATTGGTGGTTGAATTTAGTGACCTGATATGCAAATCCTCTTAAACAATTGGTGGTTGAATTTAGTGACCTGATATGCAAATCCTCTTAAACAATTGGTGGTTGAATTCAGTGACCTGATATGCAAATCCTCTTAAACAATTGGTGGTTGAATTTAGTGACCTGATATGCAAATCCTCTTAAACAATTGGTGGTTGAATTTAGTGACCTGATATGCAAATCCTCTTAAACAATTGGTGGTTGAATTCAGTGACCTGATATGCAAATCCTCTTAAACAATTGGTGGTTGAATTTAGTGACCTGATATGCAAATCCTCTTAAACAATTGGTGGTTGAATTTAGTGACCTGATATGCAAATCCTCTTAAACAATTGGTGGTTGAATTCAGTGACCTGATATGCAAATCCTCTTAAACAATTGGTGATTGAATTCAGTGACCTGATATGCAAATCCTCTTAAACAATTGGTGGTTGAATTCAGTGAACTGATATGCAAATCCTCTTAAACAATTGGTGGTTGAATTCAGTGACCTGATTTGCAAATCCTCTTAAACAATTGGTGGTTGAATTCAGTGAACTGATATGCAAATCCTCTTAAACAATTGGTGGTTGAATTCAGTGACCTGATATGCAAATCCTCTTAAACAATTGGTGGTTGAATTCAGTGACCTGATATGCAAATCCTCTTAAACAATTGGTGGTTGAATTCAGTGACCTGATATGCAAATCCTCTTAAACAATTGGTGGTTGAATTCAGTGACCTGATTTGCAAATCCTCTTCAAATTTCAAGTCAATCGGATCAAAATTGAGGATTTTAGAAATTGCACTTTAAGTTGTTGAACTTTGTTGGCCTTTTGGCGTATGTTGACCTCAAAAATAATTATTTTTGGTTGAATTCTGTGACCTGATATGTAAATCCTCTTGAAACTTCAAGTCAATCAGATGAAAATTGAAATTAAAATTGTGAATTGAAGGCAATTGACATACAAACAGACAACAAAGGGACAGACAGACAGACAGACAGAATAATGCACAAGACCAACTTGTGCACAATAATGCACAAGACAGAATAATGCACAAAACCAACTAGGATTATTAGGTGTAATACTTGAAAAATCTTCGATTTTCACAAGTAACAAACAGTTAGTGATGGAGGTAAAAAGAACACTCAAAATATGTGACATTGGATTTGCATTTTTTTCTGTAATGAAAAGTCCTGTGTTGGGTTAATTCTGATTTCAGATTCAAAATCAGCATACTCAAATTAGTAAAGACACATAGTTTTACCTCTCAAAGATTTGTTGTTGTCGAGTGTTTTTTCCCTCACTAGGATTAAGAAACCATTTGCCCAAGCTCATTTTTTTTTTCATTTTGAATTCCAAGTATGACAAAGGAAGATGTAAAGGTTAAGAGGACAAAACTGCGAAATAATTACTCAACCGTGAAAATCACAGCTTGCAAGTCTCCCTGCCATTAATTAACACAAAGATCAAGGTTATTGGATTATAGCAAGGCACCTACTCCTACCAAAGAAAGAAAATAAACACAAGCTCCACAAAACAAATCCTGTTAAAAAGGAAGAACCCTTCTTTGTTAAGTAAGAACAGTACAGGCAATTAAGTCCGGAAAGGTTCAGCAGTACATTCTGAAGAATCCGTTCCAATGACCTTCGAGCAAATGATGCCTAAATGGGTGAAAGTGCTTAAGGTTTTACACCATAGGCCAACTGTAATTAATGCGTCCATTTCTTGTGCATTCACTGCCAGGCTAATTATTTGTTTGAAAAGAGCGAATACACGACGGCTTGGCTTTGCCGCTGGGCCTCCAATGCGAAATGGTTGATATTAGGTAACTGAGATAAACAGCGATACATTACCTTCGGTTCTGGAGAATGGAACAGAAATGTTAATTGCAGGAAAGGTAAGAGCAGGAGCACAAATGCATTTTGGTTATGAAAGGTTACAAATGGAAATAATACTAAGGTCTTGCAAATTTTTTTGAAATACTTTTTGAAATTTTTTGTACAAATCTTTGTACACTATTGTTCTTGTTGTGCTGATCATGGTGCGAATATTAATGATATAATCATAAAGAAAAGAAAGGATGAAAGCAATTTATTGTAATTATATTGATTGGTAGACTTTTTTTTTTTTTTGGCCTTTTTTAGGGTTTGGGTTAGGGTTAGTTGTTAGGGTAGGGTTAGGGTTAGTTATTAGGGTTAGGGTTAGGGTTGTTAGGGTCAGGGTTATGGTTAGAGTTAGTTGTTAGGGTAGGGTTAGGGTTAGTTATTAGGGTTAGGGTTGTTAGGGTCAAGATTAGGGTTAGGATTAGGGTTAGTTGTTAGGGTTGTTAGGATTGCTAGGATTGTTAGGGTTGGGGTTAGGTTGTTCTTTTTTAATTTTTTAATTTTTTACTTCTTGATATAAAGGACACAATGACAAGGATACTTTTTGATACAAAGAGCTTGCCAACTTGTACTGTGCCATATTCCCTTTGGAATCAGGATCTGATGAGAGAGGATATGAAAGTATCAGGAACTATCCTTGAGAGGCTATTTATCCAGATGTCTGCTGTGCTTGCACTCATGCGTACATGGACTCTTTTTAATAACAGTAGCCCTCATACCAGTACCCTGGCCAAATTGTAAACCCCTTGCATGGTTCGTAAAGGATTAATCACCTTGCTCATTAGGAAAACTCGTGCTCGTTAACCACTGTCCAGGCCTCGCAGATGATGACCCGCCAATGAATGTTGCGATCAAATGCCATAATTAAAAGCAATTTCATCACAAGTGCGATACTGCTTTGTTAACAGTTTTCCGTTTCATAAAATAGGTGATTTATTTACCCTGATGGTTGCAACTGATTAACTTGGTCACTAAAACTTGTTAATGCTACAATTTTTTTGGGTGAATGCTCATGCATGCATGCTTTTTATTTGCGACCCAAAAATTTCAAATTTCGAATTGATTTTAATGATATTAATCACTTTTAATACTATATAACACCTCTTTACCATGAAGTACGCATGATTTTATCATCACAAAACAAACAAACTATTTTTTTTGAAAAACAAAAAAAACAAAATAACATTTGGAAATGAATATTCTTACGACTTTTCAACTAGCAATTGATATGAAACTACGGAATACATCTCCGATCAAGTGCCCCTCCTCCCTGACCACCCATTAAAGATGCAGTTCCATTACCTGTCCACGCGCGTTTGCTCACTGTCTATATAACCACCTGTCGGGAGGAAGGGATTCATTTCTGCATTGTCTGGCTTCAAGTTTGGTAAGAATGATTCAACAAATATGCCGTGTACTTGCCATTGCATTATTATGGTTGCCATTGTCTTATAATGGTTGAGAATGCTTGCTACATAGTGTTTTATACCTTTCTGTAGATGCGTAGAATTCAAGTGGATTAAAGCTCAGAATTGGTTTAGGTGTGGACATCTTTGATTTTCACCACAACAATAACGGTAACTAACTAAATCTAGAAACATTATTCTGAAGTGTGAGCTCTTGGCGAGTTTCCAATATTTCATGTCATTGACCACATTAGGTCAAACATGGTGCTGCATAGGTACTCGTCTTGGTTTGATGTTGGACATGACTTAAAATATTTGATTAATGTTTCGCTGGCAGGGCATTGCATCACAAAGTGTTCCGTCGTCCCTCCAACGAATGTTAAGCTGGATGTTCGTCAGTGGCATTAGTCGGTTCGGTGGGAATTAAATATCCCACTGACAATGTATTTGTGTAGGCGATTTACCGCCGGTATCTTGACCAAATTGAAAATTTCTGCACAAATCACCTCCAATTGAACGTGAGGCCTAGCCAGCTGGTTCATGAAATACATGTGAAAAACTTGCCCCTCAAAATAGTAGTAGTAGTAGTATTTACATTTACAGCTGCATCACTTACCTAGTGTTTTTAAACCTGTTTGTTGGCAATCATAGCACAGTGCAGCTGTCTCAGTGTTGTTCAGCCTAAAGATAATTTATTCAAGCATCTGGACATGTAAAGTGGAAAAATATATAAGCCAAGAGTTTTTACCTGGATCAGCCAGAATTATATCAGAACTTTCCGCAGTTTTTCAGATACTTTCTGCGCCAGTGGGATTTTGATATAATAATAGACAGGGTTTTTATTCAAAAAGGAAGAAAGTTGTTTCTAAAATGTTTTTGACTTAATGAGAATGATTGCCTTTCAAATGATAAATTAATACTTTAAACAATTGAATATTAGCGTAAACTAGAGAGGTTCCAGGGAACCTGAACTCAACTGGTCTATATCAATATGGTTAGAATATGCATAATAGAACCACAAACTATATAGATTATATGTGCTAAAAATATATGACAAAAATTGATTTTTCAATATGGCCGCCCTGCCGCGCCCATTTTTGGGCGTGCAATGCCCAAATGCAATCCCAAACTAGTTTATGTCTTAAAGATGTTGCATAACAAGTTTCATCAAACTTAATCAATATTTGTGACTTTTAGAGCGTAACGTCGAATTGTTTACAGACGACAGACAGACAGACAGACAGACAGACGGACAAAGGACGACGGACACTGGGTGTCGACAAAAACTCAGCTGGACATAGTCCAGTTGAGTTAAAAATCAATGTGAAGAGTGAAACACTCTTTTGAAACTTTCCAGTGTTTGAAGCTCAGGATGATATTTTGGAGTCCAGCTAGACTGCATAGCCCTTGTGTAGTTGCAGCATTCCAAAAAGTTGCTTTATGTCCTTGATTTATGTAAACCAATTAAGGCACAGTTTATTATTTCAAGCACCTTGAGCAATCATTCGGCTTTTGTAATCTGAGCAACGCACAAATGGTCAGGTAGTTAAACGGAAAATAAAACTACGAGAAATTGCCCAACTAACAATTCAGCTTAAGAGATATAATCAGATTTACAGCTGCCTTACTTACCAATAAACAGCCACATAAAATTTTGAAGAGTGCGGAGGAGGTACATGAAAATTATTCATTATCGTTTAATATGAATTGGCCTAAAATGCTACAAAATTATAACGTCACATGATAATGTAATAGGTGCGGGAGGTAAACACACAGCACAGTGCCAAACAGCTATACGTAAAGAGAATAGGGTTACAAGTTGTATTTGTAGAGGGATAACTTATAAATCAAAAGTGGTTGTGTTAACACTGCACAGAAATTTAATGAGACCACCTGGAATACTTTGTTCAGTTTTGGTGCCACATTTGAGAAAGGACATAGTTGCCATGGAAAGGGTGCAGAGCGACTGGATTGATTATTGGGCTAGCTAGACTTAGCTATAAGGAATGTATGAAGGAGACTGGTCTTCATTAATTAAAAAAGATCCAATTATGATTGGATCTGATGGAGATGTTTAAGATAATGAAGGGTATAGACTATAAAGGGAACAAGTGCAGAATAATTTTTCAGCAGAATAGACAGTGATAGAACCAGGGGTCATAGCTTGAGGGTGAAAAAAGGAGAGCTGGGTTGACAGCAAGGCAGGAATCTTTTACTCGGAGGATGGTTGATACATGGAATGGTCTCCCTAGAGCAGTGTTGGCAACTGAAACGGTGGAAAGGTTTACACTAGAATTGAATAGGTACCTGTAAGTATTGAGTATAGAAGGGTACATGGACATTGGTGGAAATGGATGGGCATGTTGGGCCATATGGCCTACTCCTGCATCAGACTTCCTTGTGGAAATCTTTGTACATTTGGAACAAACCACAAAACTGATACTAGTTCTCAGAAACACCGAAGTAGTACAATTTCATGATTTCCATTACATCAGGTGGAAAACCATTGTGAACAAGAAGAAAACACATAAAATGTCATAGCCCCTGTGGTTTTAGTAATTTTCCTGTACCGAGTTAAAGGATGCCAAACAGCCATTTTGGTTGGATTACAAAACAAAATCTTCCGCATTTGTATATTCTCATGTATTGTAATTGTGCCAAGTTTAGAAATGGTTGGGGACTCATTTAAGTAAGAAAATGGCTGCCAGTCGGCCATCGTGGATCTGATCTCGAAAAACAATGAAGTGCATAATATGTAAGTCAACATTCATTGTCTGTTTGCCAAGCTTGAACAAGAATGGTAAATGCATGTCCGAGAAAAGGACGTGTTCAATACGGCCTTTTTTACAACTAAAATGGCCGCCAGTCTACCAGTCGGCCATCTTTGATCAGATCGCAAAAAAAAGTGAGGTGCACATATATGCCGTCAAGTACTGTACTTTTGCCAAATGTGAACAAAATGAGACCATGCATGTCTGAGATATGGTTGGGAACACGTTTAAGTATAAAATGGCTGCCAGTCAGCAATATTGGATCTGATCTCGAAACAAAACGTTGTGCATATGTATGTAAGCCATAATTCTTCATCTGTGTGCCAAGGTTGAACAAAATCGGTAAATGCATATCCGAGAAATGTTTGAGGACATGTTCGACATCAGGTTTTTTTACAACTAAAATGGTCGCCAGTCGGCCATCTTGGATCTGATCTCGAAAACAAATGACTTGCATATGTAAGCTGTCATGTATTGTCTTTATGCCAAGTATGTAAAAAAATAAGTCCATAAATGTCCGAGATATGGTTGCGGACAGACACATGCACGGACGAAGTCCAACAGTGGCTAAAAACTTCAATTGCTTAAACTCTCAATAACTAGCTTATCAGTTGTCCTTAAATAGCTTAGAATTTGTCCTTTAATAGCTCAAAATTTGTCCTTCAACTCTACTGTTGGTGTTGCCTCCCTCTTTCTAGTATTCTTTTGGTTCTGTTGGGGCCTGATCCATTCGGTATTCTAACTCTTCCACGATCCTCAACACTGTATACAAAAAATAATAATTGGCCACACAGGATATCACAGAGGCTTTTGCACTCACCTTTGAGATGATTGGTTCTTGCAGGTTGTTTCATCACAGTGGACTATCCTCTGGACGTTAAGCTGGGCGTCTTGTATAGATAACAATAGCTGGTGGTCTCAAGCTCACAGACTATCTTTCATGAAGAATGGTGAGTTATTGCCAGCACCCTGAACAAAAGAAAAAAATCCTGCCCAAATCAACTCTGGCCAGCAAGTTCATGAAAGACTTGGGACAAAATGTTTACCGGCCGTCCCCACAACAGGAGCCGGATTATTGAGGACATTAAATAAATTGTATTTGTCGTAGTCATCTCGTATATTCCCTGTCTCCTTGGTACTGATCCACTTACTTAATAAACTGAAACACTATCACTCTTGTGATGACTAGGAGGATAGTTCAGAGTCAGCGGACTCGCTGTTGAGCTGTCTAGTCGGTGTTTGATTATCGAGTGCTTTACAGGCAGGGTGATGCATCAATGAGTATGCTGTCCTTTGGCAGGGATATTAATATTGCTGACCCATCTGCTCAGATTTCCTGCTCGGTATCAGAGAATATGAATGAATGAATGATCGTTTTGAGGCCATTTTTCCCTGCTAGAGCGAGGGTTAGCCTTGCGGGCCCCATGAGCTCATGGTTCCCTGTTTGAGGCAATGTTTATATGGCCAGATGCCCTTCCTGACGCCAACCCTTAGTCGCCTCTTATGATGCGCAGGGATACAGTGTACCTATTCTAAATTGGGGTACACACCGGGATCATTCATCCCAGCAAGCTGGTACTCAATTTGCCGACCTCGGAAGGATGACAGGCTGAGTGAACCCCCCTGGCGTTAATTCAGCGATCGACCGGGATTCGCACCCATGATCCTAGGATCCCAAGCCGGCACCCTAACCGCTAAGCCAACACCAGGTTTCGGTGTCAGAGAGACAAACATTTTTCAAAAGGAGAGGGAATTTTATATGCCAATACCAAATTCGACATATTTGTGCTCTTAATCTGTTCACTTACAGAGTTACAGATAGTTCTGAATGGCGATGGATCCTTTCACCTGCACCGTCCACTTAAAAGACAACACTCATCCTCATGGATAAGCATGAACAGTGAACACGTTCATCTGTTTATTCCTTTAGTGGAGGAATATCCTACCATAATAACTAAAAAAAAAGGTCAAATCTAACAAAAGTATCACTGCTGCTGAGATGTCATAGACTTACCTATCAGGAAAAGTAAAAGTTGAAAACATCAAAGCTGTATAACGTGAATCTTTTGTACACAGCAAGTGTTTTTAGATCCCATTATAATGAGGAAAAGCTGCATGAGAATTTTGGACCGAGTAAGAAATACTCAGTGAATATCAAATTGTGATGTTGAACTTTGGAGCAATATGCATTAGTTTGCTCAGGTTTAAGTGACTTGCTATCCCAACTCTGATAAACACGATTGAGTTTTGATGGGGATTTTCTGAAAACAATTAATTGTGTGTAAAGTTAACTACCAAATACACTGGTTAAACATTCAGTATAAATACGAAAAGCCCAATCACATCTCACCCATAATTGGAGGAACAACCAATCGTCTCTGACCTAATCAATCATCTACAGCTGTGATGATCAGACCAGATGATGAATCAACAGTCGGACCTTATAGTCGAAGCGACGCAAGTTTTAGGTAAGACTATCAATTACAGGTGAGAGATGTGATGGAGCTCTTAGTATTTTCTTTTGTTGCGATCAGCATTGCACGTGGTACATATTTGGCAGCATCAGTGGTGCAGGGGCTGATAAGGGTCCTCATGCATGTGCTTCTGTTAAATGTCTGCAGCTGTGGAGGAACTCAGATAGAGTTTGAAATTACAACAAAGGTCTTACCTTGGGTTAGCTTTTTGCAGCCTTCCCTGACTATACACGCCAAGTGTATATTCATGTATGTATGTATACATTGGTTTTATTTTTAATAAAAGGTGCAACCAACCAAAAAAGTAACTAAATGTACCATACATTCACAATCTAAACACATTCTGCGATGAGTTTTCAGGTTAAATTAATCCTATCTTATTGTATATGTTTATTCTGACTCCTTGGAAGAATGACAATGAAGGATCAAGTAATCTTCCTTTTAGGAGATGGGAGGGAAGCTATAAGTTTTCTGGTTGAGGGATTGTGAAACCATGCGTGGCCATCTTTTAGCCCCCCAAAACGATGTCGCTCCAGTGAGTTTCATCCCTTTAATTTTTTACATTTTTTAAATGTTTTTTTTTTGTGTGTGTGTGTGTATATGTACCTGTATATACACATATATATATATATATATATATACCTGTATATACCTCTATATACATATATACGTAAATGTACATATACATACATGTAAATATACAGATAGATATATGTAAACACACACACACACACACACACACACACACACACACACACACACACACACACACACACACACACACACACACACACTGACGTCGTGATGGTTTGTGGCGCTCGGGGTGAAGGTCAAAAATGGCGCCACCTGCAGGCACTGACAGACAAATTCCTCGGTTAATGGTTCGAATCCGGTAGTGGACTGAATCGGTAATGGCCTGAGAAACATAACGGCAGCAACAACAACAAGCACGACAACAACTCTCCCATCCGCCCCTTCCCCCATCCCCTCTGGCCCCCTCCCCCCCTCCCAAACCCGCTCCTCTCCCCCCTCCCCAACCCACCCCCTCTTCCCCCCTCCCCCCTCCCAAACCCGCTCCTCTCCCCCCTCCCCAACCCACCCCTCATTCAAACCATTACCCGATTCGAACAATGAACCGATTCAAACGTTTACCGGATTCGATTTTATTTTTCCCGATTCAGTTCATTACTAGATTCGAACATTTGCCCTATTCGCTTCTTACATTATGTTTCTCAGGCCTTTACAGGATTTGAACCATTATCGGATTACCACAGTCCATAATTTACCATAGTCCATAATTTACCATAGTCCATAATTTACCCTATTCATGTCTTACATTACGTTTCTCAGGCCATTACAGGATTCGAACCATTATCGGATTACCAGAGTCCATAATTTACCAGAGTCCATAATTTACCATAGTCCATAATTTACCCTATTCATGTCTTACATTACGTTTCTCAGGCCATTACAGGATTCGAACCATTATCGGATTACCATAGTCCATAATTTACCATAGTCCATAATTTACCATAGTCCATAATTTACGCTATTTACGCATTCACCTTTTGTACAAAGAAATACACAACACCCCCGTCCACCCCATTTTTTGTAATGGTGCAACCCGAACTTTGAATCGGGTAAAGGGTAAACGGTAAAGGGTGCTAACTTCAGGGACATCTGTGCGAGGTGACAGACATAGAAATTATGAAAAAAGTGAATCCGGATGGAAAGGAGTTTGTAAACATCGACCTGACACATTGACACGTAGCACGGAGTTTAAACTGTAAAACGTGGTTCTGAAAGTTTCTTCTCGTGATCTCCCGAGTTCGTTGTATTATCATTTATATAAAATACAAACAAATGACAAATGGAGCAAGAAAACGTTTTTTTGAGGATGTTATTTTGTGCCCCATGCACTTCGCGCCTGGTGCGGTCGTCCCTCCGCCAACACACACACACACACACACACACACACACACACACACACACACACACACACACACACACACACACACACACACACACACACACACACACTCACACACACCTAGTTCAGCTCTGGCTACTACAGTATCATTATTTTCAGAATAACACAATGCCATGGAAGCATTACACAGTTTTGGACATCAACAGAGAGAATAGAGAGAAAAAAGATCAAAAGAGAGAAAAAAAAAAGCATAAACAGCAAAGAGACATCAGAGAGCGTGTCTCGTCGTTTTGGTCTGTGGTTCCCAATACCGTTCACCTTGGGTCTCCAAGCAAGCATTGTTCTGATTCACAGCAACAAACACAATTTAATAGTAGACGATGAAACGTACAAAAGGCATGGATAAATAGAGATCAATGAAAAGAGGATAAACCGAGCATCAATATGACATTTCCGAAGCTAAAGCAAAGTCAAATGCTCACAATTGTTTCTGGCTAACCGTTAGGAATACAGTACAGAGTAATGCTACTGTCATGCATGTTTACATTTATCAAAAGTAAAGTCTCCTTATATTTAACAAAAGCAATTGTAATTGTTACAAACATTGTGCCATTTATAACATTTCATACTCACTTAATCCCCTGGTGATCCCAAATGCTTCGCTTTTGGGGGGGGGGGGGGGGGGGGGGGGGGGAAATGACCAATTTAAGTGAATTAATCGGTCCATTGCCTTGCAAGGTTAGCCATATTTACACGTGACAGCAAAACTAATTTTGGCAAAGGAGGGAAAAAGCACACAATATTTGATGCTTGTGCTGTTGCGTAATTCCTTTGCATTACGGTGGGTTAAATCTAATTACAGTAGACACGTGGAGACAGGGAAAAGTTAATCATAATTCCGGACAGGTAAGCCATTGGCAGAAGCACTCCAGGGACCGCATGTGCAACAAAGCCCAAAAGGCTACCAGCAATGACGACAGGTACGCCGCGACTGAGCTGTCTCACCTGGGTTTGAATCTTGGCCCGGCTACAAACTCACATCCCGGTGTTT
Organism: Myxine glutinosa; assembly: GCF_964187855.1. Taxonomy (NCBI): domain Eukaryota; kingdom Metazoa; phylum Chordata; class Myxini; order Myxiniformes; family Myxinidae; genus Myxine; species Myxine glutinosa. Next base: position 82,697,833 of record NC_136271.1, on the reverse strand, counting down.
CTCAAACTGGGATGACGCATCATTGTTTGTGCCGTCCATCATATTGAGATTATTCCAAGGTATGGTTGCGGATGCACGCACAGACAGCAATATTTGTTGGATGTGAAAGATCCAACTGCAAGAGTTGCGGAAAACGAGAGGGCGAAACACTTCGTGGCTTGATCAAAGCTCCTTTATTCCAACAGAACTACACTAATACCGGAACTCACGCATCTTTTATAACACAAAATCACTCTTAAGTGGGCGTGGCTCCAACAACCGAGCGCACGCCACGCCCATACCATCAATAGCCCCACTGCTCCCGTGCCTGTGCATTATGACTCAATGGGGTAACTCCCACGCAACTGTATTTTTTGCAAAAAGTAGGTCACATCGCCAGAACCCTGGCCAAATTATCAAGTCCTGCCTGAATGTGCAGGGGCACTACATTCGTAACATCATGAAAAAGACATAAAATGTCATGGCCCCCATGGTTTTAGTAATTATTCTGTACGGAGTCTGTCTGAATTATGCCGTCTGTCGGCCATCTTTGGTCAGAATAAAAAACAGAATCTTCTGCATATGTATACTCTCATGTGCTGTGTTTGTGCCAAGTTTGAACAAAATCGGTCCATGCATGTTGAGAAATGTTTGGGGACACGTTTAAGTAACAAAATGGCCGCCAGTCGGCCATCTTGGATCTAATCTCGAAAAAAAAATGTTGTGTGTATGTAACCCATTGTTCATTACCTATGTGCCAATTTTGAACAACATCGGTAAATGCATGTCCGATAAATGGTTAAGGACGTCTTAAATATCAGGTTTTCACCCCTCAGCCCAATGGGCTAAGGGGTATTGTCGTCACGGGCATCGTCCGGGTGGGCGGGCGGGCGTCTGTCAACTTTTGGTTTCCGTCAATTTCAAGGAGAACGGCTTGTCCGATTAAATCCATTTTTGCAGTGTGTGTTGGGGTTGAGTAGAGGAAGGCTCCTTTCGAAAATGGGGGTGCTGCGATTTTCAATATGGCCGCCACGGCAGCCATCCGGGCTTCCGTCAACTTTTGGTTTCCGTCAATTTCGAGCAGAACGGCTTGTCCGATTAAATCCATTTTTGCAGAGTATGTTGGGGATGGGTAGAGGAAGGTTCCTTTCGAAAATGGGCGCGCTGCGATTTTCAATATGGCCGCCACGGCAGCCATTTTGAAATTGGTTTCCGTCAATTTCGAGCAGAACGGCTTGTCCGATTAAATCCATGTTTGCAGTGTGTGTTAGGGTTGAGTAGAGGAAGGTGCCTTTCTAAAATGGGTATGCGGCGATTTTCAATATGGCCGCCATGGCAGCCATCTTGAAATTGGTTTCCATCAATTTCGAGCAGAAAAACCTGTCCGATTAAATCCATTTTTGCAGTGTGTGTTGGGGTTGAGTAGAGGAAGGTTCATGGGCGCGCTGCGATTTTCAATATGGCCGCCACGGCAGCCATCTTGAAATTGGTTTCCATAAATTTCGAGCAGAATGGCTTGTCCAATTAAATCCATTTTTGCAGTGTGTGTTGGGGTTGAGTAGAGGAAGGTGCCTTTCGAAAATGGGCACGCTGCGATTTTCAATATGGCCGCCACGGCAACCATCTTGAAATTAGTTTCCGTCAATTTCGAGCAGAAAGACTTGTCCGATTAAATACATTTTTGCAGTGTGTGTTGGGGTTGAGTAGAGGAAGGTTCATGGGCGTGAAATGCGTTCGTTCATGGGCGAAAATTTCATACTTGCAGTTCCTACTCGGTATACAACTTCTCTTCAAATAACAAATTATCATCAATGCTTCCTTTCACCATGCATGGGCTGAGGGATTACGCCCGCTTTGCGGTGCTATTTATTTACAACTTGAATGGCCGTCAGTCAGTCACATTTGGTGGGATGAAAAAACAAAATATTCTGCATATGTATACTTTCATATGCTGTGTTTGTGCCAAGTTTGAACAAAATCGGTCCGTGCATGTCCAAGAAATGGTTGAGGACGTTTTAAATATCAGGGTTTTTTTTACAACTAAAATGGCCATAAGTCTACCAGTCGGCCATCTTGATCAGATCGCAAAATATAGTGAGGTGTATGTGTATGCATGCCATCATGTACTGTACTTTTACCAAGTTTGAATGAAATTGGACCATGCATGTTAAAGAAATGGTTGAGGACACGTTTAAGTAACAAATGGCTGTCAGTCGGCCATCTTGGATCTGATCTCAAAAGAAAATGACGCTCATATGTAAGCCATTATTCGTTACCTGTGTGCCAAGTTTGAACAACATTGGTAAATGCATGTCCGAGAAATGGTTGAGGACGTGTTCAACATCAGGTTGTTTTTTTTTTAAACTAAAATGGCCACCAGTCGGCCATATTTGATTGCATCGCGAAACAATATGATGTGCATTTGTATACCCTCGTGTGTTGTCTTTGTGCGAAGTATGAACAAAATCGGTTCATACATGTCCGAGATATGGCTGTGGATGCATGCACAAACGGACGGACGGACGGACAGGCGAGACCCAATCCATAAGCCCCCATTTTTGACTAAGTGCAGTGGGGGCTAATAATATACTCAAAGGCAAAAGTTATTGTGACACACAAACAACAAACAGAATCAGTGTTAAACTTTTACTGCCACGAATGAAATGTTATTACATGGAAAGACAAATGTTTCAAGGTATGGTAACGATCAACAGTCCATAAGAACAGTGCACCTGGCATATGCAAATGAGCCACAACACAAGAGGGGGTTCACAAGCAAGTTCACACAGTCAGTAGCGAGTGTGTCCACCTTGTGCATTGATGCAGGTCTGGCACCTTCGCCTCATTGAGGCCACTAAACGTCGCTGAAAGTCCTTGGGAAGATCATTCCATATCCGAGGTAGGATTTGGTGGAGTTCCTGCAGCGTTTTTGGAGGATTCGGATGACGTCGTAAACGTCGCTCCATTTCATCCCAGACGTGTTCAATGGGTGACAAATCAGGGGATCTTGCAGGCCAGGGTAACACATTAACATTGTTCTGATTAAGATACTGCTGTACAACTCGAGCAACGTGTGGTCTGGCATTATCGTGTTGAAACGTCACTCTAGGGCCGTTCTGTTGCAAAAACGGTAAAGCGGCCATTTGCAAAATCTCGTCTCGGTACCTCACAGCATTCAAGTTCCCCTCAATCACAATCATTGGCGTTCTTGCTGCAGCTGTTATCCCACCCCAGATCATAACGCCCCCACCTCCAAAACGATCCCCTTCCAGAACACATGGCCTGATGTAACGTTCACCTGTGCACCTGTAGACACGTGTCCTACCGTCAGCTCGGTGAAGCTGTGCCAAATGGTGTTTCTATGGACGTTGAATCGACGAGCAACATCACGCTGCGAGGTACCAGACTGAAGCATACCTATAGCTCTCCATCTGTCATTTTCCCCGAGGCGTGGCATGTCGAACTTGTTCCAGAACGATGAATAGAGGTGTTTTTCTGACTTCTGCACTTCTTAAGACTGCATTGAGTGGAAATGATAAGCGTCTGGTTGTCTGTCCTTTTAAAGTGAACATTGCTGGCCATTTTCTCGAATATGTCATGCTTCTTGCAAATTTCATGCAATTCGAACAACAACTGCTTGGTTGCGTTTCTTCGACCATTTTAACACACTCTTTCTCTGGTTCAAATCCAAAAATTCATTCACAAGATTACCAATGAAAAAATTCCATGTCACAATAACTTTTGCCTCTGAGTATATAATGAGGTGTTTGAATTCAGAGTTGAATCCCAGTCCAATATGTATTCGCTAACAACAAGGCCCAATGGATGTGAGTGGCTGTGGCAAGGGGTGAGGTCTTTGGAATTACCCTGTGCCACAAGGAAGAATTCATTGATGTCAAAGGCCAAACAATCTTTGGAAACATCACTGTTAATGAAGGTGATGGAAATGGAAGAAAACGCCTTCTTGCATTCACTCTGAAGGACATCTCTTATTACCGATACATTGTGCCTAGAGAAAGGTGGGATCAAAATGGTGAGTAAGCGTACAGTGGGTACTTGTGAAAAGTCTGTCCATTCAAATTCAAATGGCTTCAAGAATAACATTTGCTGTTCAAACTCTCGAACACAAAACCAGTAACAAATTCTTGTGAATGCACGGCTGATTTAGAAATCACATTAAGTCCTATGAAAATTGTTTGGTTACCATAACATTGACACATTTATCGGAGATATTGTGGTCAATTAACTCTTTTGAAGTTTTATTTTGGGGGACTATAAACCTTTTCTTTATAACTTAAACACTATTTCATTCTCAAAAAAAAAAAAATCAAAAAAAATTCCTTCATTCTCATTTTCTTTTGTTATTATCAAAGGATAATTGCAGCATTTAATCTTTCAAATTGACAGATTAAATACTGAAATGAAAACAAGACTGAAAGTCTAACAGCGGCGTAGCCGGGCTCGTAAAATATTACAAAACCACAAACACACATGATTAGCTTTTTAAACAGTCGCTAATGCTGTTTATAACATTAAACAAAGGAATTTGGAGGAATCCCGACATCCGTGAGGTAAGTTTTACTTACAGAACGGAGGGAAGATCTACTGTAATCTATATACCCCACAAGGCTTGGGTTAATATCTTGCTGTCAAAAAACCGAGGCGAATTCCTTACCTCCATGGTTGTTAGTACCGTACACTGCTTATCATTGTTTCATGAACCATACACCACTTCAATCCATCAACTTCGTATTTACGACATTGGGATTAAAGTGTTATGGTTATATTTTCTATATCTATATCATTAAAACGCTTATTTCTGAAGTTTGTAATCGGAACTTCTCTCCAGCTATTGCTCCTGTCGCCCTAAGATATGTGTGATACTGTAGTGGTTACCTTATTCACATGTCGCGGTTACCTTATTCACTTGTCGCGGTTAACTTATCCGCATGTGACGGTTACCATTACGATGGGTTTGTTCTAACCCACGCACACGGGCGTTTGGTTGTGTCGTCGTGACGCACGCGTGGCTGTTGGAGCCACGCCCTCCGAAGAGGGTGCTTGGTTTTATATAAGCCGTTACGACTTCCGTTCGCTAGCAGTTGCTGGAGATTTCTGTACAATAAACAACCTTTTGTACCCAACGAAATGGCCTCTTCTTATCGTCTTCGGCAACCGCTAAACTGGTGACCCCGTTGCCCCCGAACGTATTCGGGGGCCCAATGAACACGGCAGGATTGCGACCGCAATTTCTTCCACAAAACCTAAACTCGAACTGCCAGAGTTTTAGCAACGACGAGCGGCCAGGTGGTTCGCACATCGCGCTCGGTTCCTCCTCTACGACTAGAGGGACGAACCAGCTCCGGGACCCTCCGAAGGAACGCCGTTACGGGGCGTTGGCGGCACGGCTACTTCGTCGCCTTCGCGCACACAGGCCGAGTACTGCTGCTCGTCGCCTCCGCGCACACAGGCCGGGCATGGCTAGTTCGTCGCCTTCGCGCACACAGGCCGAGTACTGCTACTTCGTCGCCTCCGCGCACACAGGCCGGGCACGGCTACTTCGTCACCTTCGCGCACACAGGCTGAGCACCGCTGCTCGGCGCCTCCGCGCACACAGGCCGGGTACTGCTACTTCGTCGCCTCTGCGCACACAGGCCGAGTACTGCTGCTCGCCACTCCTACTACTGCTCCTATGGCAGATCCCGAGGCTGATGCTCCTGCAACTACAGCTACGACCGCTGCTCATCTCTAGCGCACGCACGGCTGCTTTGTTACCTTCGCGCGCACTGGAGCCTCGTTGTCTTCGCGCGCACTGCTGCTCACCACTCCCGCAATTCCTACTGCTGCAACTACAACTGCTACCGCTGCTCAGCACCCGCGGCCCGGCTCTGTTCCTCCCACGGCCCGGATCTGTTCCACCCGCGGCCCGGCTCTGTTCCACCCGTGGCCCGGCTCTGTTCCGCCCGCGGCCGGCTCTGTTCCACCCGCGGCCCGGCTCTGTTCCACCCGCGGCCCGGCTCTGTTCCACCCGCGAACTACGTACACGCCCGTGGCGTGCCTTCTGGGGGGGCGCATGTAGTGGTTACCTTATTCACATGTTGCGGTTACCTTATTCACTTGTCGCGGTTAACTTATCCGCATGTGACGGTTACCATTACGATGGGTTTGTTCTAACCCACGCACACGGGCGTTTGGTTGTGTCGTTGTGACGCACGCGCGGCTGTTGGAGCCACGCCCTCCGAAGAGGGTGCTTGGTTTTATATAAGCCGTTACGACTTCCGTTCGCTAGCAGTTGCTGGAGATTTCTGTACAATAAACAACCTTTTGTACCCAACGAAATGGCCTCTTCTTATCGTCTTCGGCAACGCGTAGCCGGGCTCGTAAAATATTATAAACCACAAACACACATGATTAGCTTTTTAAACAGTCACTAATGCTGTTTATAACATTAAACAAAGACATTTGGAGGAATCCCGACATCCGTGAGGTAAGTTTTACTTACAGAACGGAGGGAAGATCTACTGTAATCTATATACCCCACAAGGCTTGGGTTAATATCTTGCTGTCAAAAAACCGAGGCGAATTGCTTGTTTTCTTGTGACGTCATCGGAGCACACGCGCAGGGCACCCTGGGACACCTCGGCCATTTTGATACCCTCTCGAACAACGTCGTCAGCGGATTCACATTAAATAGTTTTTGTTCACGACCAGTCATGCCAATTTGCGGCGTATTTCGTTGTTCAAACAGGCCAGGCATTAGGCCAGGAGTTAAGTTTTACAAAACGCCCAAACTTCTACTGAATCAGGGTGAGGAAACAAGAAATTTAAGTGAAGAGAGGCGGCGTTTGTGGAAGGCTGCCATCAATCGCAGTGACATCCAAACAGAATCACAGTGGGATCGCACACCTGTCTGCTCCGAGCATTTTGTTAACAGTAAGTAAGAACATGTTTCATGGAATGCGAAACCTGGAACATAAAAGTATTGAATTTGAAACTGTCCAATAAACTTTCTAAAGTTATGTACTCTTATCAACTCGGTCAAAATGAATCTCGATTTTATCATGTGAAGAACGTGCTATGTATTCGTTGCTTACATGATAAATATAGGTGATGACTTATGGCCATACGCACAAAGCACACATGGCGGCACTCACTTCGCACTGTGCGTCACATGTCTACAAAGTATGCACACATGCATGCACAGCTTAAAACTGCAGTGGTTTTTGAACAAATGGAGGGCACTTAATCAATCAGGTCCATAACATTAACACAAGCAGCTTTAAAAAATACATGTTTGTTTAATATATGAATACCTTGGATCGAATCAAGTGGACGTCATTCAGTTCTTTGTGTAGGATTTGTCGCACCCATCCATCTTGGTACAACCTGTATGCCTCGAGGGATTTATACTTCTTCAACTCATCTTTGGTATAGGCCGATTTGCTGAACAACAGGTAGTTGATCACGTCGATGTGGGTCACCTGAGGCCACTTGCTCACATTCTTCTCAAATTGATCATTTGATAGACCATAAGGGTCACACCCAATGACAGAAATCTTCTCTTTGTAACGAACAAGAACGTCCGGGGGGAGCGTCTCTTGGTAGCCAAGGTTGGCACTCGCACTGCTAGCCATACTCAAGCCTGGATCTACCGTATCCTTACGTACACTCCAAGTCTGTTCTACAGGTAGTTGGTTGCAGGTTGACCCACTGCCCAGGTGTTCACCAGTTCACTGGTCCACGGCAAACTTAAACCGAATGTTCTGTGTTTGTTGGGCAACAATACGTAATATAAACTAGATGGCACCACACTCCACATGAACGTGACAAAACAAACAAAATTACTTTATAAAACAGACTTTTTGCGATCCGCATTCACCATAAACCAACGCAACAAATCAATATCAGCGCACACGGACAGATTAGCTTGGGTATCAAAATGGCCGCCGCGCAATGCGAGATGGGTAACTGTGACGTCAGTGAAAACAAAGGATTCCTTCCCTCCATGGTTGTTAGTACCGTACACTGCTTATCATTGTTTCATGAACCATACACCACTTCAATCCATCAACTTCGTATTTACGACATTGGGATTAAAGTGTTATGGTTATATTTTCTATATCTATATCATTAAAACGCTTATTTCTGAAGTTTGTAATCGGAACTTCTCTCCAGATATTGCTCCTGTCGCCCTAAGATATGTGTGATACTATGTAGTTATGACTAACCCTCCCATATAAGCATACCTATGTCTCCAAATGTCTATAAGTGTGGAATAAAAGCTGAAAATCAGTGAAAAGTTTTGAATAACCCGCGCCATTTTGTTTTACGCACAGTGAGACGCTGCACTTAATACCGCGGAGAAGAAGAAGACGTCCCGATGTGTGCCGGACGCGCAGCGACTCGAGAGGCATGCTACGCCTTTTACTACAAATATAAATGCGATCAGAAATGTAAAGGGGATACTTACCAGTAACCACACTAAAAGAGACAATACTGCAGTTGAATACAAAGCGATATTCAGGAGATCCGCCAGAATGAATGTTGGTGCCAACTGACACAATTATTTTGAAAGGAAGCGGAAAGGAAGAGGAAGGGCAAGTTAGTTTGTATGAACAGAAACACTATTTATGCCCGTGATTTTCACGGGTTACCGCTAGTTATTATTATTACTATTCCGAAAACGATACTACTGAAACGATACACTACTGTATTAAGAAACCTGGGCTAATTTGTCTGAAGCGGCCCGAAGGTCAGGCATGAAACCTAAGGTCTATAGTTACCATTTTGTTGGAAGAGCCGTAATGCCGATGCTTTTGATAGTTTATGATCATTTTAACAATCGGTTTGTTTGTGTTTCACACTGAATGAAAAACGTAAAGGTAGAGCATGGCGATTGTGACATATGACAGGTTTGACGATATGTTCGGCTTGAACGAAATTAGAATCAAAATGGCGGTGTGCGTAGAGTCAGCCACCGTACCGCCATAGTGACATCAGACGTAATCACATCACCCTGTCATGCGACCAGATCCTCAGCTCTGATTGGTATACGTTTGAGGGGACATACATACATACATACATACATACATATGGATGGACAAACTCTGTTATAGACGGCTTTGCCGATGTGCTACGCCGTAAAATATATTATAATGCAGCATGTGTGAAGGACAGATATTGGGACAAACTGATTTTTAACACACATAATTTGAAGTGTCATTCATACAGGTTATTTTGAGAAACATAATAGCTGCTAGTAATCTTCTTATTGTTAAACTCTCAAAATCCAGGCTCACTGCTCACCCCCACTCATTTGCCCCTCATTTATCTCACCTGTGGATGCAATTTCCCAGTTTGTTCAGTCCCATTCTTTCCCAGTCTATTCACCACTCATTCAGGTCACCCACATCCACACTCTTGATCTCTTGTACTCCCAAATTACCCTATTCACAAGCACTCCAATTTTTCAGGTTATTATGATTTCCCTGCCCGTCTCCCTCACCCCTTTCAATTGTTCGTTGTGAGTTTGTTTGTTACCCCACACATGTGAAGCGAAAAGCGGGGTTAAGCAATTAGTTCATGCCCATTCATCAGGCTGTCTTATAGTTTATGATGATCAGTTTATGATCAAGGAACAACTTATTTAAATTGAATCTTGTATTTTGAACACGAACTGGAACATGTATAGGAAAACAAGTTTGTCGTTTTACCGTACTTTGCCATTGAATTCATCCCGACCGCACATGCACTGAGAGGATGAGATAATTATGTTACTCTGTCTCCATGCCTGGCAGTCAAACAAAATTGAAAATCATTCCAAACAGGAAATATGCTGGTTTAAGGATGTTATAAATGATACAAACAACAGGAACGGATAACTAATGTAACATATTAACAAACATAATTCAAACCCAGAAATAATTTATTTATATGCCTTCTAACCTTTTAAAACCTGTATTTAAATTTAATTATATACTTGGACACTTCAGCACACAAATCCCCTTCATAAGTCTTCCAAGAACCATGCTATACAACATATCGATATATAGCAATAGAAGGTGTGGCATTTGAGAGGGTACATTATATTGGTGAAAAAGAGGCTGCCAATGGGCTACGTACGATGCCGATTGACACTGCATTCTATGGCAATCAATAAAGTCTCCATCTCCTAAACTGTGACTCAACATCATCTTATTACAGTGTTTTAAGGGTGACGTATAAAGATTGCTTCAGTAGCACAGAGCTTCTAGATTTTCTTTCAAACGATCTTTAAAATCATTATTTTATTTAAACTTAAGTATATACCTGAACATTGTGTGGGGATTCATGATCTATGAACTCTCAAGATACCCTCGTCAGAGGATAGGGTATTGCATTGGGGTCCGTTTGTTACTTGGCAATTTTTTATTTTTTTTCAAGTATGTTAATCACTTCGGTTTGTGTGTTTGTTTGTCTCACCGCTCACTTATACTTGCCTACAGGTCACAATTTGAAACCGATCTTCACGAAACCTCACCAAATGGTAGGGTTCGTGCTCCGACAATATCGTATATATTTTTGAGGTCAAAAGGTCAACATAGGCCAAAGGTCAACCACTTTTTTCAAATTTCTAAAATTCTCAATTTGAATCCAATTGACTTGAAATTTGAATAGTATTTACATATCAGCTAACTGAATTCAACCACCAACTATTTTTGAGATCAGCTTAGGCTAAAAGGTCAACATAGGCCAAAGGTCAACCACTTTTTTTTGAATTTCTAAAATCCTCAATTTTCATCCAATTGACTTGAAATTTGAAGAGGATTTACACATCAGCCAACTGAATTCAACCACCAACTATTTTTGAGGTCAACATAGGCCAAAAGGTCAACATAGGCCAGATTTGTAAAATTGTCAATTTTAAACCGATTACCTTAATATTTGACGACGATTTGCACATCAGGTCACTGAATTCAACCACCAATTATTTTTGAAGTCAAAAGGATGCTCTACTGAGTGCCATTCGACTTTGTTCTGTTTTGCCAAGTGTCACTCTATGAGTGATTTTTCATTTGTTTTTCTGTCTGTCTGTCTGTCTATTTGTTTGTCTGCCAGAACGTTAGTATGCTTTTCCCTGCAACCGTTGGTCTGATTGCCAATACATTTTCACTATAGGAGCGCCTCCTCCTGTAGAATGTTTAAATGATAATTATGACGTCATACATCACGTGGTACGGGCTCCATCTTGGAAAAACCGAAAAACTTTGCAACTCTATCTCCGAAACTGCTCCATTGAAAAAAATCCAAACATGGCAGCCATATTGGATTGAACTTAAATTCTACATCGTCAATAAACTATGAAAAGACCGTCTGGAAAACCCTCCCATCCACTTTCTCAACAATTTTCTTAAAGAAGTTCTGTCACTCAAGCTTTTGGGTCTCACTATTTGCCATGATCTTTTCTGGGAAAACCACATTTCCAATCTGGCCTCCAAAGCCAGTCGCCGACTGGGCATCCTCAGTCGTGCAAAGTCCTTCCTTGGCACTTCTGAGCTCCTCAGTATATACAAAGCTTTCATCTGCAGCTCAATGGAATACTGTTCTCCCCTCTGAGCTGGTGCTCCTGCCTCACACCTGGCTCGGCTTCACGCTGTAGAAACCAAAGCTTTCAGAATCATTGGAATCTCCCGCAATTAAGCTGATTCTGAGGGCCTTTCACTCACTCACTGCAGGCAGGTTTGTGGTCTCTCTGTCTTCCACAGACTCCTCTCTGGCCTCGCTACCTGAGTTCTGTCTGTGCCCTATCCCCCAAATATTCCTCCAGGACGCACAAGATCTGCCAGCAACCTTCTTCTGGTGAAACTGCCAAAATGAAGACTCTCTGCTCACCTTCACTCTTTCATTCCTTTTCTCCAACCTCTGGAACAAACTCCCTCACTCTCTTCAATCCCACTCCTCCCTCCAGGTCTTTAAAACAGCTGTTCACCACCATCTCTCATCTTCCCCCATCCAAAACCTTGATCTTTTATACCCCGTGAATACACCCCAAATCCACCTCTTTCAATCTCCGACTTCATTCCTGAAATTCCTCGTGGCGTCCACTTGTTTCATACCGTGTACACCTCCACCACCCCAACCATCTCCCTTCCACAGATATCCCGATGTCCTTGTTCTGTACTGTTCTTGTGCTTGTGTGCTTCACTCTCTCTCCCCCTCTTGTCTCCCACCCCCCCCCCCCCCTTATTATATGTTTTATGTGTCCGTTTATGTTTTTTGTGTTTAATGTGTTAGCTCTTATACGAGCCTACACTTTGTATACAAAAAAAAACACACAAACACAGCAGCTAATAAACGCCACACAAATACGTCCTGGCGAGTGTCTGCAATCGCCGATTGCTCTTTCTTGTTCTTTTTGTTTCATCGCTGCTTTCCCCTTCCACTTCTTGCGGTGTTTCAACCTGTGTACTGCTTATTCATCCCTTGGCCTTCTCACCCTCCCCTTTCTCACCTTCACTCTTACTCTTACTCACTTCCATTCTACAAGAGGACATTTGGACCATAATATTGTTTTACGCACTCCGCATTAATAATACATATCCTTCATAAATATATCAGCAAGAGCTGTGTGGCCATAACAATGAGTCAGAGATGTTCTGATGGAAAAGATAGTATTGGTTTTATCAGTCCACTTGATTGCAAATGGGAAAGCCAGCCTCATGACCGCTTGAATAGTCCCAAACTGCACCGTACAAGCCTTTTTCAATGTGGATTAATTTTATCATCAGCAGAGAGCACGAGGGCTCAACCATACACAAATATTATGGGAGTTTTGCGAATGTTGGTTTAAGACAAAAAGATTCACACATACAAGAGGGAAGAATATGTTGAAGGAAAACAAGTAATTAACCATCAAAGAACAACAACAAAAGCGTCAGGTACAGGTGCAATTTTCATGAAGTTGCGCCGTGTTCACCATTGTGAATGAGATAAGACAGTGTTCCTCACATGACACAAAAGGATAAAATGCTGCAGAACAACAAGAATAATCTGTGCAATATTGAGAAATGGACACACAGATGCCGTTCGTAAATAAAATACAATGCACGTGAGTAATTTGCTCGAGGTACAGCTGTTTGGTCAATACACATAGTGTAGCACGGCAGCCAGAGAGCCAAACACCCTGTGGCTAAGGCAACACTGGGATCCTGCAAAATCGCAACATGACTCACAAGCTGGATTAAAAACACAGCATGAGCATTTCAAAGCAGAAGTCTACCGAGCCATCCTGCTGGCAGGACATGCCTTCAGAGTGCTGCTCATTCCTCCAGCCTGAATGTTGATGGCACAGAAATATGTCCAGACCACCCTTTAGCTCATCACTACAGGAATACATCCTGCATAGTGAAAGAAAGACAATTGCCCAGAACAGGCAGATTCCCTACAAGCTATTTGAGCAGATAGCAGCTGTTTCAATATTCATCTATGTACCGTCCCATCAACACTTTACTGCTGTCAGCAAGAATAACTGTAATTGCTTCATGAAATGAGGATTTATATAATTAATACTGAAACAGGAAATATAATTTTCTGGAAATACAACAATGACCATGGTATTGGGTCTGTGTCTTCGCAGAAAGTCAACATATTTCATGGTGAAATAAGAAATAAATGAAACTGGAGCGAAGTCGATGGCACGCCATTGAAAATCCCAACTCTTCCCACCCAAAGCAAAATTGAAAGATGGCAAAAAGTTCCACCATGGATGACCCAATATCAAATTTTGAGTTAAAAAAAACCCTTCTATTTTGACCCCTGTAACCCCGATCCCCACCCCCGGGACATGAACGAGGGATCAAACCCATAAAATAATTACATGTTTCATGCGTCCTCCAATGCTGATTGCACATACAAAGTTTCATTCAAAATGTTTGCAATTGTGAACAAAATGTATTTCTTGGTATTATTTGACATTTTTACCCCACCCCAGGGCCCCAGGTCCATTGTTTTATTTCCTGCAAAAAATATCTTGGCATAAAACAAGACAGGCCAAATATAATACTGCTCGCACATCTTCTTGCCATGCGGTGATCATAATTACCAGGTTTGGTGAATTTTTACACAACCATACTGAGGAGAGATAGTGTGATATATGGGCGGAAGGACGGTATTACAGACAGACAGATGGATTATTCAAAAAGCACGGGGATAGCAATGACTAAAGAAAAACAATACATAAAGGGAAGTAAATACTACAACATATCTTGTTCTCCAAACATAAGCCATTAAACTGAGCATGAGCTAAGCATTAAACATAACCTTGTGGTTCAATAGGTCATGAAGTCCAAAAATAGCATCCAAAAAAATAAAATGTCTTGTTTTAATTTGGAAGATGTTTGCATTATGATTCGTCACATGCTATCTCCATCACCAGGTAGGGGCATCAAAGAGAAAATGCAGAGGCTTACTTCCAACGTGGCCTAGCACAAGGATCTGTGGCTCAATGCAGTGTGACTGTGCGGGGGCCATGGCAGAAGGAAAGAAATCGCACCCGTGTCCGAAGGAAGTGGTTCAGTTTGGCATTTTAAATATGAAATAGGCAAAGCCTAGAAACGAATGAAATCCTTTAGAATTTCTCTTGAGAACCCCTTTAAATTACCCTTTCGAACCCTTGAGAATTGCTATTCACAACTCTTTAGAATTACCCTTTGAAACCCCTTAGAATTACCCTTTACAACCCTTTAGAATTACCCTTTACAACATTTGGAATTACCCTTTAGATTTACCCTTTTGAATTACCCTTTAGATATACACTTTATAACCCTTTAGAATTACCATTTACAACCCTTTAGAATTACCCTTTACAACCATTTAGAATTACCCTTTAGATTTACCCTTTTGAATTACCCTTTAGATTTACCCTTTAGATTTACCCTTTTGAATTACCCTTTAGATTTACCTTTTTGAATTACCCTTTAGATTTACCCTTTTGAATTACCCTTTAGATTTACCTTTTTGAATTACCCTTTGGATTTACCCTTTTGAATTACCCTTTAGATTTACCCTTTTGAATTACCCTTTAGATTTACACTTTACAACCCTTTAGAATTACCCTTTACAACCCTTTAGAATTACCCTTTACAACCATTTAGAATTACCCTTTAGATTTACCATTTTGAATTACCCTTTAGATTTACCCTTTTGAATTACCCTTTAGATTTACACTTTACAACCCTTTAGAATTACCCTTTACAACCCTTTAGAATTACCCTTTAGAATTACCCTTTAGATTTACCCTTTAGAATTACCCTTTAGATTTACCCTTTTGAATTACCCTTTAGATTTACACTTTATAACCCTTTACAATTACCCTTTACAACCCTTTAGAATTACCCTTTACAACCCTTTAGAATTACCCTTTAGATTTACCCTTTATAACGCTTTAGAATTACCCTGAAGAATTATGCTTTCTAATTATGCTTTAGAATTACCCTTTACAACCCTTTAGAATTATCCTTTAGATTTACTCTTTACAACCCTTTAGAATTACCCTTTAGAATTATGCTTTCGAATTATGCTTTAGAATTACCCTTTACAACCCTTTAGAATCACCCTTTACATTTAGCCTTTACAACCCTTTAGAATTACCCTTTACATTTAGCCTTTACAACCCTTTAGAATTACCGTTTAAATTTACCCTTTTGAATTACCCTTTAGATTTACACTTTATAACCCTTTAGAATTACCCTTTACAACCCTTTAGAATTACCCTTTACAACCCTTAAAATTACCCTTTAGATTTACCCTTTATAATTACCCTTTAGATTTACCCTTTATAACCCTTTAGACTTACCCTTAAGAATTATGCTTTCTAATTATGCTTTAGAATTACCCTTTACAACCCTTTAGAATTACCCTTTAGATTTACCCTTTACAACCCTTTAGAATTGCCCTTTAGAATTATGCTTTCGAATTATGCTTTAGAATTACCCTTTACAACCCTTTAGAATTACCCTTTACATTTAGCCTTTACAACCCTTTAGAATTACCCTTTAGATTTACCCTTTTGAATTACCCTTTAGATTTACACTTTATAACCCTTTAGAATTACCCTTTACAACCCTTTAGAATTACCCTTTACAACCCTTTAGAATTACCCTTTAGATTTACCCTTTATAATTACCCTTTAGATTTACCCTTTATAACCCTTTAGAATTACCCTTAAGAATTATGCTTTCTAATTATGCTTTAGAATTACCCTTTACAACCCTTTAGAATTACCCTTTAGATTTACCCTTTACAACCCTTTAGAATTACCCTTTAGAATTATGCTTTCGAATTATGCTTTAGAATTACCCTTTACAACCCTTTAGAATTACCCTTTACATTTAGCCTTTACAACCCTTTAGAATTACCCTTTAGATTTACCCTTTACAACCCTTTAGAATTAACCTTTAGAATTACCCTTTAGATCCCATTACAATTACACTTTATAATTACTCTTTAGAATTACCCTATATATACTTGTATGTAAACAATGTACCTAAAATATAATTTGAGGTGTATAGGCTAATAAGGGCGTCTTGTAAAGAGTCTTTCACGAAGACTAAAGGAAAAAAAATGAAATGGGGGGGAAGGGGAGGGGAAGGAATAATAAAGGAAGAACCCTGGGTATAACAGACCAACGACAGTAGACCTGTAATGGATCCAACGGAGGTGCTAAATGCAACGGAAATGAAGGAAATATTGAACTCTTGAAAACATCATAGCATATCCAGCAGATCATGAGCAGGTGAGCTGGTTCAACCCAGTAGTAGGTACATTCTAATTTTTGGCAGGTAAGTATAGCATGTAGTCCGCATTATAATGACAATCGGAGACAGTGGTATAAAGCAGGCATTTCATTGGTGATTGTTTGGCTCCACATACCTTGAAACTTCAGCTTAAAGCCCTGGGCACTGACTGCAAAGTCACTGTGCAACACAATCGACAAAATGGGCCCCGTGCTTGTGAGCTGGGAGGGGATCTGGAATCCAGTGTACCTGCAACACCAAATGAAAAAAAAAAGGGTAAGTACATGTCAGCATCCCAAATCAAGACACCAAAGACAAGAGTGCCACTGGTCATGTCGAATTGTTACGGTTTGCGGAGGCCTCGGGGAGAAATGCCAACATAGAAGGGATCCCTAGTGCAGTTATATCTGTAGTATTTTATCTATATAAATTACCTCTCTCGTCTATCAGTGGAAAGGGAAATGCGTTGTGTTTGTGCAGAAAGATTTGAACCCCTTTATGATTATTCTCCATCTAAAATCCTCTTTCACTTTCTCTTTCTCTTTCTCTTTCTCTTTCTCTTTCTCTCTCTCTCTCTCTCTCTCTCTCTCTCTCTCTCTCTCTCTCTCTCGGCACTCGGTAGACAGCATACCTCCCTTCATCAAGCTGAACAGTTTACATTTTGTATCCCACTAATAGGTAAAATCTGGATTCGGACCTAAACCAAAAATCGAATTGGCTTGTTCCTCTCACTTACCAAATCTTTCCATCAAGTTTCATTTGAATCTGCCAAGAACTTTTTGAGATATTGTAGCGGTTACCGCTGGATGCACACAATCGCCTTGCACCGGCCAGAACACGGCCAGACGCGCCTCTCCCGGGCATGCCCGGACTCACTGTTCCCTGGCACGCCCGAACCTCCCGGGCACGCCCGGTCTCGTCTTTCCCGGGCATGCCCGCTCTCGTCTTTCCAGGGCTCGCCCAGAGCATCCGGGCATGCCCGCTATCGCCTTTCCAGGGCTCGCCCAGAGCGTCCGGGCATGCCCGCTATCGCCTTTCCAGGGCTCGCCCAGAGCGTCCGGGCATGCCCGCTCTCGCCTTTCCAGTGCTCGTCCAGAGCGCCCGGGCATGCCCAGCCTCGACTTGCCAGGCCGCAGCCAAACACGCCCGGGCAGGTCCAGACTCGCCTTTCCAAGGCTCGCCCTTGACACCTGGGCATGCCCGGTATAGCTTTTGCCGGGCAAACTTCCCGACATAAATGTGTATATATATTGCTGCCCGATAAACGGGCTTTGGTCAGAATACCTGAGCTGTTTTGTTTCAATAAAGCAACTCGGACGAATTCCGTCTTTGGTCGCGTCAATTCTTTCGACTCGCGTTGGAGCGCAGCTCCTTCAATATCATGCTATAAATCGGTTTTTGCCTTATCACTCATTGGTGAAGAATTACTTTAAAAATTCACTTATCCTGATTCGGATTTGAATATTCATCAAAATTGACGAATTCTACCTTGTCACACACCTAACCTGTCCACCAAGTTTTGTCCGAATCTGTCCACAACTTTTTGATATATCCTGATATATATGTTTGTTTTTTTTGCCTGATATCTCAATGGTGAATAATCACTAAAAAAATTCTCTGATCCGGATCTGGATTCGAATCTTCACAAAAATCTAATCATTTTGTCCTTGCCACATACCCAACCTCTCCACAAATTTCATGGCTCAGCCACAGAGAGAAGAGGCTGGGCATTGACATGTGATCAGTGCTGATTGGAGTAAAATCGCCACAATACTGCCATTAACATTACCATCATGGCTCACCATTAGTCGGTTAACAATTACATCTGATTGGCTGCTGTGCATGAGATTCTAAAAACGCTGCTTTGTGATTTGCCATACAGCATAGCGCACCGCTCGTTGGTATTTATATGGGAGGGAAATCATGGAGATTTTTTCTACTCCTGAGGAAAGTCAATCAATGCATGTCCCACGTGTTGTTGATTAAAATATTGAGGTAAACAAAATTTTATTTATTTGATTGGAAGAGGTTGGAGAATCCATTAAGAATCATACACACACACATATATATATATATACAATTTCAGTTCTCCAGCCTATTATCGCACGTAATGACGTCACCGTCATGTACGTACGCTTAGCCTGTCAAGCTCTCGGAAGAACCATCCGACAGAGCATAATTTTGATCTTAGTTCAGATACTGTCATAAGTGTATGTGGTTACCCATCAGAGGGTTACTGTCATAAAACGCATGGGCACTGCTCGGACTTCCAGGAAAGAAGTCGGAATTTCAAAAAAGTGGATCTGGGGTGAATTAACGGGGGTAGAAAAGATCAAGGTTTTGGATGGGGGAAGATAAGAGATGCTGGTAAACAGCTGTTTTTTAGACCTGGAGGGAGGAGTGGGATTAAAGAGAATGAGGGAATTTGTTCCAGAGGCGGGAGAAAAGAGAAATGAAGGTGAGCAGAGAGTCTTGATTTTGGCAGTTTAACCATAAGAGGGTTGCAGGCAGATCTTGTGCGACCTGTAGGAATATTTGGGGGACAGAGCCCAGACACAGCTGGGGGGGGGGGGGGCAAGGCCGGAGAGGAGTCGGGAGAAGACAGAAATACCACCAACCTGCCTGCGGTGAGTGAGTGAAAGGCCCTCAGTTAGCTTCATCGCGGGAGATTCCAATGATTCTGAAAGCTTTGGTTTCAACAGCGCGAAGTCGAACCAGGTGTGAGGAAGGACGAAATGACTAGATTTTGGTGAAGATTGGGATCTGGATCCGGATACTATAAATTAAACTAGAGGTTCCAGGGAACCTGAACTCAACTGGTCTATATCAATATGGTTAGAATATACATAATAGAACCACAAACTATATAGTTTATATGTGCTAAAGAGGTACAGCAACGTTGAAGGTATCTCATGTTTAAACAGTAAACTCGAAAAAATTGAGTTTTAAGTGAGGCATGAAAAGTAAAACTACAATTACTTTTCTCAGATTTCAGACTTGAATTTATTTAGAAAGACTTGGTCAAACAATATACATGTATGGTACTGAATCAAGATATGTTGATTATTTCAATAGATGATTGATTTTTCAATATGGCCGCCCTGCCGCGCCCATTTTTGGGCGTGCAACGCCCAAATGCAATCCCAAACTAGTTTATGTCTTAAAGATGCTGCATAACTAGTTTCATCAAATTTCATCAATATTTGTGACTTTTAGAGCGTAGACGTCGAATTGTTTACAGACGACACACAGACAGACAGACAGACATACGACAGACGGACGACGGACACTGTGTGTCGACAAAAACTGAGCTGGACATAGTCCAGTTGAGTTAAAAAAAGTGATTATTCACCATTGAGAGATAGGGCAAAAACGAAATGCAGCACGATATCTCAAATTTTTGATGGATTATGACAAAACTTGTTGGATGAGTTTGGTAGGTGATGAGAACAAGCTGATTCGATTTTGGTTCAGGTGCGGATGCATATTTGGCCTAACAGAGGAATAGAAAACGTAAATTGTTCAGCCTGGTGGAGCAATGCACTCTACCGAGTACCATTGTAGGTATTCCTTGTGAAGATATTTTTTCTGTATGGACTTGAGATGCTTAAAATAATGTGAAAGCTTCTTAAATACCAGAATCAACAATTAATGGAAATCAACACACAGGAATGGACAGATTTAGCCAAAATGTGAGAAATAAAACATTAATACTAATTAAGGACCAGGGTCTGTGTACTGTATATGCAACATCCACCTTTCCCTTCACCAAGTACCTGGGCCTTAGCACTGGCTTGAACCCCAATCTCTCACTTTGATGCATGGGTGATAGATAGACACCTCTTTCACAATTTTATTCATTATATTAATTGCACTGAAGATGGTGTCGATGTTTGGTGTCGATATGTTTGGTGTTTGGTGTCGATGGTGTCGATATGGACAGGAACGTGGCAACGGAGGCGAGAAACTCTCAAGGAATTGCAAGTGAAGTTCTTTCAGTTCCGATGAAAAAAGATGGAGTTTATACATCGTTAATAAGCAGCAAGGAAAACTATGTGTGATGGGAAGAACAAATAAGGATTAAATTTAAGCAAATATATACGATGGTAAATATAGACGCATAATGGAAAGTTGTGGCAGTCAATGATGTAAATTAACAAGGGTTTGCGGGATACTGGGCTGGCAGGATGCCCCAGAGGTACGCACACCTGCCTCTGAGCAGTGTAGCCTGGGTTTGAATCCCAGGTGCCCTTAATGAGGAGTGGGCGAGCTATAAGCGGCACCATGAACAAGTTCCAAATTCCTGCACTAACCTACAGAGGGCATTGTATCACCAGCACACCCACACCTTAGCCAATTACGCTACCCCGCAGGCATGTGCTGCATATAAAAGAAGAAGAAGTGGGATACGAGTTAATGAAATGGTGCTGCAGTCAGAAAGCAGAAGGAAATCATTAAGCAGGTGCCAAAAATAGTGATAAACACCTTGACGATTTTAGACCCAACTAATACTACTTTACATACACAATTGATGATTATTGACCTAGTTAGTGCTACTTTACATACATAATTGACGATTATAGACCTAGTTAGTGCTACTTTACATACATAATTGACGATTATCGACCTAGATAGTGCTACTTTACATACATAATTGACGATTATCGACCTAGTTCATGCTACTTTACATACACAATTGACGATTATCGACCTAGTTCGTGCTACTTTACATACACAATTGACGATTATCGACCTAGTTAGTGCTACTTTACATACATAATTGACTATTATCGACCTCGTGCTACTTTACATACATAATTGACTATTATCGACCTAGTTAGTGCTACTTTACATACATAATTGACTATTATCGACCTCGTGCTACTTTACATACATAATTGACTATTATCGACCTAGTTAGTGCTACTTTACATACATAATTGACGATTATCGACCTAGATAGTGCTACTTTACATACATAATTGACGATTATCGACCTCGTGCTACTTTACATACATAATTGACGATTATCGACCTAGATAGTGCTACTTTACATACATAATTGACTATTATCGACCTCGTGCTACTTTACATACATAATTGACGATTATTGACCTAGTTAGTGCTACTTTACATACATAATTGACTATTATCGACCTCGTGCTACTTTACATACATAATTGACTATTATCGACCTAGTTAGTGCTACTTTACATACATAATTGACTATTATCGACCTAGTTAGTGCTACTTTGCATACATAATTGACTATTATCGAACTAGTTAGTGCTACTTTACATACATAATTGACTATTATCAACCGAGTTAGTGCTACTTTACATACATAATTGACTATTATCGAGCTAGTTAGTGCTACTTTACATACATCATTGACTATTATCGACCTAGTTAGTGCTACTTTACATACATAATTGGCGATTATCGACCTAGTTAGTGCTACTTTACATACATAATTGACGATTATACATCCAGCATGTGCATCGTCACACATACCATGACAATTATAGATCAGGATCATATATTAGTTTACATAAACCTTGACTCTTAGACACAATAATTAACACTTTGCATGCATACACCTTGATTCTTCTTCCTTCTTCGCTCGTGTGCAGCACACCACTACAGGGTAGCATCATTGGCTGGGGGCATGGCTGTGCCATTGATGCGGTGCCCTCTGCGGGTTTGGGCGGGAATTTGGACCTTGTTCATTGTGCCGATGATGGCTCGCCTACTCTTCGTCGGATATTAATCATCGGTAGATGGGTCGCCCATTTAACGTCCATCCGATGAAACGCTGGAATGAGATTATAGCTTGGTCGGGATTCAAACCCAGGGTCGACAGCTTAGAGGCGAATGTGCGTCGAGGCCATCGTAAAAGCCCATACACCTTGATTATCAGACGCAACAAGACCTACTTTGCATGTACTACTTTGTTTGATGATTACAGACCAAGTAGGTACTGATTTACATATGCATTGACTAATAGGCACAACATGTACCACTTTGGATATAGGTACTAATTTATGTATCCCTAACCGTTAGACACAACACATGCACCATGAAAATAAGACCCAAAAACACAAACCATGACGATTATTAAACCAAACACGTACCACCTTACATTCACCTTGGCAACAGAGTCAACACATAGCAATTTACATCCCAATATTAGTTATTTCAAAGGAAGCACGTACCACTTTAAAAGCAATTATTAATGCTTCAAGCAAAGAGGTACACAATTAGGAAGGAAACGTAGAATGCAAACAGCAAGTAGGAAATCTCACAGGATCAAGAGTGAGATAAAAAAAATTTTTAAACACAATGTGATTGATTACTTGCAGGGAAATAAAAAAAACTACAGAACCAATAGGAAACACTGCTTATGTATATATGTACATATATATATATATATATATATATATATATATATATATATATATATATATATATATATATATATATATAT
This sequence comes from Myxine glutinosa, assembly GCF_964187855.1. Taxonomy (NCBI): domain Eukaryota; kingdom Metazoa; phylum Chordata; class Myxini; order Myxiniformes; family Myxinidae; genus Myxine; species Myxine glutinosa. Next base: position 82,674,595 of record NC_136271.1, on the reverse strand, counting down.
ATATATATATATATATATATACTGTATATATATATATATATATATATATATATATATATATATATATATATATATATATATATATATATATATATATATATATCTGTCCTGTGTTGTGTTGTGTTGTCCTGTGTTGTCACTGAACTACTTTCTCAAACTTTTGTGAAATCGTACCAAACTTCTGGAATGCACATATCTCTCCCGTCGGTATGTCCTAAGGGTATTTTTTTGGAAAAATGTTCCAATTTGTTGTTTTTTTTTGGAATTATTTTGGGGAAATTTTTTTTTTTCAACTTCAATTGTTTATAAAATGTGATATCACGTATATTACAAATACATTTGTGCAAAATAATTGTTTGAATAATGATTGGTTTAAACCATGACAAAACGGCAACTCGGTACAGTCATTTAGCTATATACTAGCTGAGGTACCCGGCTTCGCCCGGGTTGAATAAGAATAATACAAATATATGATGAAAAGAACATGTATATTTTAGAGCAATATCACAGTACATTTCCTACATGACGTTTTGTCAATTTTCAATTTCTCAAAACCTCTTGGTATGCAACATTTCTGGTTTTCTTACTTGATGCCAAGACATAAAGATTGCTTGGTTTTCCAACCCTCGAGCAGCCCACGTACAGCGGGCCATGGGAAATACCCGGCATTGCCAGGCGGGGGAAGGGAGGGGAAGAGGATGGGGAGGGGAGGGGAACGGGGGAGGAGAGGGTGGGGAGGGGAGAAGAGGGGGGCAGGGGAGAAGAGGGGGGGAGGGGAGAAGAGGAGGGAGGGGGAGAAGAGGAGGGAGGGGGAGGAGGAGAGGGGAGAAGAGGAGGGAGGGGGAGGAGGCGAGGGGAGGGGGAGGAAGAGGGGAGAAGAGGAGGGAGGGGGAGGAAGAGGGGGGAGGGGGAGGAGGAGGGGGGAGGGGGAGGAGGAGGGTGGAGGGTGGAGGGGGGAGGGGGAGGAGGAGGGTGGAGGGGGAGGAGGAGGGAGGGGAGGAGGAGGGAGGGGGAGGGGGAGGGGGGAGGAGGAGGGGGAGGGGGAGGGGGGAGGAGGAGGGGGAGGGGGGAGGAGGAGGGGGAGGGGGGAGGGGGGAGGGGGGAGGGGGAGGGGGGAGGAGGAGGGGGGAGGAGGAGAGGGGAGGGGGGAGGGGAGGGGGGGAGGGGGGAGAGGGGAGGGGGGGAGGGGGGAGGGGGGAGGGGGGAGGAGGAGGGGGGAGGAGGAGAGGGGAGGGGGGAGGGGAGGGGGAGGGGGAGGAGGGAGGGGAGGGGGGAGGGGGAGGAGGGAGGGGAGGGGGGAGGGAGGAGGGAGGGGAGGGGGGTAGGGGGAGGGGGAGGGGGGAGGGGAGGGGGAGGGGGGAGGGGAGGGGGAGGAGGGGAGGGGGAGGGGGGAGGGAGGGGGAGGGGGAGGGAGGGGGAGGGGGGAGGGGGAGGGGAACGGGGGGGAGGGGAGGAGAGGGTGGGGGGAGGGGAGGAGAGGGTGGGGGGAGGGGAGGATGGGGTGGGGGGGAGGGGAGGAGAGGGTGGGGGGAGGGGAGGAGAGGGTGGGGGAGGGGAGGAGTGGGGGGGAGAAGAGTGGGGGGGAGAAGAGTGGGGGGGGAGAAGAGGGGGGGGAGAAGATGGGGGAGGGGAGAAGAGGGGAGAGGGGAGAAGAGGGGGGAGGGGAGAAGAGGGGGGAGGGGAGAAGAGGGGGAGGGGAGAAGAGGGGGGAGGGGAGAAGAGGGGGGAGGGGAGAAGAGGGGGGAGGGGAGAAGAGGGGGGAGGGGAGAAGAGGAGGGAGGGGGAAGGGAGGGGAGGAGGAAGGGAGGGGAGGGGAACGGGAGGGGAGGGGAGGGGAGGGGAACGGGAGGGGAGGGGAGGGGAACGGGGGGGAGGGGAGGAGAGGGTGGGGGGAGGGGAGGAGAGGGTGGGGGGGAGGGGAGGATGGGGTGGGGGGGAGGGGAGGAGAGGGTGGGGGAGGGGAGGAGTGGGGGGGAGAAGAGTGGGGGGGAGAAGAGGGGGGAGGGGGTGGGGGGGAGGGGAGGAGAGGGTGGGGGGGAGGGGAGGAGAGGGTGGGGGGGAGGGGAGGAGAGGGTGGGGGAGGGGAGGAGAGGGTGGGGGGGAGGGGAGGAGAGGGTAGGGGGGGAGGGGAGGAGAGGGTGGGGGGGAGGGAGGAGAGGGTGGGGGGAGGGGAGGAGTGGGGGGGAGAAGAGTGGGGGGGGAGAAGAGTGGGGGGGGAGAAGAGGGGGGAGGGGAGAAGAGGGGGGGAGGGGAGAAGAGGGGGAGGGGAGAAGAGGGGGTGAGGGGAGAAGAGGGGGGAGGGGAGAAGAGGGGGGAGGGGAGAAGAGGAGGGAGGGGAGGAGGAGAGGGGAGAAGAGGAGGGAGGGGGAGGAGGCGAGGGGAGGGGGAGAGGGGAGGAGAGGGTGGGGGGGAGGGGAGGAGAGGGTGGGGGGAGGGGAGGAGTAGGGGGAGAGAGTGGGGGGGGAGAAGAGTGGGGGGGGGAGAAGAGGGGGGAGGGGAGAAGAGGGGGGGAGGGGAGAGAGGGGGGGAGGGGAGAGAAGAGGGGGTGAGGGGAGAAGAGGGGGAGGGGAGAAGAGGGGGGGGAGAAGATGGGGGAGGGGAGAAGAGGGGAGGGAGAAGAGGGGGGAGGGGAGAAGAGGGGGGAGGGGAGAAGAGGGGGAGGGGAGAAGAGGGGGGAGGGGAGAAGAGGGGGGAGGGGAGAAGAGGAGGGGGGGGGAAGGGAGGGGAGGAGGAAGGGAGGGAGGGGAAGGGAGGGGAGGGGAGGGAGGGGAACGGGAGGGGAGGGGAGGGGAGGGAACGGGGGGGAGGGAGGGAGGGTGGGGGAGGGGGGAGGAAGGGTGGGGGGGGAGGGGAGGATGGGGTGGGGGGAGGGAGGAGAGGGTGGGGGAGGGGAGGAGTGGGGTGGGGGGGGGGGAGAAGAGTGGGGGGGAGATGAGGGGGGAGGGGGTGGGGGGGAGGGGAGGAGTGGGTGGGGGGAGGGGAGGAGAGGGTGGGGGGGAGGGGAGGAGAGGGTGGGGGGGAGGGGGAGGAGTGGGTGGGGGGGAGGGGAGGAGAGGGTGGGGGGGAGGGGAGGAGAGGGTGGGGGGAGGGGAGGAGAGGGTGGGGGGAGGGGAGGAGAGGGTGGGGGAGGGGAGGAGAGGGTGGGGGGGAGGGGAGGAGAGGGTAGGGGGGGAGGGGAGGAGAGGGTGGGGGGAGGGGAGGAGAGGGTGGGGGGGAGGGGAGGAGAGGGTGGGGGGAGGGAAGGAGTGGGGGGGAGAAGAGTGGGGGGGGAGAAGAGTGGGGGGGAGAAGAGGGGGGAGGGGAGAAGAGGGGGGAGGGGAGGAAGAGGGGGGAGGGGAGAAGAGGGGTGAGGGGAGAAGAGGGGGTGAGGGGAGAAGAGGGGGGAGGGGGAGAAGAGGGGGGAGGGGAGAAGAGGAGGAGGGGGAGGAGGAGAGGGGAGAAGAGGAGGGAAGGGGAGGAGGCGAGGGGAGGGGGAGAGGGGAACGGCTAGCTTGGCAAGCGATAGCAGGATTTTTACTTTTATTTTTACCTCAATGAGGGCTATGTATATTGTCCGTGCTTGGAGCCTTAAAGTTCAACATAAAGTTTTTTTATGAAAAATAATGCAGATGTAACAATCCACCAATGCAAGTTCAGAAATGAATGCAGATCCTTTACTTTGCGATACAAACGCAATTCCCGCCATTTCCACTCACGATCAAGGCCTCCAGAGTGATCGCGCCTCTTCTTCCTCCTGCAACTTTGTCTCACTTCTTTCACTCAAAATGCACGAAATTCTGCCGCATGAAATTATGTAGAGGCCTCGTCGGGGGGATATAAGGTAGATAAGGAAGGCGTTGTAACAGAAGATTCAAAATAAACGTAGAAGCACAAAAGGAAATTGGAGCTATTCTGGACCCACAGCCAAACCCGACAAACCATTGCAATACACCCCGAACATCCAGGCAGCCACAAACTACACCATGGAATTGCAGCTGGCGCGGTTTTTTTAAACCATTGATATTAAAATAAAACGTAGCCTAAAACCACCGGGATTTTATGCTGATTCCGAATCTGTGTCCAAAACTTTTCTCCGATGTGTAGTTCTTGAGTTTTAAGCGGACATCCAGACAGACACACACATACACACACAGACAGACACTCCACCTTTATATATAGAGATCTACACATCTGGGCAGTGTCTGTGTTGTCACTTAACGACTCCCTCAAACTTTTGTATCCGTGGTTGTGAAGTGTTTTTAATAACATTGTGGTGGTTTTGAATTATGTGGTGGTGAGGTGTTTTTAAATCACATGATGGTGAGGTGTTTTAAATTACGTGGTGGTGAGGTATTTATAATTATGTGGTGGTGAAGTGTTTTTAATTAGGTGGTGGTGAGGTGTTTTGAATTAGTTGGTGATGAGGTGTTTTGAATTATGTGGTGGTGAGGTGTTTTGAATTACTTGGTGGTGAGGTGTTTTTAAATGACGTGGTGGTGAGGTGTTTTTAATTTTGTGGCTGTGAGGTGTTTTTATTACGTGTTTTATGGCTGTGAGGTGTTTTTATTACGTGTTTTATGGCTGTGAGGTGTTTTTAATTTTGTGGTGGTGAGGTGTTTTTATTACGTGTTTTATGGCTGTGAGGTGTTTTTAATTGCGTGGTGGTGAGGTGTTTTTATTACGTGTTTTATGGCTGTGAGGTGTTTTTATTACGTGTTTTATGGCTGTGAGGTGGTTTTAATTTTGTGGTGGTGAGGTGTTTTTATTACATGTTTTATGGCTGTGGGGTGTTTTTAATTGCGTGGTGGTGAGGTGTTTTTATTACGTGTTTTATGGCTGTGAGGTGTTTTTATTACGTGTTTTATGGCTGTGAGGTGGTTTTAATTTTGTGGTGGTGAGGTGTTTTTATTACATGTTTTATGGCTGTGAGGTGGTTTTAATTGCGTGGTGGTGAGGTGTTTTTATTACGTGTTTTATGGCTGTGAGGTGTTTTTATTACGTGTTTTATGGCTGTGAGGTGTTTTTAATTGCGTGGTGGTGAGGTGTTTTTATTACGTGTTTTATGGCTGTGAGGTGTTTTTATTACGTGTTTTATGGCTGTGAGGTGGTTTTAATTTTGTGGTGGTGAGGTGTTTTTATTACATGTTTTATGGCTGTGAGGTGTTTTTAATTTCATGGTGGTGAGGTGTTTTTATTACGTGTTTTATGGCTGTGAGGTGTTTTTATTACGTGTTTTATGGCTGTGAGGTGGTTTTAATTTCGTGGTGGTGAGGTGTTTTTATTACGTGTCTTATGGCTGTGAGGTGTTTTTATTACGTGTTTTATGGCTGTGAGGTGTTTTTATTACATGTTTTATGGCTATGAGGTGTTTTTAATTTCGTGGTGGTGAGGTGTTTTTATTACGTGTTTTATGGCTGTGGGGTGTTTTTATTACGTGTTTTATGGCTGTGAGGTGTTTTTATTACGTGTTTTATGGCTGTGAGGTGTTTTTATTATGTGTTTTATGGCTGTGAGGTGTTTTTATTTTCGTGGCGGTGAGGTGTTTTTATTACGTGTTTTATAGCTGTGAGGTGTTTTTATTACGTGTTTTATGGTTGTGAGGTGTTTTTAATTTCGTTGTGGTGAGGTGTTTTTATTACGTGTTTTATGGCTGTGAGGTGTTTTTATTACGTGTTTTATGGCTGTGAGGTGTTTTTAATTTCGTTGTGGTGAGGTGTTTTTATTACGTGTTTTATGGCTGTGAGGTGTTTTTATTACGTGTTTTATGGCTGTGAGGTGTTTTTATTATGTGTTTTATGGCTGTGAGGTGTTTTTATTTTCGTGGCGGTGAGGTGTTTTTATTACGTGTTTTATAGCTGTGAGGTGTTTTTATTACGTGTTTTATGGTTGTGAGGTGTTTTTAATTTCGTTGTGGTGAGGTGTTTTTATTACGTGTTTTATGGCTGTGAGGTGTTTTTATTACGTGCTTGATGGCTGTGAGGTGTTTTTATTACGTGTTTTATGGCTGTGAGGTGTTTTTAATTTCGTTGTGGTGAGGTGTTTTTATTACGTGTGTTATGGCTGTGAGGTGTTTTTATTACGTGTTTTATGGCTGTGAGGTTTTTTCAATTTCGTGGTGGTGAGGTGTTTTTAATTGCGTGGTGGTGAGGTGTTTTTATTACGTGTTTTATGGTGGTGAGGTGTTTTGAATTACTTGGTGGTGAGGTATTTTGAATTACGTGGTGGTGAGGTCTTTTGAATTACGTGGTGGTGCGGTGTTTTGAATTATGTGGTGGTGAGGTGTTTTGAATTACGTGGTGGTGAGGTATTTATAATTATGTGGTGGTGAAGTGTTTTTAATTAGTGTTTTTAATTATGTGGTGGTGAGGTGTAATGTCCCAAACTTCCAGTCTGCACCCACCCATCCCCTATGTAGGTGCTGAGGGGTTCTTTCTTGAAAAAAAAACATTCAACCTAAATCTTCAACCTAAATTGCCTATAAAAATGTAATATCACTAACACAACAAATACATTTGTGCAAAGTAATTGTTTGTATTATGATTGGTGAAAATCATGACAACACAGCAACTCAGGTACAGTCATTAGCCTCAGTTAAAATAAGCCCGTTCCTCAGTATCGACGCTTGGTGAGGCGAGCGCAGCGAGCCGAGCCAAGCTAGTCTATATATATATCTGTGCAGCGTCTGTCCTGTCCTGTGTTGTGTTGTGTTGTGTTGTCCTGTGTTGTCACTGAACTACTTTCTCAAACTTTTGTGAAATCGTACCAAACTTCTGGAATGCATATATCTCTCCCGTCGGTATGTCCTAAGACCTAAGGGTATTTTTTTTTGAAAAATTTTCCATTTTTGTTTGGGAATTTTTTGGGGAATTTTTTTTTTTTCAACTTCAATTGTTTATAAAATGTGATATCACGTATATTACAAATACATTTGTGCAAAATAATTGTTTGAATTATGATTGGTTTAAACCATGACAAAACGGCAACTCGGGTACAGTCATTTGTCTATATATTGTTATGAATTTTGGTAGAGCAACATCTAGAGCGAGGTAGATCTGATAGGTAGGTATTCGACTGTCGTGACAGGGACTCTACATGTAATAAGTTCTTGATGTTTAGGCGTTTGTCGGGGTAATATGTATGATTGTGGATCTACCTGGAGATTCGGGTGTTAAATAGTGAGGGATTAAAGGTAACGCCCCTGTGAGTTTCACCTAGTAGTCAAACCTTTGTCCATTATGGCACTCCAAACCACATAAACATTAGTTAGGTCCTTAGCGCAACATTAAATAATTCCTTTCCCTGACAATGACTTCGGAACAAACGGACAGGAAACCAGGCCAAAACCACCGCCACAATTGGCCGCCACCGTTTACACCTCCAAGGCCTACAAACCTCGCCTGGCACGTGTTATAACACAAGGACCGCGGGGGTCGGGGACGGGAGAGTGGAGTGATGCCGCAGAGGGCGTGACCTGGGCGAGCCGGCGAGTTGGGAGGCTTTTTATTGGCTGAGGAGTGCGCCAATGTGACGTCATCGACCAGAGATATTAGCGACGGTCGGACGCCATTTTATGGCAGTTCGTCGGCAGTTCGTCAGCAGTCGGCAGTCAGAGTTGGCACTGAGAGTTGGCACTGAAGAGTTGGCACTGAGAGTTGGCACTTGGCAGTTGGCTGCCAGCACTCCCGCGCCAGCACTCCCGCAGAGAGTCGAGTCAAGTGGAGTCGTTTGCTTTGTGCAGCCCTGCGTGGGACCTTTGGAGCAAGGGAGCTCGTGGTGTGGGTGTGCCGTTGAACCGACGAGGCCTGGTGGTGCTCGGGGCCATGGAACTTGGAGCGAGGCGTGCCGCGGGACGAAAGGAGCCGGGTGTTGGACGGCGGCCACCAAGACGACAAGGACGAGATAAGGCCGTACCCGCGAATACACTTTGCATAAAACTAAAAGACGTGTTATTTTCGTATTCATCTCCCTCGTATCGTGTTTGGTATCTGTTGTGCGTGGGATCCCAATTTAGCTTTAGGCTTATTAGAGTTATTAGTATTACCGGCGCGTGCTTTTTTTCACTGTTATTACTTTTCAATAATAAATCCTTATATTATTTTCTGTATATATCTGAACGCAGTTTCCTGGGTGTTTCATTTTAATAGATAAGGCTGCGCAGCTTGCTGTGTCCGCCAATCCGCGCGTTTAACTTTGTGTTGATTTGGAATCCGCCATTGAGTTTTCGCCTCGGGAGTGTAAAGCCTCGCAATCGGCCATCCGCAACTGTGGTGTTAATCGCGGTTGCGTAACAAGTGGTGTCAGGAGTGTAGGATTCGAACCCGTCGGACAAATTTTTTTGTCCGCGGCGAGACATCGACACGGTCGGGCGTGCATTGCGCCCGACGTTCGAACGCAAGATTTTTATAGTCGAGGCGGAGAAATTTAATAATCAATTGGGCATACGGAGCGCGATATCGCGTCTTCGTCAAATTTAAATTGTGTTACTGGAATTAAAAGAAATACGCGCGCGGGAAACAATCTTCCGGAAGGCGGATGTCGGAGATGGACGAAATGGAGGTACGCAGCGAGGCCTCCGGCAGCGTCGGGAGTGAGCCGGAAATAGGGGAATTAGATGTCGAGGTGAGCCTTGGAACCTCCCCCGTCCCGAGCACCAACTTATCCCCCTCCCCCACCGGGGAGTCGGGAGCAGTAGGAACGGCCCCGACAACCGACCAGATGTTGGGTCAATTGCTTCGAAAAATGGAAGGGATGGAAAAGAACAGTGAGCGATTGGGAAAGCAGATGGGAGACATGAACGCACAGAGTGAGCGAGCCAGTCGGGAATTGAATGACAAAATTGAAGGAATGGAAAGAAAAATGGAGTCCCAGGGGAAGGAATGTAGGGAAGGAATGAAGGGAATGAGTGATCGATTGGAGGAACAAATTGAAGGGATGGAAAATAAAATGGAGTTGCAGGGGAAGGAATGGAGGGAAGGACTGAAGGACATGAGTGACCAAATTAATGGATTGAAAGTGGAAATGAATGCTCAGAACGAGCAATTGGAGAACAAAATTAATGCCCAAACAAAAAACATGGAGGGGCAAATGGGTAGATTAGAGGAGGGTTTGAAAGAACAGATCAAAGGGATGGACAGCAAAATTGAGGGATTGGAGGGAAAAGTGAATGAACAAATGAAAGAGAGGAATGAAAAATTGGAAGGAAAAATTGGGGAAATGGCACAACAGCTGGGGGAACGAATTGATGGCATAGAAGGGAGTGTGCAAAACCAAATTACGGACAGGCTGGGGGAATTGGAGGATAAAGTAGAAACTAGAGGGGGGGAGATGGAAAAAGCCATAGGGGTGGCAAGTGAATCGATACGGACAGAATTAATGTCAAAAATAGAGGAGGGCATGACCCAGGCTGTCCGAAGGGGGGAAGCGTTGGAGGGTCGAATTGATAAAGCAAATGGGGACCTGGAAGGCTATCGGGGCCGGGTGGATGCCAGAATGCTACAGCAGAGTGAGGAATGGGGACGGCTCAACCGACGGGGGCAAATTGGCCAAGGAGGTGAGGGAGTTGGAAACCCGCATAAAAGAGCAGGAGCAAGGGTTAATTGAGAAAGGCCTGTGGGGGCCACTAATGGATAATGAAAGGGTGAGTGATTTTATGCAGGAGCGACTGGAGATCTGGGACAATACCATCAAGGAGGAGGTTGGTTGGGTTCAAGAGAGCCTGAGGGAAGAGGTGAGTAGGTCGGTTAAACATCTTCAGGACCAGATTAAGGTGACCCAGGAGACCCTCACCACGAGCCACATTTGGACACCAGAGGCTCCGAAACGGAATACCCAGTTGGGGGGGGGGGGGGGGTGTTTTGGCCCCGGACTGGATTTGGACAGAGAGGAATCGGGGAATAGAGTCTCTGGAAAAACAATCCCCCTCGTACATTTTGACGGATCAGGGAGCCTCGAGGCTTTCCTGACACAATTTGAGTGCGTGTCTCAGCTCAATGGTTGGGGAGAGCGGGAGCGCATGGGGAATCTGGTGGCGACACTGCGGGGGTCAGCCGCCGAAGTGTTAAACGTAGTCCCAGAGGGAATATTGACCAGCAAGGCCATTTGTGAGGCCTTGAATAACAGGTACGGGACAGGCGCAAGGTGCGACCTGGTCAGGGCACAGCTGCTGCATCGCAGGCAAAAGCCTAACGAGATGTTGCAGGAGCTGGCCCAGGATATATACCAATCTGTGAGGATAGCATACAGGGACCTACCAGCACAGGCGTGGGACAAGCTGGCGATAGAAAAATTTATGGCGGCTCTCCCTGATCCTGAGGTCCGGACGTTGGTGGAGTTACAGGACCCACCCACGGTGCACCGGGCAGCGGAATGCATGGCGAGACTGACCTTTTTGAGAAGGTCGAACCGCGCATCGGAGAGGGCACCTGTGACGGTACGGCAGGCCGAGGTGCGGGATCAGGAAAAGCCAGAGGATGACATCGGGCGAATGTTAAGGGGAATCAGCCGCCAGCTGACAAATTTGACTGGGGGAAAATTTGCAGGGAGCGTGTCACGACAGGTTGGTCCAGGTTGGCCATCGGGACGGCCTGATTTTTATCGGGCTGGGCCGGGAGAAAGGGGGGCTCCGCCTGGCTACCAGAGGGGTCCGTTCTTGGGGACTTGTTTTAGATGTGGGAGAAGAGGGCACAGTCAGAGGAATTGTCGGCAACCATATGGGCCCCCACCTCCTGACAGGCTTCGCAGTCCAGAAAGGAGGGGGCCCCCAGTAGGTCCACAGGTGCCAGACAGAGGACCACCACCTCGGCCTGGGCCAATAGCGATAGAGTGTGCGGGAAACTAGAACGAGCCGAGCATACGGGGCCATGCTCGGCTGGCAAGTGTGTGGAGAAGCGCCCTCCTTTGGTGGAAGTAGTGAATTGCGGACAAATTGGCACAGGTAATCTAAGGGTTAGATGCAAAATTGAGGGAGAATTTTGTGAGGCTGTGGTGGACACTGGAGCCAGTGACACCATTATCAATCCAGGTGTGCTAGACCAGAGTGTTGGAGGCTGGGACAAAATTGATAGGGTAGAAGGACACAGCCTTCAACTGGCTACGGGGGCAACGGCACCAATATTGGGACGCGGAGTGGTGAGGATGGAGTTGGGTGGCCTGGAGGTCAGCGTGGTTGTGTGGGTGGCGGGGGTGTGCGATCAGTGTCTGTTGGGACTGAGTTTCCGGGTGGAACATGACTGCCAATTAGACCTTGGGCGTGGTCATATGTGGTTGGGCATCGAGAGGCTGCAGTTAATGGGACTGGGGGATGACGAGGAGGTGCAGGGGACGTGGCTGGAGGTGCCGCGCACTGTGACCGTGCCTCCCAGGTCCGAGAGAGTCGTGATGGCAGAGTTAGCAGCAGGTGCTCAACCCATTGGCCAGCTGGGGCTAGTGGAGTCGTGGTCCTCGCAGGGGACGGAGGGATTAATGGTGGGTCGCACCCTCGTAGACACCCGTGGGCCTATGCTGGCAGTCAGGCTGCTCAACTTGTCCGACAGCCCCCGCACTATAAGGGGCGGAGCCATCGTAGCCAAATGCAGTAGTGTAGTAGAGGTCACCGGAGGACGTGGATCCACATGCTTGCCAGTACAGCCGGAAGGAGGGCAAAATTTGGGGAAATGTGATTGGTCAGAGGGAGTGCGGGACATGATGACACGCTCTGAAGAGGGCCTAACATCGGAGCAGGTAGAGACGTTGCACAATTTGGTTGGTAAGAACTTGGGTGTTTTTTCTCTCTCCCCCGAGGATGTTGGACGCACGAGTCTCGTCAGGCACCAAATTAGTATTGGCGAGGCTCGGCCTGTTCGCCAACCGCCGAGGTGGCTCCCTTTCGCTAAGAAAGAGGAGGCAGAGGAACAGGTGAGCAAAATGGAAAGAGCCGGATTTATCGAGCCCTCGGTGAGTCCTTGGGTGTCACCCATTGTGCTGGTGAAGAAGAAGGATGGGACCACTCGGTTCTGTGTGGACTACCGCCAGCTCAATCATGTGACACTCAAGGACTCGTATCCCCTGCCAAGGATTGATGACACCCTCAATGCCGTTTCAGACTCAAAATGGTTCTCCACGTTGGATTTAAAGAGTGGTTATTGGCAGGTGGAAATGGATAAAGAGGCGAGGGAGAAAACAGCGTTCACCACAGGAAAGGGTCTCTGGCAGTTTGTCGTCATGCCCTTTGGATTGTGCAATGCCCCTGCCACGTTTGAGCGTCTGATGGAACGTGTTTTAATTGGCTTACCGTGGCAGACTTGCCTAGTCTATTTGGATGATGTATTGGTCCACGCTCCCACATTTGAACAGGCTGTCGAAAATTTGTCAGAGGTATTTGGGAGATTAAGGGGTGCCGGGTTGAAATGAAATCCGAGCAAGTGTGAAATTTTCAGGAGGGAAGTGACTTACCTGGGTCACGTGATCAGTGAGAGCGGCGTGGCCACTGACCCTGGAAAGGTAAAATCTGTAAAAGAGTGGCCCGCCCCTAAAAATGTAAGGGAGGTCCAAGGATTTTTGGGCCTCTGCTCTTACTACAGGAGATTTGTGGCAAATTTCGCGGAAATTGCAAGACCTTTGCACAAATTGACAGAGAAAGGAGCCAAATTTGTATGGTAAGAGAGCTGCATCGAGGCATTCAGTCACTTAAAACAACGTCTGGTGGAGGCCCCAGTTTTGGCATACCCGACAGAGGATGGCAATTACGTCCTGGACACAGATGCGAGCCAGGAAGGATTGGGAGCTGTGTTGTCACAAATGCAACAGGGAGTCGAGAGGGCTATTGCGTATTACAGTCGGGCACTTTCGAGGCCCGAACGAAATTATTGCGTTACCCGCAAAGAACTATTGGCCTTGCTGTCTGCAGTTGGACACTTTCACCCTTACCTTTATGGGAGGGAGTTTGTGATCCGAGTGGATCATGCCTCCTTGCAATGGCTCCTTCGGTTCAAAGAGCAGGAGGGACAAATTGCAAGGTGGCTTGAGAGGCTGCAGCAGTATAATTTCACTGTGCAACATCGGCCTGGCAAAGCACATGCCAATGCAGACGCTCTCTCTCGGCGCCCCTGTTGGGAGGCACAGTGTAAATTTTGTGATAGACAAGAAGCCAAGGATCCAATTGGGCAGGGCCAAATTGATGCATGCCTATATGCAGCAAAAGTGACCAGGCGAACTTTGCCACAACCCCCACCGGAATTGGGCGATGTGAATTGGCAAGAGAGTCAAAGGGAGGATCCTGTTTTGGGGCCCCTTTTTCATTGGCTAGAGGAGGACAAAAGACCTTCTTGGGAGGAGATTGCTCCACACGGAGCCCAGGTAAAGGCCTATTGGGCACAGTGGCAGATGTTGGGGTTGAAAGAGGGCTATTTGTTCCGAAAGTGGGTGACACCAACGGGCGATGTAGCTTCCTGGTTGATAATTGTACCCAACAAATTGAAGGAAGTGGTTATGGGGCACGTGCATGGGACTAGGACAATGGGACATTTGGGCGTGGCCAAAACTTTGTCCAAATTACGGCAGAGGTTCTACTGGGTGAATTCGGGCAGAGACATTCAAAATTGGGTGAGATCCTGCGACCTCTGCCACGGTAAGAAGGGACCCCCACGTGCGCGCAAGGCCCCGCTCCAGGTGTACAATGTCGGAGCACCGCTCGAGCGGGTGGCAGTAGATGTGGTGGGGCCCCTGCCAGCCACCCGCAAAGGGAATCGGTACATTATGGTGGCAATGGATTACTTCACCAAGTGGCCAGAGGCCTACCCATTGCCCAACCAGGAAGCCCGGCTGGTAGCTCAAGTTCTAGTTGAGGGATTCTTCTCCCGATTTGGCATCCCAAGGGAGCTACACACTGACCAGGGCCGGAACTTTGAATCCGCCCTCCTGCGGTCGGTGTGCGAGCTCCTCCAAATTCATAAGACCCGGACGACCCCCCTTAGGCCTCAATCGGATGGGATGGTAGAGAGGTTCAACCGGACACTGTTGACACAATTTGCCCTCTTTACATCTGAAAACCAACAGGATTGGGACGAGCACCTTCCCTTTATATTGATGGCATACCGGACCGCCCAGCATGCGACCACTCGGTGCACCCCCGCCTTGTTGATGTTCGGTAGGGAGATGCGAGTCCCCACAGATTTGTTGATGGGACCGTCACCAGGGGAACCGGGTGAGCCAACTGTGGAGAGCTATGCAACCAATTTGAAAGCGAGCATGGAAAAGGCTCATGAGTTTGCGAGGAAGCAAATTGGCTTGGCTTCTTCGCATATGAAAATGCGGTATGACGCTCGGGCTCACACACCTCGGTTCCTTCCCGGAGACCTTGTTTGGCTCTACTGGCCCCGGAGAAGGAGGGGGTGTGCCCAAAACTCACTTCACCTTGGAAGGGCCCTGGGGTGGTGCTTCGGCAGGTGACTGATGTGGTGTTCAAAATTCAGATGGGCCCGCATACCCTTCCACAGATAGTTCACGGGGATAGATTGAGCTCCTACATGGGTCAGGAGGCTCCGGAGTGGATTGGAAGGGTGAGGGGGAAATTAGGTGTGGTGGATGACACTCTTGAACCTGACCAACCTGCAACTACCTGCACTTGAGGTGAGTGTTTTAAGGAGTACTGTCCCAGGCTTCAGGACTTGCTTTGGAAATTGGGGACATGTAATTTGGAGTTGGGAGGCGGGTGAGAGTGATGACATGGCCGGTGAGGGGATGGAATGGGGGCCACACAGTGTCTTGTGGGTGGCGTATGTTTTTGTGTTGTGGTTCTGTGTTTTGATGTGGTTGTGAGAGTGGAACCTGGAGAGTGAGTGATGATTATTGGAGATAATGAAGGGTGATAATTGTGCTTTTTAGAAATGTGCTAATGGAAATGTGTAAGGATTCAATGATTCGAACTGTGAATGGGATTTCACATTGGCAGGCCATGGCAAGCCTTGTAACACCTTTTACACCAAGAATTGTACTGAATTGTGCTGAGTTGTGTGGAGAATTGAATGGCAGCGGGGGAGGAAGTGTGTTTTGGGGTCTTGTGGGTGGGGAAGGTGTGTGTGTCCGCAGGTACAGAGCAAGCTCTGAGGAGCGATGCCTGTGGGCCCCCCTCTGCGGCAATTACCCCTGGCAGCCGGTGGTAACTGGAAATTGGAGCTCGTCGGTGGAGGGTCTGGTTGGGTGCCGCGGGGTGAGGAAGTCCCCCGGCGACCCGTGTTGCTGCGCGGAAGCAGGAGGCAAAGGAGCCTGGTGTGTGTGGAGACCCTCACCGGCGAGGTAACGGCGGAAAGGGGCTGTTGGGCTGTCACGGGGCCAAGAGGTAAAGGGGGGGGGGGGGCAATGAACTTGTAAGTCGGTTGACTTGTTTTTGGGACTGCGGGCACCACAGCCTGATGCGCCCCCAACATCTTTTTGTGCGGTACCTCCCCGCTGCCTAGTTGAGGAATGCACACACATGCGAATGACATCAATGCCATGGTCCTGCAGGGGGGGTGTATTGAGAAGAACCTTATTGATTTTTGAAATGCCTTGATGACCTATGGAATGAGAATGAGTGGTTAAGGGGTTGTGTTGTACGAAGGTGGGCGAAATCCACCGAGCCATGTCACTCACCTGTAACATCTGGACAGGGCCCATGGAAATTTAGGGGGATGCATTGGGGATGGCCCCGCAGGTAAGGTTGTGTCTTGTGGCATCCACCGGGGGGACGCGGTCTGTAGATTGGGGTCGGTACAAATGTTTATAGAGTTTTTGGAATTTTCTGGTTATGGTTAAGTTTTGTGGTTAAGTTAGTGTTGCGTGTTGTTTGTTTCCTCCCTCCACAGGAGCGATGGAATGAAGATCAATGTACATACTTGCATGATGGTTAAGGGGTTTAGCATGTTAAGGAAGTGTAGGTAGGTAGTCCGACTCACTTCCCACAGCCCTTCCTGATTTATTTCATAGGTTAATTAAGTATGTGACAGAAAGTGTTAAGGCTGGAATGGTAGCGCCTGCGGTGAACCTTGCAGGAGCTACGGTTCCAGGGGGGGGGGGGGGGGGGGGGCTGTGTTATGAATTTTGGTAGAGCAACATCTAGAGCGAGGTAGATCTGATAGGTAGGTATTCGACTGTCGTGACAGGGGACTCTACATGTAATAAGTTCTTGATGTTTAGGCGTTTGTCGGGGTAATATGTATGATTGTGGATCTACCTGGAGATTCGGGTGTTAAATAGTGAGGGATTAAAGGTAACGCCCCTGTGAGTTTCACCTAGTAGTCAAACCTTTGTCCATTATGGCACTCCAAACCACATAAACATTAGTTAGGTCCTTAGCGCAACATTAAATAATTCCTTTCCCTGACAATGACTTCGGAACAAACGGACAGGAAACCAGGCCAAAACCACCGCCACAATTGGCCGCCACCGTTTACACCTCCAAGGCCTACAAACCTCGCCTGGCACGTGTTATAACACAAGGACCGCGGGGGTCGGAGACGGGAGAGTGGAGTGATGCCGCAGAGGGCGTGACCTGGGCGAGCCGGCGAGTTGGGAGGCTTTTTGTTGGCTGAGGAGTGCGCCAATGTGACGTCATCGGCCAGAGATATTAGCGAAGGTCAGACGCCATTTTAGGGCAGTTCGTCAGCAGTCGGCAGTTCGTCAGCAGTCGGCAGTCAGAGTTGGCACTGAGTTGGCACTGAAGAGTTGGCACTGAGAGTTGGCACTTGGCAGTTGGCTGCCAGCACTCCCGCGCCAGCACTCCCGCAGAGAGTCGAGTCAAGTGGAGTCGTTTGCTTTGTGCAGCCCTGCGTGGGACTTTTGGAGCAAGGGAGCTCGTGGTGTGGGTGTGCCGTTGAACCGACGAGGCCTGGTGGTGCTCGGGGCCGTGGAACTTGGAGCGAGGCGTGCCGTGGGACGAAAGGAGCCGGGTGTTGGACGGCGGCCACCAAGACGACAAGGACGAGATAAGGCCGTACCTGCGAATACACTTTGCATAAAACTAAAAGACGTGTTATTTTCGTATTCATCTCCCTCGTATCGTGTTTGGTATCTGTTGTGCGTGGGATCCCAATTTAGGCTTATTAGAGTTATTAGTATTACCGGCGCGTGCTTTTTTTCACTGTTATTACTTTTCAATAATAAATCCTTATATTATTTTCTGTATATATCTGAACGCAGTTTCCTGGGTGTTTCATTTTAATAGATAAGGCTGCGGAGCTTGCTGTGTCCGCCATTCCGCGCGTTTAACTTTGTGTTGATTTGGAATCCGCCATTGAGTTTTCGCCTCGGGAGTGTAAAGCCTCGCAATCAGCCATCCGCAACTGTGGTGTTAATCGCGGTTGCGTAACAATATCTACACATCTGGGCAGTGTCTGTGTTCTCACTTAACGACTCCCTCAAACTTTTGTTTCCGTGGTTGTGAAGTGTTTTTAAGAACGTTGTGGTGGTTTTGAATCACGTGGTGGTGAGGTGTTTTTAAATCACATGGTGGTGAGGTGTTTTGAACTAATTGGTGGTGAGGTGTTTTAATTAATTGGTGGTGAAGTGTTTTTAATTATGTGGTGGTGAGGTGTTTAGAATTAGTTGGTGATGAGGTGTTTTGAATTATGTGGTGGTGAGGTGTTTTGAATTACTTGGCGGTGAGGTGTTTTTAAATGACGTGGTGGTGAGGTGTTTTTAATTTCGTGGCTGTGAGGTGTTTTATTACGTGTTTTATGGCTGTGAAGTGTTTTTACTTTCGTGGTGGTGAGGTGTTTTCATTACGTGTTTTATGGCTGTGAGGTGTTTTTATTACGTGTTTTATGGCTGTGAAGTGTTTTTACTTTCGTGGTGGTGAGGTTTTTTTATTACGTGTTTTATGGCTGTGAGGTGTTTTTACTTTCGTGGTGGTGAGGTGTTTTTATTACGTGTTTTATGGCTGTGAGGTGTTTTTACTTTCGTGGTGGTGAGGTGTTTTCATTACGTGTTTTATGGCTGTGAGGTGTTTTTACTTTCGTGGTGGTGAGGTGTTTTCATTACGTGTTTTATGGCTGTGAGGTGTTTTTACTTTCGTGTTTTATGGCTGTGAAGTGTTTTTACTTTCGTGGTGGTGAGGTGTTTTTATTACATGTTTTATGGCTGTGAGGTGTTTTTATTACGTGTTTTATGGCTGTGAGGTGTTTTTATTACGTGTTTTATGGCTGTGAGGTGTTTTTATTACGTGTTTTATGGCTGTGAGGTGTTTTTATTACGTGTTTTATGGCTGTGAGGTGTTTTTATTACGTGTTTTATGGCTGTGAGGTGTTTTTATTACATGTTTTATGGCTGTGAGGTGTTTTTATTACGTGTTTTATGGCTGTGAAGTGTTTTTACTTTCGTGGTGGTGAGGTTTTTTTATTACATGTTTTATGGCTGTGAGGTGTTTTTACTTTCGTGGTGGTGAGGTGTTTTTATTACGTGTTTTATGGCTGTGAGGTGTTTTTATTACATGTTTTATGGCTGTGAGGTGTTTTTATTGCATGTTTTATGGCTGTGAGGTGTTTTTATTACGTGTTTTATGGCTGTGAGGTGTTTTTACTTTCGTGGTGGTGAGGTGTTTTTATTACGTGTTTTATGGCTGTGAGGTGTTTTTATTACATGTTTTATGGCTGTGAGGTGTTTTTATTACATGTTTTATGGCTGTGAGGTGTTTTTATTACGTGTTTTATGGCTGTGAAGTGTTTTTATTACATGTTTTATGGCTGTGAGGTGTTTTTACTTTTGTGGTGGTGAGGTGTTTTTATTACGTGTTTTATGGCTGTGAGGTGTTTTTATTACATGTTTTATGGCTGTGAGGTGTTTTTATTACATGTTTTATGGCTGTGAGGTGTTTTTATTACGTGTTTTATGGCTGTGAAGTGTTTTTACTTTCGTGGTGGTGAGGTTTTTTTATTACATGTTTTATGGCTGTGAGGTGTTTTTACTTTCGTGGTGGTGAGGTGTTTTTATTACGTGTTTTATGGCTGTGAGGTGTTTTTACTTTCGTGGTCGTGAGGTGTTTTTATTACGTGTTTTATGGCTGTGAGGTGTTTTTATTACGTGTTTTATGGCTGTGAAGTGTTTTTACTTTCGTGGTGGTGAGGTGTTTTTATTACGTGTTTTATGGCTGTGAGGTGTTTTTAATTTCGTGGTGGTGAGGTGTTTTTATTACGTGTTTTATGGCTGGGAGGTGTTTTTAATTTTGTGGTGGTGAGGTGTTTTTATTACGTGTTTTATGGCTGTGAGGTGTTTTCATTACGTGTTTTATGGCTGTGAAGTGTTTTTACTTTCGTGGTGGTGAGGTGTTTTTATTATGTGTTTTATGGCTGTGAAGTGTTTTTACTTTCGTGGTGGTGAGGTGTTTTTATTACGTGTTTTATGGCTGTGAAGTGTTTTTACTTTCGTGGTGGTGAGGTGTTTTTATTACGTGTTTTATGGCTGGGAGGTGTTTTTAATTTTGTGGTGGTGAGGTGTTTTTATTACGTGTTTTATGGCTGTGAGGTGTTTTCATTACGTGTTTTATGGCTATGAGGTGTTTTTACTTTCGTGGTGGTGAGGTGTTTTCATTACGTGTTTGATGGCTGTGAAGTGTGTTTACTTTCGTGGTGGTGAGGTGTTTTTATTATGTGTTTTATGGCTGTGAGGTGTTTTTACTTTCGTGGTGGTGAGGTGTTTTTATTACGTGTTTTATGGCTGAGGTGTTTTCATTACGTGTTTTATGGCTGTGAAGTGTTTTTACTTTCGTGGTGGTGAGGTGTTTTCATTACGTGTTTTATGGCTGTGAGGTGTTTTTACTTTCGTGGTGGTGAGGTGTTTTTATTACGTGTTTTATGGCTGTGAAGTGTTTTTACTTTCGTGGTGGTGAGGTGTTTTTATTATGTGTTTTATGGCTGAGGTGTTTTCATTACGTGTTTTATGGCTGTGAAGTGTTTTTACTTTCGTGGTGGTGAGGTGTTTTTATTATCTGTTTTATGGCTGAGGTGTTTTTATTACGTGTTTTATGGCTGTGAGGTGTTTTTATTACGTGTTTTATGGTTGTGAGGTGTTTTTACTTTCGTGGTGGTGAGGTGTTTTTATTATGTGTTTTATGGCTGTGAGGTGTTTTTACTTTCGTGGTGGTGAGGTGTTTTTATTACGTGTTTTATGGCTGAGGTGTTTTCATTACGTGTTTTATGGCTGTGAAGTGTTTTTACTTTCGTGGTGGTGAGGTGTTTTTATTATGTGTTTTATGGCTGAGGTGTTTTCATTACGTGTTTTATGGCTGTGAGGTGTTTTTATTACGTGTTTTATGGTTGTGAGGTGTTTTTATTACGTGTTTTATGGTTGTGTGGTGTTTTTATTACGTGTTTTATGGCTGAGGTGTTTTCATTACATGTTTTATGGCTGTGAAGTGTTTTTACTTTCGTGGTGGTGAGGTGTTTTTATTACGTGTTTTATGGCTGAGGTGTTTTCATTACGTGTTTTATGGCTGTGAAGTGTTTTTACTTTCGTGGTGGTGAGGTGTTTTTATTATGTGTTTTATGGCTGTGAGGTGTTTTTACTTTCGTGGTGGTGAGGTGTTTTTATTACGTGTTTTATGGCTGAGGTGTTTTCATTACGTGTTTTATGGCTGTGAAGTGTTTTTACTTTCGTGGTGGTGAGGTGTTTTTATTATGTTTTATGGCTGTGAGGTGTTTTCATTACGTGTTTTATGGCTGTGAGGTGTTTTTATTACGTGTTTTATGGTTGTGAGGTGTTTTTATTACGTGTTTTATGGTTGTGTGGTGTTTTTATTACGTGTTTTATGGTTGTGAAGTGTTTTTACTTTCGTGGTGGTGAAGTGTTTTTACTTTCGTGGTGGTGAGGTGTTTTTATTACGTGTTTTATGGCTGTGAGGTGTTTTCATTACGTGTTTTATGGCTGTGAGGTGTTTTTCTTTTGTGTTTTATGGCTGTGAGGTGTTTTTATTACGTGTTTTATGGTTGTGAGGTGTTTTTAATTTCGTGGTGGTGAGGTGTTTTTATTACGTGTTTTAAGGCTGTGAGGTGTTTTTAATTTCGTGGTGGTGAGGTGTTTTTATTACGTGTTTTATGGTTGTGAAGTGTTTTTACTTTCGTGGTGGTGAAGTGTTTTTACTTTCGTGGTGGTGAGGTGTTTTTATTACGTGTTTTATGGCTGTGAGGTGTTTTCATTACGTGTTTTATGGCTGTGAGGTGTTTTTATTACGTGTTTTATGGCGGTGAGGTGTTTTCAATTTCGTGGTGGTGAGGTGATTTTATTACGTGTTTTATGGCTGTGAGGTGTTTTGAATTACTTGGTGAGGTATTTTGAATTACGTGGTGGTGCAGTGTTTTGAATTACGTGGTGGTGAGGTGGAATCATCCCAAACTTCCAGTCTGCACCTGCCCCTCCCCTATGTATGTGCTGAGGGGTTCTTTCTTGGAAAAAAAACATTCAACCTAAATCTTCAACCTAAATTGCCTATAAAAATGTAATATCACAAACACAACAAATACATTTGTGCAAAGTAATTGTTTGTATTATGATTGTTGTAAATCATGACAACACAGCAACTCAGGTACAGTCATTAGCCTCAGCTAAAATAAGCCCGTTCCTCAGTATCGACGCTTGGTGAGGCGAGCGCAGCGAGCCGAGCCAAGCTAGTATATATATATATATATATATATATACAGTATATATATGTAGCCAAGTGTTCATGTGTACGGTATATCCTCAAGAGTTGCAATTAGTACTCAAATACAGATAATTCACAAGTGTTGCAGCTGCATCCCTGAGTAAATATCCATAGTGCAAGTTTGCAGCCAGAATGGGAAGGATTAACTAAACAACGACAAACTACAGCTGAAGGTTCATAAACCCACCCGCATTGAGAGGTACAATATACATCCTGCACCAATTACATTTGATCTCGCCTGTGCGCCACACCATCCATTATGTTCTAATAAACAAATGTAACGATGGTAGCGATGCTGGAATGATATCTCCTGCTTTATTTAACAACGGCTCACAATTTTCGGAGTTATTTTGCAAAATAAAGGAAATGTAGAGTTCTACGAAGCAGTTTCTGATTGGGTGGATGAGGGAGGTGAAGTGGAGGTAGTACATCTTGACTTCCAGAAGGCATTTGATAAGGTCTGCTAGCTAAGGATTGGGCTTGTGGAGTGGTTGGTCATGTCGCTAACTGGATTGGAAAATGGATTCGTCAAAGGAAGCAAAGGGTAGCTGCATGAATGGGAGGTTGTAAGCAATGGGGAGCCTCGAGGATGAGTACTGGGACCATTATCTACCATATAAAACACAGTCAGTTTGTGTGTTTGCACAGATGTCTGTCCCCCTTCACGAGGTAGATTTTAAAGGTCAATCTTTCAACAATCTTTTAAATGTGTGTTCACTGAGGTCTATTTTTGAGGATAAAACAAACTCAAAAAAACATGTTCCATAAAAGAGTAATCATGTCTCTTATATTGTAATTGTAGATGGTGGCTTGCAAACCGAACCTCAAGGGCGGTGTACAGAAGCGTTGTTTTTTTAAATAACAATAAATGTAAGGCAGGGGAGATGAAATTCACTGCACGTGATGTGCAATGCACACAGAGTAAAATGAGTGTGCTTTTTTTTTTTTGCATCCGTATGATTTCTAATAAATAAAAAAGATAAAAGCACACCTGACACTAGGCCGAGGCTTCAGACATCGGCATGCTCAGGAGACTGTACCCTCCTCCCTCCCTCACCTCCATCCCAGCGAGAATAAGTAAATATATTTATAGATCGAGTTAATATTGAGATTATAAAGCACACGTCTGATTGGCCAAATGGCCTCATTCTGTATTTAAGTGCCTTGTATTTCCATGTAAACTGCATCGCATCTTAATAGCATGGGCTGGGTGGCCCCAAGAACCCACAATCGGCAGCACAGCCGTGCGGAGACTTCACATTATAGAGGAAGCCGTATTTACAGGTCATTAAGACAGCTCGCCTGCTTGAGGGGCACGAAACATGCAAAGCAATATTCTGTCTGGGCAAAAATGGAAGCCGTGTCCTTGCGCGCTGAGTTCTGCTCTGCAGCATTGCGAGAAAGCTGAGCGGAGGAAAACGTTGACCGTGGACCGGGCATCCAGAGGTTAGAAAAATATCCTTCCAGTGGGTATCTTCAGCTTTCATAATTCGGGACAGGAGAAATCTACTTACTGGTGGGCAGGGAGGCCGACACGTCAAAAATGGGGCCAAAGCCATTTAGAGAAAGTTCGCTGCTCATATGGGAAACCCTCGTGTGCGACTTGCTGCTGCTACTCGCACTCAATGTCCCCAGGCAATGTCCTGGCAATAAGAAGTTTAATGTCCAGCCAGCGTTCATTATTTCCCTTGGGCATCACTGTGGAACTGAGCAGAAAGTGCCATGCCACATAGTTTTGTGTCTAAGTCACAAAAGGCAGGACGTGCAATTCACATAACGATAATTCATAAGAACAGGCTACCCGTATGGATGTTTCAATCTACTCCAGAAGGTAAGCAACGAGGCATTTGCATATTCACATGTTTTACTGAGCAGAGTGCACAGAGCAAATAAAACTAAAATCACGAAAATCTATACCTATAAAAGGCAAAAGTCTCTTTCTCTCATCTCTCTTCTCTCTTGTCTGTCTGTATGTCTGTCTCTCTCGTCACCTAAGCAACTCATCCACTAAGTTTTATCAGAATCCATCCACAACCTTTTGAAATATCATGCTACATATCGTTTTTGTCCACGTCTCTCAATGTTGAAGAATCACATGCAAAATTAAAAAAAT
The DNA here is from genome assembly GCF_964187855.1 of Myxine glutinosa. Taxonomy (NCBI): domain Eukaryota; kingdom Metazoa; phylum Chordata; class Myxini; order Myxiniformes; family Myxinidae; genus Myxine; species Myxine glutinosa. Next base: position 82,650,860 of record NC_136271.1, on the reverse strand, counting down.
TACAGTATCCTGATCAGATCTGGATCTTCACCAAAATCGAATCAATCCTTCCTTTTCACACACCCAACCTGTTCAGCAAATATTGTCTGAATCCGTCCATTAAGTTTTGAGATATCCTGCTCACAGACAGACAGGCCTACAGACAAACAAACAATAAGGCTGTCGTGCATAGCACGATACTTGCGAAATCCAAATAAACAATAGTTGCCATGGAAACAGCAATTTGGTAATTTGGAAAATTTTACCTATCAAGTGTTTTATATGATGGAATGTTGTGCATAACAAATTTGGTTGATACATTTTCGAATTGCCGCCCAATCGGTGTTTACATATTTTGGATGGAATTGACCTTGACCTAAGACGAATTTTGACGAGATTTTATATATATATCCTACACATATGTACAAATAATCTGTGCAAGCTTCAATCTGATACTTAGAAGAATTCCTGACGTTTGGCAATAAAATAAATCACAACATTATCCCATTTGATTATAATGGTGTGAAATTGTTATCATGGACATCGTTTTCTTTCTTTTCTCTTTGCCACGTGGGACTTTTTATATTCCACGTGGAACTTTTCACTACCTTAGAGGGTGCCCCCAGAGGGGCTCGATTCACTTTATCAGTTAATAACAATAGTCTTAGAGGATTTAGGGGTCCTAAAGTGGCTTAGGGGTCTTACTGGTCTTTGATGTCTTAAGGGTCTTTGGTGGTCTTTGGGGTCTAGAGGGTATTAAGGGTCTTAAAGGGTTTAACGTGTCGAAGCGTTTGTTTTAATGGGGTCTATAGGGTCTACTTGTCTTTGGGTGCTAAAGGGTCTTTGGAGTCTAAAGTATCTAAAGTGTCTAGAGGTTATTTGGGGTCTTCGAGGTCTTAAAGGGTCTTGGTGGTCTAAAGGTTTTAATGGGATATTTTGGGTCCATGGGGTCTTTGGGTGCTAAGGTGTCTTAGGGGCCTTAAGTGTGTTATGGGTGTTTGTGATCTAAAGTGTCTAAAGGGTATTATGTGTCTTATTGGGTCTTAGGGATCTTAAAGGGTCTTATGGTTTTAAAGGGTATAGAGAGTCTTCGGGGTCTTAAAGGGTCTTCGGGTTCTAAAGGGCAATTGGGGTTTTATGGGTCTAAGGGGTCTGTCTAAAGGTCAAAAGGGTATAAAAGGCTTAAAATGGTCCAAAGGGGTCCAAAAGGTCTAAGGTGTCTTAAAGTTGTAAGGGCCCTTTTGTTCCAATAGATTGTAATTAATAGAGGCAATTAATAGACATCATCAAGGTCCAATAAAAAGTAATTAATAGACGTACTCATGGTCCAACTCATGTTCAAAAATTACGTAATTAGTAGACATAATAACAGAGTTAGTCTAAGACTTCACTTTGATGAGGGTTCACCGTCCAACCATGTTTTATACACAGTATATACATAGATATCGAGTGAATCGTGACCTTGAAAACTGACGATTTATGTGACCTTGACCTTTGACCTTTTGACATATTGACCTAAAACAATAGGTCCCCCAGATTTTCACTACCTCTCCCAGGGGTGAAGTTTCATGAAGAACGGAGTAAAAATGTGACCTGTAGGCGATTGACATACAAACAAACAGACAAAGACAGAATGAAAAATCGGTCAGAGACCGAGGACTTGCCGGAATGTACTTTTTATCTGCCATTTTGGACAAATATGGCGGGCGAACCACGTGACCGATGACGTCATCATTATTTGTTTTCTGAACTAATTTATTCCTTTATTATGCTCAAGAAATGTCATTTTGATCGGATGAAGTTTTGTACTTGTCGAATTATGACGTAATAATGGAGGCACCTATGACATCATCATTAACATATTTTATTCCCCATGGAGAGTTCTTTACAATGAGCCATGTCTCAATTTTTTCTATTGAGCACTTTCAGAGATATAGAGGTGCAAAGTTTTTCCGTTTTTCCAAGATGGCGGCCGAACCACGTGACTGATAACGTCATCATTATTTTTTTTCTCCACCAGTTTATGCCGTCATGTCGCTCAAGAAATTGCATCTTGATTGGATGAAGTTTTGGACTTGTGGAATTATCAAATTATGACGTCATAATGGAAGCCTTGGGCGGAGAGAGTTAAAAATTGGTCTATTCCAGGGCAAGACAAATATGTGTGTAAAGTTTGGCGTTTCTACGTGCAACGGTGTAGACGTAGTGCTGCGCACAGACAGACAAACAGATAAACAGACAGACAAACAGACAGACAGACAGACAGACCAACCGATCAACATACTTGCCGGAATCTTTTCCGGCAAGTAACAAACAGACAGACAAACCAACCAATCAACAAACTTGCCGGAGTCTTTTCCGGCAAGTAATAACAGACCAGACCAATCAATATATTGCACTTGTAATTGTAATAACAGACCCGAATCTTCGACTCCGCAAGTACCAAACAGACACGGGTGAAAACAACGTTCGTACACCTTCGGTGGTGGAGGGTTCTCCTTGTAGTTGGGTTGAGATTCTCCATGCCTCTATGTCTCTATCTCTACCAAAACCTCCAAGTTATATATATAAAAAAAATTCTTTAAATAAGGAGAATCTGACATATTTTGTGATCCCATTTATTCCCAGAAACTTTTATTCCCAGGTAGCTCAGGGAACGTTTTTTAACGAAAGCAATATTCTTGTTATTCTCAAACTAGCTGATCAGTCGGTTTTGGGTTTGTTTCTACGTTCGACTGGAGCTGATTTGGCCATGAATTAGTATAATTTGTTCGAGAGTGCCAACGATAACTTTGCTACGCTTCACAAAAGATAACATGGGATCTTTAATGTGCACTAATGACTAGTTCTGGTAGATGATTCCACTGGATTATCGACCTTCCAATGAACAGAGCACACACTGATGTATCGCCCTGCATGCAAAACACCAGAGTGGCAGTTTATAACTGGGTCGAGATTCAATCACAGGCTAGACAACTCAGGCAACCAGACGCCAGACTTTAACCTATGTACCAGAACCTCTAAACATCTGAGCTATGCTTCTAGTCTTTTAAATAAATAAAAAACAAGAAACGATTTATGGAAGGTAACTTACGAGAATGAAACACCAGCTCATTTGCTGAGTATTTCCAAGTTTGTGTGGGTGAAAGTAAGTGAGTAAAGGTTAAGTTCAAAGGTTAAGTTAAGAAAAACAATTCCTTCACACCTGCCCTCAGAATGGAACACCTTGCACAAAAAACGAATTCTTCAATGCTAATGGTCAAATTTTTTTGGACAAAAAGTAACTTCAATGCTAATGGTCAGAATTTTTTTTTCACAAAAAAATTAACTTCTTCAATGCTAATGGTCACTTTTTTCACAAAAAAAGGAACAGATGTGGGTGTGGTCCGGCAGCTGTCTGACCAATGGTTGCACATTTCCAAAATCGACCTCCAACAAGAACACGAACAACACGAATACCAAAACAACAGCAACACAAAGCTCTTGTCGCAGGTAAAAGCATGCAGTGTTAACTATATTTTTGACCTTGACCTAATTTAAGTTCATGACCCAATTATAGACATTTTAACATTTTCACCATAATTCAACTAAGGTTAGTCCAATCAAAATGAAATTGCCATCACTAGATAGCATAGAGCAATTCGAATTTACGCATATTTTACAACATACCCTTCCAGATTAAAGGTCAAGGTCAAATGGCAGTCTGAAAAGAAAAATTGCAATTTTTTTTTGTCATCACTCAGTTTTACCATTGCGGAATCTCAAAGACCGCTTGGCCTTCCAATATCTTCTTCCACCACCCTAACCCTAACCTCACCCTAAACCAAACAGGCTTACCCTTGGCGATCACTTTGTGATTGCACATATCCATTTTCATGATTAATGACGCCATGAATTTTTCATTCATTACCCTGCACTCGTGAGGCGAGAAGCATGGTTAGGCATTCAGTTGCGTCCGTACGTGCGTATGTGTCGCGTGCTTGTCTGCATTTTTAAAATTCTCAGCAATTATTGGTCCGATTGACACAACATTTTACCATAAGAGTGGCTCCGCCTGTATAATTTTTTTAATCACAATTATGACGTCATAGATTACGTGGTATGGACGTCATCTTGGAAAAACGTTACACCTCTATATCTCCGAAACCGCTCAATGGGAAAAATTGAACATGACTCATTGTCAAGTACTCCCCATGGGGAATAAGATATGTTAATGATGATGTCATTGGTTCCTTCATTATGATGTCATAATTCGACAAGTACGACGCTTCATCAGATCAGTATGAATTTTATTTCTATGCAACTGTTTGTCTGATGGACACTAAATTTTCACAACAGGAGTGCCTCCTCCTGTAGAATATTTTAATGATAATTTTGACGTCATAGGTCATGTGCTACAGGCGCCATCTTGAAAAAACCGAAAAATGGTTGTACCTCTAAATCTCCGAAACCACTCCATGGAAAAAATTGAAACAGCTCCTAGTAAAGAACTCCGCATGGGGAATAAGTGTTGTTAATGATGACGTCATTGGTGCCTTAATTATGACGTCATAATTCGACAGGGACAATGCTTAGTCTGATCAGTTTGAAATTTATTTAGCGTGATCGATGCAACAATTATATTAGAGAATATAAATTTATGATGTCATCGCTCACATGGTCTGGCAGCCATATTGGATCAAAGAAAAAACCCTTCAAAAACAGAAGAGTTGGCTCGCACCAAGTTGACTGCACAGGGTAAGTATTCTATGAATACCATCTAGTTGTCTATTGTTTTCACTTTGTGGTTTCATTGAAAATTCCGTTCAACCAGTAAATGGTAAACATAAATTTATGATTTAGAAAAACACTACTGGATGCTCATAACTCTTTCAACTAATCATTCTTTGACTATTGAAAGATTATTGACAGCCTCTCCTCAGTGAAAGACACATGAAAGCCCGCTAGGAGTTTGCAAAAATGCACCTAAAGGACTCTGACTGTGAGAAACAAGATTCTGTGGTCTGATGAAACCAAGATTGAACTGTTTGGCTTCCGTGCCACTCTGCCATAAAGCCCAGATCGGTGGAGTTGTTGCAGTGATGATTGTCCTTCTGGAAGTTTCTCCAATCTCCACACAGGATCTCTGGAGCTCAGCCAGAGTGACCATCGGCTTCTTGGTCACCTCTCTCACCAAGGCCCTTCTCCCCCGATTGCTCAGTTTGGCCGGGTGGCCAGCTCGAGGAAGAGTCCTGGTTGTTCCAAACTTCTTCCATTTAAGAATTATTGAGGCCACTGTGCTCTTGGGAACCTTCAACGCAGCAGAGATTTTTTTGTAGGCTTCCCCAGATCTGTGCCTCGACACAATCCTGTCTCTGAGCCCTGCGGGCAGTTCCTTTGACCTCATGGCTTGGTTTTTGCTCTGATATGCATTGTCAGCTGTGAGACCTTATATAGACAGGTGGGTGCCTTTCCAAATCATGTCCAATCAATTGAATTTACCACAGGTGGACTCCAATCAAGGTGTAGAAACATCTCAAAGATGATCAAGAGAAATGGGAGGCACCTGAGCTAAATTTCAAATGTCATAGCAAAGGGTCTGAATACTTATGTAAATGTGATATTTCAGTTTTTTATTTTTAATAAATTTGCAAAACTTTCTAAAATCCCGTTTTCTCATCGGGTATTGAGTGTAGATTGATGAGGGGAAAAATGAATTTAAACGATTTCAGCATAAGGCTGCAACATAACAAAATGTGAAAAAAGTGAAGGGGTCTCAATACTTTCTGAATGCACTGCAACCGACCCTTGGCTTCACATTTTTCACACGGTCAAACCACAGATAAAACATGTTTTTGCCAGCTCATCACAAAGAAGCAGTTCTGCCCAGCAACTGTGAAATGGCTCTCAGCCGACCCTGTACAAGCAAGCATATTCCCCTTGGCCTCGCTCAACTAGATCACATGATACATTTACCCAACATGCCCCTGGCCATGGCCGTCTCAGATAGGTCCAGAGATGACAATTATCCATTTTTACCCATACACTTCCCCCCGAAAATGTTTAAACTTTCCCCTGCAGTGTTGTAGTCTGTTGTATATAATAACACGCTTTTCTTCTTCCTCTTTAAAAGGCTGTCTTCAATTTTCTCAATGAATCACTCCATTTCAAAAAAATTAATTCAATCTCTTACAGAGTTCTTCCTTTCTACATTCCCTAACCATACCTGCATTCTACCCCTCCTCTAACGTTTTCAAATGGATCTCTGACTTGAAAATCACAGGAAACTCATTTTCCATTAATCATCCAACACTTTCGAAAATCCCAACTCACCCCTCCCCTCCTAAAGAATCCCCTAACCTACTCCCTCCTAAACTAGCACCTCACCCCTCCCCTCCAAGCTCCACACTCATCCCTCCTCTCTTGAACTCCCCCATCGCCCCTCCCCTTAAAAACTCCCCCTGACCCCTCCCCTTCAAATCTCCCCACCATCCATTTTCTCCAATTCTCCCCTCTCACCCCTCCTCCTCAAAGATGCCTCCTCCCCACTTCCTCTCCCTTCCAACTCAAACCCCCACCTCCTCCAACCTTCTTACTCGCTCTTCCTCCTCCTCAAACAACACCCCACTGTGCTTTATCCCATCACCATCAAACCTTTTGTCCTCCTCATCCTCCCCTTTCTACCAGATTTTCTGCAATCTCGGACACACTGTCAACAGCTCTCACCACTTCCCACTCTCCTCCCTCATCTTACCCAATCCTCCCCTCCCCTATCCAGTATCCAATGCTCCCTCTCCATCTTCCTTAACGGTATGGACCTCAAACATCCAGGGCCTTCGCTCAAACCTGATTGATCTCTCCATACAGGTTGCTTCTGACAAACCATACGTAATCTGCTTAACAGAAACTTTCCTCCTTCAAGATGTCTCTGATTCCTTAATATCACTCCATCGTTACTCCCTGCTCCGGTATGGTAGACCTGAGCCTCGTCCAAGTGGTGGGGTTGCTATCTTTATCAAAAACTCTCTTCCTCACTCTCCTTGCACTGCCCTCTCTCCACCTCACCCCCAGGAATACCTCTGGCCATGGCTTCCCCTCCACTTCCACCTTTTGTTCATATGTGTTCTGCACAGTTCACCAAGCAGTGATGACTCCATTTACATCTCGCTGTCTGACAACATGGACCAACTTCTATCCATGCATCGCAACCTACTCTTCCTCATATGTGGCGACTTCAACTGTCATCATGCCAGCTGGATGGGTGTGGATACCTCTTGCTGCAGTCAATGCGCCTCAGCAAAGGACTTCTGTGACTCATTGAGACTGACACAATATGTTAATTTCCCGACATGGATCTCAGTCAATGGAGTATCTTCTCTTCTAGACTTGGTTATGACAAACTTCCCTGCAAATATCTGCTGTTTTTCTTCTGCTCCAATCGGTTCATCTGATCATTTGCTTGTTAAAGTGGACATATCTACGGCCAATCTCAGAGAGCCTCCTCAGCGCCGAAGCGTCTGGCATTTCACTCAGGCCGACTGGCGTGGTCTTCAAGCAGCCACAAACTTCTAGACTGGTCTCCAATCTCTACTGCCTCTGACATCAACGCATCCTGGAAATTCGTCCAAAGTAAATTGCTCTTTCTCCCCATCCAAATCTTTTCTACCCCAGTTAAAACACCCCAAATCCATCTTCTTTCCTGAAATCCTAGTAGTGTTCATTTGCTTTATACCATGTACCCCATTCCCTCCCCCCCCCCCCCCCCAGCCCTCTCCCCTTCCACAGATTTACCGATGCCCCTGTTCTCTAGTGTTGTTGTGCTTGTCTGGTTTCCTCTCTCTCCCCCTCTTGTCTCCTGCTCCCTTTACGTATTGTATGTTTTATGGGTCCGTGCATGTTTTCGTGTGTTATGTGTGTTATCTCTTACATGAGCCTTGACTGCATACAAAAAACAAACAAAACAAACAAAAAAAACCCATGCCAGTCAACATGTACCAAGATCAACATGATGCAGATCAATACTCGCCTTTATGAGAAAAAAGAGTTCATAATTCCAATGGCAATGTGTTCGGGCACAGCAGACTTGGAAAATAACTTAATCCAAGTATGCTATTTACATTCATAAAGTAATACATCGCTTGGCTGGTACAGTCGTACATATGAGAGCAAATGACATGCCCATGCATGTCAAAGCTTTCCAAGACATTCTGTGTTATCACCCACCAATTGATACCCCACCAGTGACTTCATCTGCCTGCCAACTTGACCCGAGGCCAAACAAGCCGATGATAATGACCAATCGACGTTGCTTCTGGTTATACCCAGTGCTGTGCTGCCAAAATATTATTTGTGGTATCCAAATCATTAAGATACCCTCCCCTCCCCTGTCCCGGACTATTGGTTAAGACATCATGGAGACTGTGACGCGTGAGCGCAATACTTACTATTCTAAATCAGAGCCATTTTCCCACATTTCATAGCACGAGGCAATGTTAACTTGATTGGACTGCCAATGGATCAAAAATACGATTAAGGTATTCACTAAAACTGCCATAACCACAGAGCAGGGAAAACAAAAGAACAAGCAACTCGACATTTTTTCATAAAAGACAAAAGTTTAGAGTCAAACATTTCAAGCACAGATGCTTGGTCAGGTTGTGTACATTCAGATATGAGATGTCCTGGCCGAGGGTGTGATACAGGGATGGAATTGCTGCTGTATCTCGTGGTCTACTGCATGTCTACTTCTCCCTGAACCTCCAGAAGGACATATCCGGACTGAGCATGCACGGGCTCAAAAAATCCACTCTGTGGTCAAAATGTTGAACTTTCCCTTCCTTTGTATTTTTGACAATACAACAAAATACAGTACATGCTGTGATACAACAAAACTTGTACAATAGCAAATGAATCTGAAATTTCTGGTCAATGGAAACAAGCATGTTGAAATCTACATACGACTCCATAGTGTAGTGATGATTGCCTGTCAAGGACATCCATATGAAAGAGCATTTTGGGAGCAAGATGTTCATGATCAATGAGGATATTAAGAATTATATCCCGCATTGGCTGTGCACACGTCCGAAAGAATTATGTACTGGAGGAATACGAAAACTTCCACTCCATTGTTAAATGCTAGGAAACACTTTGGAAAGCCATGTATTGTTTTTGTAATATCCACAAAAGTTTGCTTGAGCGGTTAGACTCATTTCTTTCTCCACTGGCTGATGTGGGTTCAACTCCTTTAGTTTCTCTCCTTCTCCAACTGGCACTGGCAGAGCATGGTGAGTGTGCCATAAAAAACACCCCTCAACCCGAATTTAGGGAGACCTGCCATGGACTGAAATAGGCGAGGAGGGGAGGGGTATAGTCATAGCTATAACTATAAAAAGTCCAGGTAAAACAAGAAGCTCTCTCACATCTTTAGTTTGTTTTAAATCAAGTACATATTAACCAACATGCCAATAGCAATCACAGGTGTAACTAGATTGTGAAAACTTTCATTCTGTGGCATGCATTAGTTCTGGTAATGTTAAAAACACACTATAATTGTCCTCGAGAGCACAAGAAGGCCGATTAGCCTTGAGCCATTTGTGTATCTAATGACTAAAAACGAGATAGAGTTTGCAATATTTATTACAAAAATAAAAATGAATACATTGGATTGCTACAAATGAAACTACAAAAAATGTACAACTTCCTTCGTTTCTTTGAGGTTCTGGAGCAGTTTGCAGGTTGAGGATTGTGATCAATAGGGTCTTTAGTCAAGATCCTTAAACCGAGTTATTCAAAGAAATAACTAGAACAGCACTCGGTAGAGCGCATACCTCCGCCAGGCTCAACAGTTTACGATTTGTATCCCACCGATAGGCCGGATCTGGTTTTTGACCTGAACCAGCATCTAATTGCTTGCTCTTGTCGACCAACGAACTCATTCAACAAGTTTCGTCCAAATCCGTCCATATACTGTATGTTTGAGATATTTTGCTATATATCTGATTTATCGATACCACTTAATGGTGAAGAATCAGTTTAAAAATTATCTGATCAGGCAGGATTCGAATCCTCACCAAAATCAAGTCAATTCTTCATTGTCACACACCCAACCTGTGCACCAAGTTTCGTCCGAATTCGTCCACAACTTTTTTGAGATATTGTGCTATATACTGTTTTTTGCCCTATCTCTCAGAGTTGAAGAATCACTCAAAAAATTCTGGGATCCGGATCCGATTTTCACAAAAAAATCTAATAACTTCATCTGCGTCATATACACAACCTCTCAATCAAATTGCGTCCAAATCCATCTACAATTTTTTGAGATATCCTGTTCACAAACAGCCAGACAGGCAGGGGTGAGAAAATATGAATTCCATCCACTTTCAGTGGCGGAGAAAACAAAAGACCTTTGACTCGAAAATACCACGATTTTTTTTGGCATTTTCAAACAAAATGAGCCAGATAGGGCAAAACAGGTGCCCAAATACAAGAAACGTTTTCCAGAATATTATGCATTCCTTTTTGGTAACCAAATTAAGGTTTGTTCAATCTCAATAAAGTATAAAAAAAAAATTTTTATGGACAAAAACATGGTGATGTGTGATGGACGGAAGTCGTCGGAATAATTTTTCAGTTAGTAAGGGAAGACAAGATCGTAGCTTGGGATGTAAGATGACTAGAGATTATGGTGCACTGCTAACCTCAGGCATTGGCAAGAAAAGTGAGATTAAACAGACTGAGGAGTTTCAAAAGCAGAAGTACAAAGGAGCCAACGAGTGGAGTTGGGCGAAAATCCTGAATTGTGTGAGTTTCACCAGGAGGGGGTTGCTGGACGAACACATGCGACATGGAGAGACTGTGGTGGGATGAAATAGCAGAGAGAGAGAGCAAGATTGATAAAGAGACCAGCAATATGTCTGTGATGAGAGAGCAGCAGATCCTGTGATAAATGAAAGGGAAGGATCATAATGAGACAAAAGGGAGGATTACAAAAGGGCATGTATGTGATAAAAGATTAAACGAAAGGTGAGTCAGCCACCCTGAGTCTTGGAAGTCGGTGGTTCAAACCCCGACCGAGTCATACCAAAGACTTCAAAAAATTGGATGTTCCAAAATGTGGGGAAAAATGGCTTCCTTGCTTGATGCTCAGCATTAAGAAGGATAGAAAATGGACAAAACAATGCTGGGAAAGCAATGGCAAACCATATAGTACAACCCTTGCTAAGAAACTGCTTCGGCTGCACCAACGCTCTATAAGGAGTATAACCATTCCTTTCATGCCTTGAGATGCATCGGAGCTGCCGATGCAGTTTCATCGGCTAAGGAGCACAATTCTGGATGGGTGGCCACTCTGACGCAGGATACTCGAATGGCTCATTACCCCAGCAAGCTGGTACTCATTTTTCCGACCTCCGTCCATCACACCCACCTAGCCTGGTGTTGGCTCAGCCGTTAGGGTTCCTGGGTTTGAATCCCGGTCGACCGCTGAATTAACACAGGGGGGTTGACCCAGCCTGTCATCCTTCCGACTTTGGCAAATTGAGTACCAGTTCACTGGTAATTCCCTGTAGGCGACTAACAGGGTTGGCGGCAGGAAGGGCATCCGGCCATAAAACATTGCTTCAAAAAAGGGACCAAGGTGCCCGAAAAAGGCCAACCCCTGCTCTGCGGGGAATAATGGCCTCTAAAGGTGGTTCTTCTTTCTTCGTCCATCACACCCACACGGTGTTTTTTCAACAACAGGGGCTAAATCCCAGGACCCTAATATCTTAAGCAAGCCACCTTAACCGTTAAGCCAACACCAGGCTTGTCTGAAGACTATGTTACATCAAAATGAATAATACCAAGTACAAGGAAAAAAACAATCTCAAAACATCAATGACATTCATAGGGTGATGAATTTTCTGCTGGACAGTCCAGTGTGTGTCTTAATTTCACATGATTCATAATTATGTGTGTGCTATAATTACACGTGCGTAAAAGTGCTGGAATTGGGTTCCCACTGGACAGGAGATTTGTAAATGCGGACGTTAATGATTGCTTTATGGATGAGGTTTTTTTTACTGGTGGCCATTGCAAGTTCAACGGGTTTCATAAATATTCTCATCGGAGTATTGAGTCTGTGAGGAAGTTGAGTCACAAATCATTTGGGAGTGTCCTGCAAACCATCAGAATATAAAGGTGGTTTTCAAATTACTCTCACCTAAAGTAAGTGACGAACCAGCTTTGTCTCGAAGGACAAATTAAAACAATGGTGTGAATACTCTGTTTGAAGTTCTCATGAGGATTGTCTCGCTACTTTCAACTCCGCTGCGATTTCATCGCATCTTGCCAATTACTGTGAGAATTACTCAGGTTGACATTACTGAGTGCAAACTCAAAAGCACATGCTCTCCCCAGGAGCCAGAGCACCCCACTTTAACCGTTGACCTTTCAAATTAGCTTCCGTAAATATACTGTAATGCACCGAATTGCATTTTCTCGAGGATTCACAATATTATACACGTGGTTTTTAACGAGTGTATTCAATTTGCTTTTTCCAAGGACCTTTCAGCACGAAGCACAAAATAAACATTTGCATATCCACGCAGTGTGTGCAGTTAATTGCCAACAACGTGAACTTAACCGGAAGCGTGGCACCGTAGAGCAAGGATGCAAAGAGGGCGTCAGAATTTTGCCATGAGCAGCTGTGTCAAGAGAAAAACGGTGGTTCAGTTGGTGCTATTGATCAAGTAAGATTGAGCACAACCAGAAAGGCAATGAATGAACACGAAAATGGGAGAAAGAGGAAGAGGGGGCCAGGGGAAAACACTGAAACCAGGAAGTAAGAGGGTTCGGTTAGGAAGGGTTAATGGATGTAGATGAGAGTGAGCTATTTGGAAACAACTGCCAACTACAAAAATAATATATTTTATGTTATGCAAATCCTCTTCAAATTTCAAGTCAATCGGATGAAAATTGAGGATTTTAGAAATTTCACCCAAGTTGTTGACCTTTGGCCTATGTTGACCTCAATAATTATTGGTGGCTGAATTAAATGATCAAGTATGCATCTACCAAGGCAAAGAAGATGGGCAGGTAGCTGAGAGCCCGAGACGAATGAGCCTGCGTATCAGCGACAGAGCAAGAATCTGTGAAAGCATTCCTAAAGCCCCCGTCACACCTTGACGATTTAGCCAGCGTATGCCGACGTATAAAAATTGAGTGCTGGTGTGAGTCATACGCTGGCATACGTCGACAAATTTTGTGCATGCAGGAAATTTGTCGACTTGCTCGGCGTACGCCAGCGTGCTTCAGCGTGCTCTTAACGTAGCCAAATTTTTCATACGTCGGCATACGCTGGCTAAAACGTCAAGGTGTGACAGCGGCTTAAGAGAAATCAAAATCAGTCATGGAGGAGATGAAAGAAAGAAAGAAAAAAACAAAGAAAAAAGCCCTCATGCATCATTAACCTACGGGGTTAATCTCGAGCCTCAACCTTTTGAGACACATGGGCTATTTTGAGATGAAAGTTCATCCTGTGGTCGTGACATGAGGGTATAAGCAGCTGTGGTCGAAAGAAACGTCCCATATACCTGGCTAAGCATGCCTTGTTGGGCAGATTCATCACAGCCTGAGGGTTGATGTTCGCGGATTTATCTTGGAGAGTCACCTTGTTACTTGCTGGAAATAAAAATAAATGTGGCCTTTACAAGGCAGAAAACGCTCCACGACTGCGCCCCGATGATCGACTTGCGGCTAGTTTACAGGCTTATGCATAAATGTTTGTATTGAACAACCATATTTATGAATGAATGATTGAATGAATGAATTTAACCATTTTTATAAATACTACAAATTTCAAATGAATTTTTCTTTAGAGTAGGCAGAGTAAGACGTGTGGATTAAATTTGAGACAATTTTTCACAATAGTTTTGGTAGCACTAACCACTTTCTGTGTATAACGCTTATTCTATAATATATAGACTGCCAGTGAAATAACAAGGGAATATTTTTGGATACTTATGGTGAATGAAAACATTCCGTCTGTTTAAATTTAGACTTCGGAAGCACAGTATGGAGATATCATGGACATCTATATTAAAAAAGCACCTTGGGGACAATAAGTTTTTGACGAATGAAAGATGACCTGCACTGGCTGCTGGCACATACTGCAGAACTACACTGAAGGCACGTGAAAACTTCTTCTCCAATGGGACAAGTATGCACCCAAAGCTGGAAAATATCTTGGAAAGAAACACAAAGACAGTCTTCGAGCCCTAAAAATATCATGGAGGCTAATTATTAATTTACTATCATTATATTCCTTGCAAAAGTATTAAAGCTTGTAGTTTTATGGCAGGTTTAAGCATGCTCATCTTCTGGTGGAAGATGACTAACAAATTGATCTGTACACGCCACAACAAACAAGTTCCGTGTTAAGAGAAAACAACATGGCCGTCTGAAATGAGTGTGCTAATTGGGAATGATGCCAATCAACAAATGGCATAGACATGTTTGCATTGACAGAATTTTGGCTTCATTAATGTGTGTGATCACCAATCATCGAATTACAAGTCTGTACATTTATTGGCATTGACCAACTCAAATGATCAACCAAGGGGTTGTGCCATTTATTGAACACAGCCATTTCCGGATGATAAAGAGACTGTCAGTAGACTTGGCAAGCACAAATACACCAATAGTATATCTCCTAAATATGTTAAATCAAATTTCAGTCCAGAAGATCATCCAATCCAGTCATGCAAATTATGAAGTGGTCCAGAAGGGCAGCATTTATATGATGTTCATGGTGTGGACAGATATTGTCATCCATAAAGATAAAGTTAGAACCTGCTTTTGGGTGAAAGGGAAGACTACAGGTGCAGTAATCTCATCACCATATCTTACTCCAGGCAAAACACCTCTCTGAATGACCAGATCAGTTCTTCAGTCAACTTGAATGTTAGCCAATGCCATGAGGTACAAATAGGTAAATGTCCCCCTCCCCCATGTACTCTCTGGACTCGAACACATCCACCATTGTCATCAAGACAGAATCAAGACATATTGGTGAAAATAATGTGTTGACGGTGACGCATGTTCCAATTGTTCTATTGTGAATCCAAACTAAAAAGCAGTAAAACTAAAACTCAGTCCCAAGTAGATAGTGTTATTTCAATTTTACCTCAATTTTAATAAAACACTGATTTTAACGACTGTTTAAAAAAATCCAAATTTTAGTGCTATAGAAATAGTCCAGAAGCAGTCCAGTAGCACCTTTATACACCACCCCATTGAATGTTGAGTTGTCAGGAATTGATAAAATGGCCAACGACACAACCGCTCTTTTTGTCGTACTGGACTAAATGAAGGAAGAGGAAAAAAAAAAAAACATCCAACGATGAAGAAGATGATTTAATGAAATGGAAATGTCGAAAATTGAATACTAAAAATAGAAAACCGTTTGTGAGAGACCAGATACACCCGTTCTCTTCAGGAGGGGCAGGAAGGGTCGTATCATCACATAGTTGTGGGGTGTATAGATTATCGTAAATCTTCACTCATAGTGTTGAGCCTGGTGTTGGCTTAGCGGTTAGGGTGCAGGCTTGGGATCCTAGGATCCTGGGTTCGAATCCCGGTCGATCGCTGAATTAACGCCAGGGGGGTTGACTCAGCCTGTCATCCTTCCGAGGTCGGCAAATTGAGTACCAGCTTGCTGGGATGAATGATCACAGTGTGTACCCTGGTTTAGAATAGGTGCACCGTATCCCTGCGCATGGAAGAGCGTGACCAAGGGTTGGCGGCAGAAAGGGCATCCGGCCATAAAAACATTGCCTCAAACAGGGAACCATGATTGTCATGGGGCCCGCATGGCTAACCCCCGCTCTAGCCGGGAAAATGGCCTTAAAACGATCATTCATTCATATATTCACTCAGTTACTTAAGTAAAATTTGCCTTACTTGTGTCAGAATTTCTCCAAATTTCTTTCAGTTTAATGTCAAACAGTACTTAAAGTTTGCGAGGGATGCTTCAGTAAGCTGGTGGAGTGGGAGGTGACATCACTTCCGGTGGAAAATTCAAGAGGAAGAAGCAGCACAGGAGAGGGAGTGCGTGGAAGGCGCTCTGCTGAATCAGCTAGCCACTCTCGAGGGTTGCCTTTGGAGACGGGACCAGTGAGGACGTGGGAGAAAGCCGGTGGGCGATGACTGCATGGAGTAGGTAGCAGATGCGAGTCGCAAAGTGAGGCTGCGTTGGGCCGAACAAGGCCGACCGTTGCTTTCCGCGCTTACTGTTACTGGGAAATCGCGTGGATGATGGTGTGAAAGTAATACTTTCAGAGATTGACCTCAGGTGGGACTGAAAAAAAGTGTTGATTCGTTCGATTAAATTGATTCCAGGCAGTGAATTGCAAAGGACTTGAAGTTGACCTTGCTGGAGTTGGTGTAATTGTCCCTACTTTAGGCTTGGATTGTAGGTTTGGCATCTTAAGTAATTAATGTATTTGACTAATTTTTTGAAAAATTTAATACGACTGTTGCTGGTTTTTGAGTGAAGATCTGGAGATGAGATCCATTTTCAATCAATTGGTTTACTTTTGTTGTTTTTATACTCTGTTTGGTGCAGATGTGATCCTGGTGATGTTGTTTTGATTTATCATTGCTGTGTGCAGAGAATTGATGATTTATTGGTTTACTTTTGTTGTTTTTATACTCTGCTTGGTGCAGATGTGATCCTGGTGATGTTGTTTTGATTTATCATTGCTGTGTGCAGAGAATTGATGATTTATTGGTTTACTTTTGTTGTTTTTATACTCTGTTTGGTGCAGATGTGATCCTGGTGATGTTGTTTTGATTTATCATTGCTGTGTGCAGAGAATTGATGATTTATTGGTTTACTTTTGTTGTTTTTATACTCTGCTTGGTGCAGATGTGATCCTGGTGATGTTGTTTTGATTTATCATTGCTGTGTGCAGAGAATTGATGATTTATTGGTTTACTTTTGTTGTTTTTATACTCTGTTTGGTGCAGATGTGATCCTGGTGATGTTGTTTTGATTTATCATTGCTGTGTGCAGAGAATTGATGATTTATTGGTTTACTTTTGTTGTTTTTATACTCTGCTTGGTGCAGATGTGATCCTGGTGATGTTGTTTTGATTTATCATTGCTGTGTGCAGAGAATTGATGATTTATTGGTTTACTTTTGTTGTTTTTATACTCTGTTTGGTGCAGATGTGATCCTGGTGATGTTGTTTTGATTTATCATTGCTGTGTGCAGAGAATTGATGATTTATTGGTTTACTTTTGTTGTTTTTATACTCTGCTTGGTGCAGATGTGATCCTGGTGATGTTGTTTTGATTTATCATTGCTGTGTGCAGAGAATTGATGATTTATTGGTTTACTTTTGTTGTTTTTATACTCTGCTTGGTGCAGATGTGATCCTGGTGATGTTGTTTTGATTTATCATTGCTGTGTGCAGAGAATTGATGATTTATTGGTTTACTTTTGTTGTTTTTATACTCTGCTTGGTGCAGATGTGATCCTGGTGATGTTGTTTTGATTTATCATTGCTGTGTGCAGAGAATTGATGATTTATTGGTTTACTTTTGTTGTTTTTATACTCTGCTTGGTGCAGATGTGATCCTGGTGATGTTATTTTGATTTATCATTGCTGTGTGCAGAGAATTGATGATTTATTGATTACTTTTGTTGTTTTTATACTCTGCTTGGTGCAGATGTGATCCTGGTGATGTTGTTTTGATTTATCATTGCTGTGTGCAGAGAATTGATGATTTATTGGTTTACTTTTGTTGTTTTTATACTCTGTTTGGTGCAGATGTGATCCTGGTGATGTTGTTTTGATTTATCATTGCTGTGTGCAGAGAATTGATGATTTATTGGTTTACTTTTGTTGTTTTTATACTCTGCTTGGTGCAGATGTGATCCTGGTGATGTTGTTTTGATTTATCATTGCTGTGTGCAGAGAATTGATGATTTATTGGTTTACTTTTGTTGTTTTTATACTCTGCTTGGTGCAGATGTGATCCTGGTGATGTTATTTTGATTTATCATTGCTGTGTGCAGAGAATTGATGATTTATTGATTACTTTTGTTGTTTTTATACTCTGTTTGGTACAGGGTTACCTTTTTCCACTCGTTTGATTGGTCTATAATGGCTGAAATAAATACATTCAGCTAATACTGTATCTGGTTCAAGGAGTACTTAATGCTTGTTCACCCCAGCATCCCCATGACACTTCAATTGAAGTTCCGCAAAATTGGAGGTTATTGGAAGTATGATAAAGGCGATTTGTGCTCTACAATGTTCAAATACTTAATTCAATTTGAATAAAGCTTTAAAGAGTTTTAAAGACATATAAATGAAAAAATTACAGGTTTTACACCATTTTACCCAACATCTATTACATCACCTTATCTAACACATTACAGTAGTTATTCATGCCTATTATTTATTTATGTCCTTCATAACATCCTTAAAAACAGTAAGTAGTCTGGAATGATTTTCAATTTTATTTTATTGTCAGGCAGGTATACAGAGTAAAAATATTTCACTCCTCTCTCTGTGCATGTGTGATTGGGACAAATTTTAAGCCAAGCTCCATGAAAATGACAGACTTGTCTGCTTATTCATGTTCTGATTCGTGGTCAAAATATAACATTCAATTCCTCGCTGTTCCTCGATCACAAACTGGCAATCATAAACCGATAAGACAGACAGACAGACAGAAATGACCCAATTGCTTAACTCCGCTTTTCGCTTTGCATGCGTGGGGTAACTAGAGAGAATACATTACCACACGTTGTCTTGAGAAACAATGACATTGGCAGGGTCTACGAGGGGCAAATTTGATTGGTTGTAATGAAGCAAAATGCCGTAATGTTTTCTCAAAGTACTGCTAAACGGAATGCTTTTGAAAGTGCTAAAAAGATGAGTTGTGTTCTAGAGTTGAAGTATATAACTCAATTTAATGAAAAAATACTTTAAGGTTTGTAATAAATAAATTGAATTAAATTGAATAAATTGAATAAAGGAAAAATAAATTGGAAAGTTTGCCGCCGTTGATGCAGTGTCTTTTACACCATGTAATTTAACACGTTACATTCGTTCTTTGTCCCTGTTGTTTGTGTCCTTCATGATGTCCTTTAAAACAGTTTTCTGATTGGAATGATTTTCAATATTGTTTGACTGCCAGACAAGCACAAAGTCTCTTTTTTTCCCCTCTCTGCGCATGTGCGATTGGGTCAAATTCAAAGCCAATGCACAACTAAACTACAGGTTCATTTTCCGATTCATGTTCCAATTCGTGTTCAAAATAGAATATTCAATGGAAATTGATGTTTGTCGATCATAAACTGACATTTGTAGACAGACAGACAGACGGACCGAAGTGAACCAATTACTTAACCCTGTTTTTGTTTTGGGTGCGTGGAGTAAACAAGTAATTTGGCCGAAAGTAAATGTTGTTTTAATACCAAGTTTAAACCGGGTTTTTCACATGGACAAACTATAACGGCACTCGGTAGTGTGCATACCTCCAGTATACGTAGTGCGAATAGTACACGTTTTTGTATCCCACTGATAGGCTGGATCTGCATCCGGTCCTTAACCAAAATGTAATCGACTTGTTCTTCTCACATACCCATCTCATCCACCAAGTTTTGTCATAATCTGTGCACAACTTTTTGGAATATCGTGCTATATGTATATAATTTTTGGCCCCATTTCTCAATGATTAAGTGCTATATAGTACTAGTTTTTGTCCATATATGTCCATAATTATTTGATATATCCTGCTCACAGACAAACAGACAGACAGGGGTGAAAACATAACCGTACGAGATGGACCAATAGCTGAAATCAGTGAGCTTTTCTCAATAAGACCTATCAGAAGACATATTCAGGGCATGAAAACAAAGTACAGAAACTTAGGTTTTTAGTCTGTTTTTAGTTTTAGCCATTTAGTCTGTTCAAATTTAGTTGTTTTTTTTTATACAGTCAAGGCTCATGGAGGAGCTAAACACAGAACTCAAAATAACAAAAGGAACAGCAGAAAGAGAAGGGGGAATGCCAACTGTAGAACTGAGGGAGAAAGCAGACAAATATGGACAAACAAGGTATGCAGATAATGATGAGGGTTAGGAGAGAGGAATGGACAAGATGGATACAGAAACAAAATTTGGGGGGAGTGTGTGGGGTGGTCCAGTCCATGCAGTTCAAGTGCCCATGCCTCAAGGCAGAGCAGCATTTACAGTCAATCTGAAATGTGCCTGGGAGGACCATTCCATGGTGACTGAGTGGCCATACTGTCTTATAATATTTTATGGGCATGTTCTTCGTTTGGACGCTAATAAATGGAAAATATTGTTGCGGATATGGGATTTGCATCCATCCATATCCGCTTGTAAATATTCCCCTATTTCCTCAATACTTCCCAACTCTCCCCAATCCCCCATTCCCTAGTCCCATTTTCTGTAAACAACACTCTGTAGACCCGACCTCCCCCTATTTCCCCCATTAAATGTCGCATCCAGGTCCACCGCATCTCATGTAGACAACTATAGGACATCTTGCTAGTTATTCTTAGTCTATGTCAGTTAAGGATTCGTTTCCATTAATTCTGACCCTTCGTTGCACCAGAATGTGATTGTATGGCACCGTTAGGAAGTTTAGGACCTCCCAATACCTCCCCGCAGCTCTTCCTCACAGTTCTCTTCAGCAGCAACAACAACAACAACAACAACAACAACGAGCGCAGGGAGTGCGCGTCCTCACTCCGGCTTGGTTGGTAGGAGTGGTGGGAGGGCACCAGGCCTTCCCAACGAGCCGCCATCGGACATGTGCTCGACGGGGTTACCCAACAGGGGCAGAACATGGCTCCCTGTCGGCTCCTCGTCAAGGGCGGAGCCCGGTAACCCCCGCACCCAATGGAAGCGGCGGACTGGCCCCAGTTGGGGCGGAACCAACCAGCCGAGGGCGTGTCACTCCCCGTTGAGCATGCGCAGTGAGAGAGAGGTGACATCAGATGCGCGCTGAGCTTGGAGCAAGCAAGACGTACCCTCCAAGCGCTGTGAGACCTCCCTGCATCTTTGGACCGTGCTTTATCCTGTCCCCGAGCCAAGGTGCACCTTGTGCCATCGACCTACCTGTCCATTCCTGCCATCAACCCCTATGTGAGTCTACCTTGTCCGTTTGTCTGTGGTCTGTCTGGGATTTAAATAAACCTGTATTTAAGTGCCCATCTCTTCTGTGTCTTTACCTCACTCTGCCTTGTAATCTACCCCTTTTCTCCACCACTGTAATTACACCCTCCTCCGGAGGTCTTGAGAACTGTACCCCCTTGCGTCGTTTCATCTTTCCCAGTCGTCGTGTCCTTTCCATCATTGATTTAGCATAGCGCGATTTGGCCAACGTTAGAATCGGGTGTAGTTTGTTAATGGTTCGAACTACGGGTTACTAAACCCGCTCGGTAACCTAAAACCGTAGCTCGAACGGCCGTCTCTTCCCTGTCTCACGACCAAGCGTTGCACTCAGGTCCCGGGAAGGCCCATTCCGACTTTCTGGCCCGAATACCCTGGCGGCGCTGCGGGCAGGAGAGAGCGTTGGGACGACCAGGAACGGAGAGTGGTTAGTAGAAGGAACGGCGGGTTGATCTCCGCAGGGCAACGAGGGAAGCCCTCTCCGGTTCCGTAACAATATGTATTATTACAATGTCATCACAGAAATGTTTACATAATTGGCCATAGTTGCTAGAATCTGGGATGTTATCAAGCGGTGCTAACTGTTTTGGATTTTACATATGAAAAAGATACATATTGTTGTGTGTCTACCCTGTAATGAACACCGCAGGGTGACACGGATGACCAAACGAGCTTTAACTCCAAGGCGTTCAATCCAATGGTGGACCTTCGTTATATGTGCAGGGGGAAGAGTGCGGATAAGAGCTGCGAGTGCTTACCTGCACGGATCCACTGGCCATCTTCACACCTGGATAATGAATTCCAAGCCGAAACAGAATTAAAATGTACAAAAATACCGGCTTTATTGAAGAATGCCGGTAACAAAATAAAACACGGCAAAATGAGATTCCTAAACGGGTCGTCCGCACAAAGACTTGAATACACACAAAGGGAAACAGAAAGGTGAAAATAAATGCGTGTTATTTTTGTGGGCACTTAGCTCCGAGCTGCTCTTGAACCTCGTCAGGAGTCGTCCAGGCCCCGAGCACGCAATCCGGATGCAGCACCGGCCTTGGCGGGAAAAAGGCCTCCGCGCACCCTCCTTCACTCAGCCGCGCTCATCCTCCCAATCATCCAGACTTCCAATGTCCCCGGAGCAAGAGCACTACAAAATGTTCACGTGCTCGTCCATGAATCCCCCTCGTGCAGGAACGCTATGAACTCCGACCGTTTGCCGTGAAATTCCGAAGCAGAGTGAGATACGAAATCATCACGGCTCTCCACCAAACCAGAAGATGAGAAACAGCCAAGAGGACAAAATGTCCACCCTCCAACTCCTTTGTACTCAAGACTCTGATGTCATCCCACGACATCTCCGTGTCCACTCCTATCAGCGAGTGCCATCTTAGCAGTCCTTGCTTGAACCAAATTCCGGACCAATCACTGCTCTTCGGGGTGTGGCCTTACGTACCTCCTGTGCCTGTGTGATCACCAGTTCGGTGGTATCAGCGGTAGCTAGCAATGTCCTGCATCCGGTTGGTTTTTATTTAGTGTTATAAATGCGAGATTGTCTGGCTTTGTGTGTGTGTGCTGCTGGTGTCATAAAGAACAGAGGAAAAATAACAGAGGCCATTACATACAGGGGATTAATTACCCATAATACCTAACTAATTAACATAACCCCACCCCTCGTGATGGGAATGAAGATACGCTTTTACACGACATACGGTCTACCAGATCCCTACTTATGATACATGGGGTTTCTTCTTCTTCATGACAGTCGGAGCACACTACCTATAAAATTCTACCTGGACTAAGGTATTGCCTACCCCCTACAAATGTAACAATATGAAAAAGGAGGTCAAGGAAAACTTCAGAAAGGTATTTACCTGCATGTTTGATGATGCAATATTTGCAAAACATTGCATAATCTTTCAAGAAAATTAGAAAAGCTTGGTGTTTTTCCAGGAATAAGTCAGTTATCATTCATCTGCACTTTATACCTGAGCACCAAGTTCAAGTGCTTATGCCTCAGGATAGAGCAGCATCAAGTCTATCTGAAGCAGGCCTGGGAGGACCATTCTAGGATGACTGTGAGTGGCCATACTGTCTGAAATGACATTATGGGCATGTTTTTACATACCCATAAGTCTCAAAAGAAGCCATTTCGAATGAAATAATAATAATAATGGCAATAAATCTCTGGAACAGTCATTCATTGGGATTCTCAGATGAGTCGACATTCAACATGTATTTTTTGTCTGAGCAGAAGTCCATTTGGCGATGTGCCGGAGGAGAATTCCACCCCGACTACATGAGGAGTACTGTCTGATATCCACAGGGCTACAATCTACATGGTGTAGTGGTCTTCATCTCTTTTCTGGTACTGTGAAAGCTCAGGTACTCATTAAAGTAATAGAAAAGCACTTCATATACTATTCCAACATCACTTCATAAGGGCATAAACAGCTTTTTCCTATCTTATTATGCTCCAATGAAAAGCTTTTACGTCACGTCCTACTACCTTTATTACTGGTACACATCTTTTCAGATCGATTGCTGTGCATTGTTCCAATTAAAGCGAAAGCCAACCTGCGTGATGAAATTCAGGTGAAAGACTTCCTCACATTGTCCAATTAATGTGAAAGACTACCGGCATTCAGATTGTCTTAGCATGGAAATAGCCCTGAACTAGACTCAATTAACAACTGTGCGCTGGAACATAAGATGGAGAAAATTGCTTGATAAGACACCAAGAACCATGTTTGAGATTCATACCTCTGATGCAGGTATGGATTGAGAAATTAAAATTAAATGCAGCCATAATCTAATCTTATCAGTGCCAAGGAAGTGCTAGAGCTGTTGTAAAGGCGAAAATGAGGTCCAAATAACGGAGGTCCAATGAATCAACGAATGTCACAATTATTGGTCAAACATCATCCTCAACAAATATATCACACCAGAGATTTTCCCTATATCAAAATAAATCAACAAATCACCAAATTTCTGCATCGGCAGATTGGTAGATCTTTAATCCCACTCCTCCCTCCAGGTCTTTAAAACAGCTGTTCACCACCATCCCTTATCTTTCCCCATCCAAAACCTTGATCTTTTCTACCCCCGCTAATTTCACCCCAGATCCCCCTTTTTTTTTTTTTTTAAATACCAACTTCTTTCCTGGAAGTCCTTGCAGTATACTTGTGTTTTATACTTCTCCCACCCCCCACCGCTTTCCCACGCCTCCTCCCCTCAAGCCCTCTCCCTCTCACAGATCTCCCGATGTCCATGCTCTCAAATGTGATTGTGTGCTTCCCCTTCTCTCCCCATCTTGTCTACCGCTCCCCATCTAGAGTGGCCAGACGGAAGCCAAACAGTTCAATCTTTGTTTCATCAAACCACAGAATCTTGTTTCTCACAGTCTGAGAGTCCTCTAGGTACTTTTTTGCAAACCCCAAGTGGGCTTTCATGTGTCTTTCACTGAGGAGAGGCTTCCGTCTGGCCACTCTGCCATAAAGCCCAGATCGGTGGAGTGTTGCAGTGATGGTTGTCCTTCTGGAAGTTTCTAACATCTCCACACAGGATCTCTGGAGCTCAGCCAGAGTGACCTTCAGGTTCTTGGTCACCTCTCTTACCAAGGCCCTTCTCCCCCGATAGCTCAGTTTGGCCGGGCGGCCAGCTCTAGGAAGAGTCCTGGTTGTTCCAAACTTCTTCCATTTAAGAATTATGGAGGCCACTGTGCTCTTGTGAACCTTCAACAATGCAGCAGAAATGTTTTTGTAAGCTTCCCCAGATCTGGGATTAGACACAATCCTGTCTCTGAGCTCTGCAGGCAGTTCCTTCGACCTCATGGCTTGGTTTTTGCTCTGATATGCATTGTCAGCTGTGAGATCTTATATAGACAGGTGTGTACCTTTCCAAATAATGTGCAATCAATTGAATTTACCACAGGTGGACTCCAATCAAGGTGTAGAAACATCTCGAAGATGATCAAGAGAAATGGGAGGCACCTGAACTAAATTTCAAGTCTCATAGCGAAGGGTATGAATACTTATGTCAATGTGATATTATCAGTTTTTTCTTTTTAATAAATTTGCAAAACTTTCTAAAATCCTGTTTTCTCTTTGTCATTATGGGGTATTGAGTGTAGATTGATGAGGGAAAAAATGAATTTAAACGATTTCAGCATAAGGCTGGAACATAACAACAACACAACAACATGCATTTTAAGGCCATTTTCCCTGCAAGAGCGGGGGTTAGCCTGCAAGGCTGGAACATAACAAAATGTGAAAAAGTGAAGGGGTCTGAATACTTTCTGAATGCACTGTACATCTTATAAAAACAAAAGAACAAGATATAACACAGATGAGATTCACACAGCTCTCCTATTTTTTGAATTACAATATGAGCAAACAAGAAAGAGCAATCAGAGATTACAGACCCACGCCAGGACGTGTGTGGTTTTGCCCTTGGGTCCTCGGGGAACTTGGGGTATTTTGGAGCTTTTGGGTTTTTGTGGTCTTAAAGGGTCTTTTGGGTCCTTTGGGTCTTTTGGATCTTAAACGGTGTTGGGGTTCTCAAGGGCCTTACCGGTCTTAGAATTTGAAATGGTCTTAATGGTCTGAAATGGTCTTATGGTTATAAAGGGGCTGAAGTGTTTTAGATGTCTTAGAGGGTCATTGGGGGCCTGAGAGTTTTAATGTCTTAGGTTTTTTGTGAGTCTTCATGGTTCTTAGGGTTTGCATGGTCTTTTTTTTCTTTTTTTTCTTTTTTTTTTGGATACTGAATCGAGGCTCGTGAAAGAGCTAACATTTATTTCACAAACAAATCAACCAGACAAACAAAATATATAAAAAGAGGAAGAGGAAGACAAGATGGGGAGAGAAGGGGAAGCACACAAACATAACATTTGAGAGCAGGGAGATGTGTTTGAGGGAGAGGGCTTGGGGGGAGGAGGCGTAGGAAGGGGGAGGGGGGGGGAGGGAGAAGTATAAAACACAAGGACACCAAGGACTTCCAGGACAGAAGTTGGTGTTTCAAAAAAGTGGATTTGGGGTGAAATTAGCGGGGGTAGAAAAGATCAAGGTTTTGGATGGGGGATGGTGGTGATAAGAGATGGTGGTGAACAGCTGTTTTAAAGACCTGGAGGGTGGAGTGGGATTGAAGAGAGTGAGGGAGTTTGTTCCAGAGGCAGGAGAAAAGAGGAATGAAGGAGTGAAGGTGAGCAGGGAGTCTTGATTTTGGGCAGTTTAACCATAAGAGGGTTGCAGCAGCAGATCTTGTGCGACCTGTAGGAATATTTGGGGGACAGAGCCCAGAGAGAGCTGGGGAGGGCAAGGCCAGAGAGGAGACGGAAAGACCACCAACCTGCCTGCGGTGAGTGAGTGAAAGGCCCTTGGAGTTAGCTTCATCGCGGGAGATTCCAATGATTCTGAACGCTTTGGTTTCAACAGCGTGAAGACGAGCTAGGTGTGAGGCAGGAGCACCAGCCCAGAGGGGAGAGCAGTATTTCATTGAGCTGCGGATGAAAGCCTTAATGGGTCTCAGGACTTAATGGGTCTGTCTTAATGGGTCTCAGGGAAGTAAAGGTTCGTAGAGGTGTTAGGGGTCAGAAAGAGTATTTGGGTTCTCAAGGGTCTAATACAGGTAATACACATACTCACATTTTCTGAGTACAAACAAACAAACAGACCCGAATCGAATACCCTCTGGGGAGGGTAAAAATATACATGGCAGGAATGACTGAGTGATCAGTTTTAAACTACCCAAGTTGTAAGGATGACTCTTCTTAAATGGTAAAAGTTGTTAAACCAATAGCCATTACACTTTATATGACAAAGAGATTGCCATTATGTGATGTTTACAATAGCCCGCCACTGTTTGGGGTTGTCTCACAATTGAATATTGTTAAGCAAAGGAAAGACTGATAAAAGAGATGGAAATTTGAGATGGTTCAAATTCACCCTGCAGAACTGATAAAAGGCCTTAATAGCAATCAAACTATGTAGACAATGGTAGGCATCACTGCGAGGAAAGCAGTGTTGGTGTTGTCTGCCTGAAAGATCACAAGAACTGATAAACCTTCGATA
Organism: Myxine glutinosa; assembly: GCF_964187855.1. Lineage (NCBI taxonomy): Eukaryota > Metazoa > Chordata > Myxini > Myxiniformes > Myxinidae > Myxine > Myxine glutinosa. The sequence continues at coordinate 82,623,640 of NC_136271.1, read as the reverse complement.
CAAACAATAAAAAAAAAATCGAGAAAATAGGACAGGTGGAAATAGATGAAGACAACACAACTTCATAAAACACCTTTAGTTTCATGGCACAATGAATACTCACCTGTATCCAGGCACAGCACCTTTGCCCCGTGATGTAATGAATAGAGGAGTTTCAAAAGGATGGCTTTTGGTTGGTGTGAAGGTTTTGAAATAAACAAGACCAAAAGTCTAACAGCAGCGTAGCCGGGCTTGTAAAATATTATAAACCACAAACACATATGATTAGCTTTTCAAACAGTCGCTAATGCTGTTCATAACATTAAACAAAGAAATTTGGAGGAATCCCGACATCCGTGAGATAGGTTTCACTTACAGAACTGAGGGAAGATCTACTTAATCTAGATTATACCACACAAGGGTTGGAGGTGTGCTCATTTACCAAGCAGCTAGCTAGCGCTTGCCAAGCCAGCCGTTCCTTAACGATTTTGAATGGAGTGCTTGCTCAGATGCTTAAACCACTTGGCGATCTCTCCACAAGAAACTTGACAAATGAACACACACCCAATGTTCTTGAGACCCCTCCATAGATCAACTGTAATCTATATACCCCAAAGAGGAATGGCCTATCCTGCCACTCTTGAAGTGAGCAGATGTTTATGCCGTAATGTATTCATATACGTGAGACGTAGCATGACGGCCAGACACAAAACTGCCGCTACTTTAACATATATATAAGATATATCTTTTAACCTCCAGTAACGTTGCAGTCACTACAAAGGGATTAGTGTTATGATTAGATTTACTAAAATAATAACGTTACATTATTATTACGAAATTATATATATATATTTTTAAACTGAGGTGAATTCCTGACCCGCTTTTACACCGCTTCAAACCATCAGCTTTCCATTCACTACATTGGGATTAAAGTGTTACGGTTATATTTACTATAATATTATTATTATTACAAAAACGATACGACCGAAGCGATACCACTGTATTCCCAAACCTGTGTTTAATTTTTCTGAAGAAGAAGGGGAGTCATAATGCCTAAGGCCTTTACGTACCACATTGTTGGAATAGACAACGCCGATGCTTTCGATATATTTGATGGTCATTTTAACAATCGGTTTGTTTGTGTTTCACACTGAATGAAAAACGTACAGGTAGAGCATGGCGATTGTGCTATATGACAGGTTCGACGTCGACGATATGTTCGGCTTGAACGGCATATAAATCAAAATGGCGGTGTGTGGAGAGTCAGCCGCAGCACCACCGTAATGACATCAGACGTAATCACATCACCTTGTCATGTGACCAGATTCTCAGCTCTGATTGGTATACGTTTGAGGGGACATACATACATACATACATACATACATACATACATACATACATACATACATACATACATACATACATACATACATACATATAAACAGACAGACAAACATTGTTCTAGATGGCTCTGCCCGATGGGCTATGCCATAAAAACAAAAACAGAGCCACCACTCAGAAGATTTAGCTTACAACTGTGACACATTGCCCCCTTTTTTAACATCAAGAGATCATACGATCTGCCCATCCAGAAAATAAACTAATCTGGATAAGGTTTCAAAATAAATATTTCTTCAAAGTATTTCAGGTGTGTAAAGGGGATTGCATTCCGAGTACTATTATCTCTGATTATGTCTTAAAGTTATGTTGTAAAAACACGAGTGACCAAAAATAGATATAAATGGTGTAAAAATAATTGTCCGAAAATCAAAGTCTCGGAAGTATCTTGCCAAAAATACAAATAAAAGTTAGAGGATTTGGCTACATGGTGGAACTCATCAAGAACTATGCAAATTCTGTGCAAGACATGAACATACTCTCTCATCAGGGCAGACAAATCAAGAGACAACAAGACCAGTTATTCTGAGGGGTTGCCACCCAACTGATGGTTCTACAGAAATAGAACTGGTGATGTTCACTTTGCCTTAGTTTCCTCATCTATTATCCCACAAGTAAGGGTGACGTTGAAGCGTGGTGCTACGCGCGCGACTTGCTACCAAGGAGGAAGCAGACAACGCGGTTAAACAAAAGTGTCTTTATTGACAAGAGGTCACTGTAGCACTGGCGTGCTCCGGGCTGCGCGCCCAGTGTATATCCTGAGGCCACGCCTACCCCTCGGGCGTGGCCGCCGCCCACTTGGTGCGCGGAATGATGTCACCACGCCAGTGGGCTTTCGTGTCCGCCACACGCCCCCCCCCCCCCCCCAGAATTCCCGCACACCTGGAGGGCCAGTTTGCGGGGCAAACGGATGACCCGGCCGAAGCGCCCTCTGGCGACCGGCGGCGTCCGGGGTGCAGGGATGCCAGCTGGGATGCCCCCGGCTGTACCCGGGATGGGTGCCGGACAGGGGGGCGGCGTGCCGGCAGTGCTGGGCGGTGCCGGGGGTCCGCCCACCGGGGGCCGGCCCAGACGCGGGGGCCGAGCCACCGGCGGTGGGTGGTCCACGTCGAGGTGGGCCGGCTTGAGTCGATCCACCGAGATGCGGTCGGGATTACCGCCGATGTCCAAGGTGAAGTATTTCACCCCGGTCTCCAGCGCGCGGAAAGGCCCATCGTACGGGGGCCGCAGTGGTGTCCGTTGGGCGTCGTGCCGGACGAAGACATACTCCGCGGTGCGAAGCTCCGGGGCGACGTGCGTGGGTGGGTGCCCGTGGTGCGCCGTCGGCACCGGGGTGAACCTCCGGGTGGTCTCCTGCAGCGCGGAGCGCTCCTGCGCCACGGACCAAGGTGCCGTGGGGTCGGGGAGGAACTCGCCCAGCACCCGCAGCGGTTGTCCAAAGACCAACTCCGCCGCGGATGCGCACAGGTCCTCCTTGTGCGCCGTCCGGAGGCCCAGCAGGTCCCAGGGGAGCCTGTCGACCCAGCCGCCGTCGCGGAGGGTGGCCCAGAGCGCGGCCTTCAACGAGCGGTGGAACCGCTCGCATAGGCCGTTAGCCTGAGGGTGGTAGGCCGTGGTGCGGTGCAGCTGGACCCCGAGCCCCCGCGCGACCGCCCCCCAGAGCTCCGAGGTGTACTGGGGGGCGCGGTCGGACGAGATGTCCGAGGGGGCGCTGAACCGGGCGACCCAGGTGGCGATGAACGCCTGCGTGACATCCGCCGCTGTCATTGACACCAAAGGCACGGCCTCCGGCCACCGGGTGGTGCGGTCCATCATGGTCAGGACGTGGGTGAAACCCCGCGAGGGGGGCAGAGGTCCCACCAGGTCCACGTGAACGTGGTCAAACCGACGTTCCGGCACCGCAAACGGGGCCAATGGGGCCTGGGTGTGTCGGTGCACCTTCGCGCGCTGGCACGCGAGGCACGTCCTGGCCCAGCCGCGGACGACCTTCCGGAGGCATGCCAGACAAACTTGTCGGCGATCCCCCTCTGGGAGGCCCTCGTGCCCGGGTGGGACAGGCCGTGGATGGAGTCGAAAATCCGGCGCTGCCAGCCCACGGGCACGATGGGGCGAGGCCGCCCGAGGGAGATGTCACACCAGAGGGCCGTGCCCACGCCGTTCAACGGCACCTCGGTGATGCGGAGGCCCGTAACGGCGGTCCGCAAGGCCTTGACGTCGGGGTCGGCGGCCTGGTCCGCCACCATCCGGGCATAGTCGATGCCGAGGTGGACCGCGTGGGCAACGGACCCGGAAAGTCAATCCGCCACCGGGTTGTCCTTCCCCGCGACGTGCCGGATGTCCGTCGTGTATTCGGACACGGCCGAGAGGTGACGCTGCTGCCGGGCCGACCACGGCTCGGCGACCTTGCCCATCGTGAACACCAGTGGCTTGTGGTCGATGAAGGCCATGAACGCACGGCCCTCGAGCAGATGGCGGAAGTGCTTGACCGCCAGGTGGAGCCCGAGCAACTCGCGGTCGAAGGTACTGTACCGGCGTTCGGGCAGGCGAAGCTGCCGGCTGAAGAACGCCAGCGGTTGCCAAGCTCCACGCACCCATTGCTCGTGCACCGCACCCACTGCGTAGTCCGAGGCATCGGTGGTGAGGGCGATCGGTGCATCGGGCGCCGGGTGCGCGAGCATGGTGGCGTTAGCCAATGTGAGCTTCGTGCCCACGAATGCCGCGTCCATCTGCTCAGTCCAGGTGATGTCACCTTTGCCCGGCTTCCCCCGGAGGGCCTCGTGCAAGGGGCGTAGGAGCTGGGCGATGCGGGGCAGGAAACGGTGGTAAAAGTTTACCATGCCCAGGAACTCCTGGAGCCCCCTGATCGTGCGGGGGCGTGGAAACCCTTTCACCGCCTCCACCTTGGCCGGTAGGGGGACGGCCCCGTGCCTGGTGATGCGGTGCCCCAAAAAGTCGATTTCGGCGACACCGAACCGGCACTTGGCGGGGTTCACGATCAGGCCGTGCTGGCCCAGACGTTCGAAGAGCATGCGGAGATGGTGTAGGTGCTCTTCGCGGGACGCGCTTGCGACGAGGATGTCATCCAGATAGGCGTAGACTAAATCCAAGTCACGCAAGACGCTGTCCATGAGGCGCTGGAACGCCTGAGCCGCATTCTTCAAACCGAAGGGCATCCGAAGAAATTCGAAAAGACCGAACGGCGTGATGACAGCCGTCTTCGCCATGTCCTCCGGCCTGATGGGGACCTGGTGGTAACCGCGTATGAGGTCTGTAGTGAAATCGTATTCGTACTGAACCCGGGGTGATACTCGCTGCTCGTTGACACCGCTAGGGGCGTGACTATAAGACCCGCTGCTGCGAACGGTGCTCCGAGACTTCTCCTGTGACATGTTACAACTGGTAGACTCGCTAACGGTACGCCTGCATAGAATATCCAGCTTGCTTGCATTGAATGATATGAATGGACCCATGAGATGTCACATCGTATACTTATTGTATTTTCTACTTTACAGGATGATGTTATCTATCTATAATTCCAGTAATCTCTGTGTGTATGTATGTATGTATGTATGTATGTCTGTATGTCTGTGACCGCTGTTTCTCGACAACCACGGGTCCGATATACTTTAAACTTGCCAAGTATATTGCTGGGGACCCGAGGATGTGCCTTTTCAAGGTTTCATATTAATCGGACAAGTAGTTAGCGAGCTATGTCCAAAAAACGATTCAACCAATCAGAGAGCAGCGAGCTATCACGTGTGCCGAACGTGGCGAACAGACTCTGCCTCGGACGGCACATTTGAGAGCGTATTCATTTATTTCACGTTGGCAAACTATGTTGGCGTTAAACTATGTTTTAAAACTAATTAAAACTACTTTGCGATTCTTTCGCTTTCCTGCGCGTTTGTGCACGCTATGGCGATTTCTTTACCAAACTCCGCAAGCCGTTCGCTTTGGACCAAACCATTTCATGTAAATAGAGGGGGGGGATTGTCACCGTACTCGCAAGCCGTTCGCTTTGGACCAAACCATTTCATGTAAATAGAGGGGGGGGGGGGGGGATTGTCACCGTACTCGCAAGCCGTTCGCTTTGGACCAAACCATTTCATGTAAATAGAGGGGGGGGGATATAATTTTAGATATCTATCTATAATTCCAGTAATCTCTGTGTGTTTGTTTGTTTGTACGTTTGTACGTTTGTTTGTTTGTCTGTGACCGCTGTTTCTCGACAACCACGGGTCCGATATACTTGAAACTTGCCAGGTATATTGCTGGGGACCCGAGGATGTGCCTTTTCAAGGTTTCATATTAATCGGACAATTACTTACCGAGCTATGTCCAAAAAACGATTCAACCAATCAGAGAGCAGCGAGCTATCGCGTGTGCCGAACGTGGCGGACACACTCTGCCTCGGATGGCACATTTGAGAGCGTATTCATTTATTTCCCGTCGGCAAACTATGTTGGCGCTATGTTGGCGTTAAACGATGTTTTAAAACTAATTAAAACCCCGGGGGGGTTGTCACTGTACTCGCAAGCCGTTCGCCGTTCGCTTTGGCGTTGCGAATGGACCAAAACATTTCATGGACCAAACCATTTCATGTAAAGCGTTCGCCGTTCGCTTTGGCGTTGCGAATGGACCAAAACATTTCATGAACCAAACCATTTCATGTAAATAGAGGGGGGGATATAATTTTAGATATAGATATAGTACGGGCATGCCCTAGTATATATAGTACGGGCATGCCCTAGTGATCTAAATGCAATTAAACCAACCCGTTGGACTAAAGTTGTGTGGACCTGAATGGTTTTACACAACACTTAATTGCATTTAAGATATACCGAAATGGCTGGCAACAAGACGCTGACGGTGTCCATATTCTGCGCCGACCCACAAGCCCCGGATGGTGGCTTGCAGCTGAAGCACTGGCTCAGACAATTGGAGAATCTTTTTGATGAGCCTGAGACCGCGCTGACGGCTGCCGCGAAGCTAGCAACTCTCCATGCAAAAATCGACTACCGGGTGTACAACTCTATCGCTCAATGCGCGACGTATGACCTCTCCATCGCGGAGCTCAAACGGCTGTACATAAAGGAAAAAAGCCCGGTGTATGCACGATATTTGCTGCAAACGCGACGTCAGCAACCCAACGAGGCGATGGACCACTACGCCCAGGAGCTCCGGCAGCTTTTGCTGGACAGCGTCAGGGAGCCACGGACTCCCGCGCAGGCTCAGGATGATCGTCTTTTAGATGCCTTCATTGCAGGGGTCTCCTCCCAGGAACTAAGGCTCAAACTCTTGGAGAAGACCGACCTGACCTTCGCTACGGCACTCGAGCAAGGGACAGTATACACCGAAGCGCGGATGCAATCGAACACCTACGAACGCACGCGCCTCTTGGCGGGCACCACACTACTCGCCCGGCCAGAGAGTGCTACCGCCGAGGACGCGGATCCGCTCGCTGAACTCCGGGATGCTCCGGAGGAAGACCCAGCCCTGACGGCTGCCGTTACGACCAGACCCAAGGCCTTACGCGGGGCCGCATGCTTTTTCTGTGGGGGGCCACGTCATGCCCGGGTCGTGTGTCCGGCACGAGACGCTATATGCCATTTGTGCTCGCTAAAGGGACATTACGCGAAAACGTGCAGGAAAACGGCACGCGGCTCGCGGCTCATTGACTCGCGCGGTCGCGGTCGCGCGGGCGCGGCGATCTTGAATGGGCTCATTGCGGAGCCCGCGAGCCGAGCCCGACACCCGGCGCCTTACCCGACTTCGAAGGGGAGGGCCCCTCTCTGCGGGCCCCTGGGCGCTCAGACGTCCTTGGCGGGCGTCACCGGACAGCCACCACCGTCTCATTCTCCATCGGGCACAAAGGACGTGTCCTTGACCAAACTCCGGGCCACGCAAGGGGCTTTGAAGCCTCGCCAAGCCCCAGCGGAACGGTCTCCTCGAGTCGTCCACGAGCTAACGGCGGCCCACGCCCCGACAAAGGAGATTTCAAATACTACGGAGGCCTTTTGCTGCCAAAAATGTCAAAAGGCGATTTCAAATACTATGGAGGCCTTTTCCCGTCAGAATTGTCAGATTTTGAATCGCGAAACACCGGAATGCTTGGGAAAGCCCTCTGATGACGATAATGGATTCCCCATGGTCAACGCAGACTCCGGCCACGACCGCAAAACTGCTGCTGGCGTAGGATCCACCCGCGAGGCTGGTCCGACCCATTCGGGGGGCTCAGTCCCGCTCCCAGCAGCCTCGTCTGGCCTGGCTCAAGCCCTTATTCCCCTCATGGTCGAAGGCCAATGTGTTCGGGCCTTGGTGGATACAGGATCTACGGATAGTTTTATCAACCAGCGACTTGTGCTCAGGCATGGATGGCGGATCTGGCGGTCTACGAGACGGATCTTCATGGCTTCCCAGGGGCTTCGACTCAGCACGAAGGGGGAATGCCGATTGAAACTCGTGCTAAAGGGACGGGTTTTCCCTGATGTACACCTTATGGTTTTACCCGCATTATGTGCTGATATTCTGTTAGGACACGATTTTCTTAAGCTGCATGGACGTCTGGTAATGGAGTTTGGTGGGCCTGACACTCTTGTTGTGGGGGCGGACGACTCGCTTGCGGTGTGCGCCCTAGCGCAAATGGACGTCCAGCCGCTTTCGCTGTTCCCCAATCTAACCTCCGACTGCACCCCTGTTGCGGTAAAATCACGACGCTACTCTCGCGCTGACATGCAATTCATTGCGGACGAAACGGCTCAGCTCTTGAAAGACGGCATCATAGAACCTAGTAGGTCGCCGTGGCGCGCCCAGGTCTTGGAGGTGCGCAGCGAGGCCCATCGTAGACGCATGGTAATCGACTATTCCCAAACGATTAACCGCTTTACACAGCTGGATGCCTACCCCCTTCCGGGGATGGACGCGCTAGTGCAACAGGTGTCCCAGTATTCGGTCTATAGCACTCTCGATCTCCGTAGTGCGTACCACCAGATCCCTATCTCTAGGGCGGATCGTATCTATACCGCATTTGAGTCGGGGCAGCGGTTGTACCAATTTACGCGATTGCCTTTTGGGGTAACGAACGGGGTCGCTTGTTTTCAGAGGGCCATGGATGACCTCGTTGCGCGGGAGCACTTAACTGATGTTTTCGTCTACCTCGATAATCTTACGGTTTGTGGATATGACCAAGGGCACCATGATGCTAATCTGAAGCGCTTCCTTGAGGTCGCGCAGCGGTATCACTTAACTATGATATAAGTGCCAATACTCCCTACGCACGATAGATCTTCTGGGGTACACCGTGACCCATGGCTCTGTCGCTCCGGATAAGGAGCGTCTGCGACCTTTGCTCGACATGGCCCCTCCCTGCGATCGGGCGTCCCTGAAGCGCGGCCTTGGGCTGTTCGCCCATTACTCCAAATGGGTGCAAAGTTTCTCCGCGAAACTTCGCCCCCTTGTGGCCTGCGACACCTTCCCCCTGGGTCCGGCCGCATTGACGGCCTTTGAAGGCCTTAAGGCCGGCATCGCCCGAGCCGCCGTGGCGACAATCGACGAGAGCGCCTCGTTCGTCCTCGAAAGTGACGCCTCAGATCAGGCCATCGCGGCGACCCTCTCCCAAGGGGGGCGTCCCGTGGCTTTCTTTTCACGGACTCTTACCACCGCTGAGCGGAGACACTCGTCCGTTGAAAAGGAAGCTTATGCGATCGTCGAGTCTATTCGGCGATGGCGCCCGTACTTACTCGGGCGGAGCTTCCAAATCATCACGGACCAGCAAAGCGTTGCGTTCATGTACGACACCTTACACGCCCGTGGGAACGCTTGGCGATGGATTTCAAGGGCCCATTGCCGGTGTCGAGCGGCTCTCGCTATCTGCTCACTATCGTTGATGAGTACTCGCGATTCCCCTTTGCTTATACGTGCGCGGACATGACTGCTGCCACGGTGATGCGATGCTTACAGAACTTGTTCTCAATGTTCGGTTACCCGGCCTATGTCCATACCGACCGGGGTACAGTTTTCTTGTCTCAGGAGGTGCTCGGCTATCTGCTCCAAAATAACATTGCGTCTAGTTACACCACGCCGTACAGACCCCAGGCTAATGGGCAGATCGAACGCTTCAACGGGATTATCTGGAGGGCCGTCATGCTCCACCTCCGGACCCTCGGCCGGGGCCTCGATAAATGGGCTTGGTCGCTGCCTGCGGCGTTGAACTCGATCAGGGCTCTCCTGAGTACGGCAACCAACCAAACTCCCCACGAGCGACTTTTCCACCACCCCAGGAGCTCGGGGTGTATACGGTCTTTGCCCAGTTGGCTCGCTGGGCCCGGGCCGGCCTACCTTAAATGGGCGGTTCACGCGAGCAAGTACGACCCCCTAGTGGACAAAGTGCAGATTCTCCAGGCTAATCCTGAGCATGCTCGTGTGATGACGACTGATGGCCGTGAGACTACTGTCTCCGTCCGTCACCTTGCCCCTTGCGGGGTCGACGACCTAAGTAGGGAATCGGACGAACCGATCGAACCCATCTATGAGACTATGGCCTCTCCCGACGCTCCTATCGCCGAAAGTCTACCGACCCTCCCCTCGCCGAGACTACCTGGGCCCGACGACTTGGAGTTACCCCCTTCGTCACCCGACCCTGTTGGCGCCTCTGACGCCGGGGACACAGGGATACGTGATGCCATACCCGGGGAATTTCGGACGCGTGCTGGCAGAGAAATTCGCCGCCCGGCCCGATACGGTTGGGTCGACTGATGTTCCGCACCCTATTCGTGCTGACGCTCACTCGCTTTTCGCCGCACTGCCATATATTTCTGACGGGGGGAGAATGTAGTGAAATCGTATTCGTACTGAACCCGGGGTGATACTCGCTGCTCGTTGACACCGCTAGGGGCGTGACTATAAGACCCGCTGCTGCGAACGGTGCTCCAAGACTTCTCCTGTGACATGTTACATCTGGTAGACTCGCTAACGGTACGCCTGCATAGAATATCCAGCTTGCTTGCATTGAATGATATGAATGGACCCATGAGATGTCACATCGTATACTTATTGTATTTTCTACTTTACAGGATGATGTTATGATCTAAATGCAATTAAACCAACCCGTTGGACTAAAGTTGTGTGGACCTGATTGGTTTTACACAACAAGGTCCACCTTCGAGAAGAAGGACATATTCGCCAAGCGGGCGGAAAAGTCCTGAATATGGGGGAAGGGGTAGCTGTCGGGGGTGGTGGCGTCGTTGAGACGGCGGTAGTCCCCGCACGGTCGCCATCCCCCGCCGGGCTTGGGCACGATGTGGAGCGGCGACGCCCAAGCGCTCTCGGAGCGCCGCACGATGCCGAGCCGCTCCAGCGTAGCAAACTCCGCTTTAGCTACCGCGAGCTTCGTCGGCTTGAGGCGGCATGCCCGGGCGTAGACCGGTGGCCCTGCGGTGGGGATGTGATGTTCCACCCCGTGCTTGATGGTCCCCGCCGAGAAGGTGGGCCTCGTGAGGGCCGGGAAACGGGCGAGGAGGCGGGTGAATTCGTCCGCTGCCGGAAGCGTGCAGATGAACCTGGCCGGAACCGAACCGCTCAGCATGCCGCTCGGCGAGCCGCTCGTTGAGCCGCTCCGTGAGCTGCTCAACGAGGCGGGCAACGCGCAAGTGAGCGAGCTGAACGTCTCAGCCTGGACAAGCCTTCTGTGCTTGACGTCGACCAACAGACCATTGGCACAGAGGAAGTCCGCGCCGAGCAGTGCCATGGGCACGTCGGCAGTGACGAACGACCATCGGAAAACCTGCCCTCCGAACCGCAGAGAAAGGCAGCGTTTTCCGTACATGCGAATGGGCGTACCGTTGGCAGCAAGCAGCGCGGGGCCCCGGCCCGCGGACTGCATGTCGGACGTACTGGCGGGAACGACACTCACCTGCGCTCCCGTGTCACACAGGTAACGGCGCCCGGATAAGGTGTCCGTTATGTATAGGAGGCTGTTTAATCGGCCGGCGCTCAGTGCCACTACCGAGGGCCGGCCCGGGCGTTTCCCGACCTGCCGAATGAGCACGGCGGGCGACATTGCCGAGCCTCGTGGCCGAACCTAGCGTGAAAATGGCACCAGGTTTGTGGCGAAGCCGGAGGCCACGGTTTCCGCGGTGGTGGTGGGCGGGGCATGGCGGCCGCCACGAGGCGCCCCTCGGAGCAGGGGTGGGCACCCGCAGGAGGTTCAGCGGCTACGCGGTGCATCGTGTAGTAGGGGTGGGCACCCGCAGGAGGTTCAGTGGCTACGCGGTGCGTCGCGTAGTAGGGGTGGGCACCCGCAGGAGGTTCGGGCTCGGGAGCCGCTACGGCCACACCGAAACTCGCCTGCATGTCCAAAGCCACGTAGAACTTGTCGGCCTCGCCGGCGAATGCACGGGGTTCCATCATCGCGGAACCGGCCAACGCGAGGCGGACTCGTGCCGGCAGCTGGCATCGAAATAACGCCCGGAATAGAGCGTTCGGGGTTTCGTCGCCCATGAGCGACAGCATATGGTCCATTCGGACTGACGGTCGCGTGTCACCGAGCTCGGGGAGGTCCAAGAGGCGATCGGCCCATGCGTCCACCGTGAGGCCGAACGTGGCGAGGAGGAGACGCTTGATCGCCTCGTACCTGTCGTGGGCCGGTGGGTTCCTCAGGACCGACACGACGCGGGCGGCCGCGCCGGCCCCGAGGAAGGCGACCACGTGGCAGTAGCGTGTCTCATCCGCCGTGATGCGTCGAAGCCTGAACTGGGCTTCGGCCTGCAGGAACCAGATCTCCGCCTGAGCTTCCCAGAACTCGGGAAGCTTTATCGCTACCGCGTTGGTTGCCATGGCTGTGGCGGTTTCGGGTGGTCAGTGATGGCTGACCAAAACGTTGGAGTCACCAATGAAGCGCGGTGCTATGCACGTGACTTGCTACCAAGGAGGAAGCGGACAACGCGGTTAAACAAAAGTGTCTTTATTGACAAGAGGTCACTGTAGCACTGGCACGCTCCGGGCTGCGTGCCCAGTGTATATCCTGAGGCCACGCCTACCCCTCGGCCGTGGCCGCCACCCACTTGGTACATGGAATGATGTCACCACGCCAGTGGGCTTTCGTGTCCGCCACAACGTGAAATATAGGAGAATGTGCAACAGGAATTTAGGAGGGTATTGAGTCTTCTCCAGGCTAGAGAAGAGAGAGAGGCCACAAAGGGAGGAACTGAAACTGAGGATGTAATTGGTAGGTGTAGATATCAAAAAATATTTCATGGAAATGAAAAGTGAAAAATATTCTGCAGTATTAGCAGGAGTTTAAATAATAAAAAGTAAGGGCCTGTAGCTAAAGTAAATAGTGAAGAGTCTGAGAAAGTTCCTGGAAGCAAGATGTAGTTTATTGTGGAGTCAAATACGGGACAGGACCTGAAAGGTGCAAGATGTATCAGTGTGAGATAGGAAAGGGAACATAGGAGGGAGTATGGCAATCTGGGTAAAACACAGTAATATTATATTGAGAGGAAGAGATGACTGCAGTAAGGAGGGAAGCAATGTAGACTATTCTGTGTGAATTGAGACTAGAGATTGCAAGAATAATAAGATACTTGTAGGATAGCTTTACAGGGCCCGGGTCTGAGAAAAGAGCAGAGAAGAGGGTTTGTGATGAATTAAGAAAGACCTGTGGAAAGGAAAGAGTGTAGGATTGTGGAGGATTTTAATTCGCCAGGGACATATTGGGGCGAGGAACAGGGAAAGAGAAGAGTCAAACTGGATTTTATAGATTTGGTCCAGGGTTACTTTTCAAGTGAGTTTGTGTGAAAGCCCACAGAGGGGCGTTCAGTGATAGACCTTGTTTAAAGCAATGATCCTAATATGGTGAAGGAGGTGGAGATAGGAGAGCATTTGGAGACAAGTGACCATAACATAGTGTGTGCAATAACGCTCTTGAGATTTGGAGTTTGGGATAGTATTGTAAGGGTAAGATTTCAGGAAGGCAAACTTTGGGGGTTTGAGAAGAGCGTTAGGTGCTCTAGATTGGGAAAAGCTAATGAGATGTCAGTTTGCATCTGAGAAACAGACAACTTTGAAAGAGAAAACGTGTAGGGTGCAGAATAAGTATATTCCAGTGAGGTGTAAAACTACAGGCAGGAAAGAGACTGATGTGGTTGAGCAGAGAGGTAATAAGTGTTATTACGGAGCATCAGAAGACATTAATTTGGTACAAAACAATAGGACTGGAGTCAGACATATAATTACAGGAGTAAACAGAGGGTAGTTAATAAAATAACTTGGCAAGCCAAAAAGTATATGAAAAGGATATGACCAAAAATATTAAACGTAATAGAAAGGTATTCTTTAAGTATACAAGGGACCTACCATATACACCTACCAATTACATCCGCCATAAATGTCCAACCTTTCTATTACGTTTAATATTTTTGGTCATATCCTTTTCATATACTAAATAGCAAGTGAAAATAAATGTGTACCCCTTGAGGAATAGCACAGGAAGATGGGTCGATGATGAAAGTAAGAGGCAGGCTAATTAAAAGACATTTTTGCTTCAACATTTACACAAGACTAGTCAGGGGAAATGGTAACAGCTGAGAGTATCAACAGTAGCCTGCAAAGTTTTAACCCCTACCGATAATGCTATATTTAGATGACATGAATTATGTAGAAACAATTTTTCCCAATGAACTTTTTTATTCATAACTAAAGAAATAAAACCAAGCACTGCTATAGTTGGAGGTTACATGTCAGGAATACCTGCAAAAAAACATGTGCAAATCAAAATTCACTGTTTGCAAAAGTATTCAACTGCTTAGATCAGTACGTGGTGGAAGCACATTTTTGCAGCAATGACTGCGATGAGTATTTTTGGTAGGTCTCTACCAGCTTTGCACCATTAGATGGTGAAATCTTTGCTAATTCTTCACATGAAAATTCCTCTGGATCTACCAACCTTGATGGTGATCGTTGATGGACTGCTATCTTCAAGTCTCGCCATAAATGTCCAATTGGGTTCAAGTGAGGATTTTGATTGGGCCACTCAAGAACATTTATTTTCTGCTCATTCAGCTTTAGCTTGGTGCTTCAGATCATTGTCCTGCTGACATGTGAATCTCGTACCCTGTTTCAGATTCATGGCCGACTCGATCAGGTTTTCCTCAAGGATTCGCCTGTACTTTGCATCGTCCATTGTCCTTTCTGTTCTGACAAGCTTGCCAGTCCCTGCTGATGAAAGCAGCACCATAACATGATTCTGCCACCACCATGCTTGACAGTAGAGATGGTGTTGACTGTGTGATGTGCAGTGTAAAGCTTGTGCCAGACATAACGCTTTGAATTTAGACCAAAAAGTTCAATGTTTGTCTCATCTGACCACAAAACTTTTCTCCACATTCATGCAGTATCATTAAGATGCTTTTTTTTTTCTTTTTTCTTTTTTTACAAACTCCATACAAACTTTTACATGTGTTTCTTCAGCAATGGCTTTTTTTCTTGCCACTTGTCCAGAGGCCAGCTGTGTGAAGGGAACATGATATTGTTGATTGATGAAAACAGACCCCATCTCAAACATAGAGCCTTGCAGATCTTTCAAAGTCATTTTTGGATTTACAGTGACATCCCGAACCAGTGTCCTGCTTCCCCGGCTGCTGGGTTTGGATGGGCAACCTGATCTGGGTGGAGTTTGGATGGTATGATACATCTTCCACTTCTTAATGATGGATTTCAAAGTACTCAAAGGGATAATGAGGGACTTTGAAATCTTATTTGAACCCTCTCAAAAAATGGAGCTTCTCCACCACTGCATGTCTGACTTCTTGGGAAAGCTCCTTGATCTTTATGTTTGCCTTGTTGGTTGACTGAGTGCATTGCACCTTAAAACTACTTAGATAAGTGGGAGAGATTAATTTTTAAGTTAAACCACTGATTACATACAGGTGAAACCTATTACATGTATATTGTAACCTTTCAAACAATTTTTTTCTCCTGAAGTGATTTAGGGTTAATTTGCAAAGGGTTTGAATACTTATGCTTTATCACTTTGGAGTAGTTTGTGAAGGCTCTATATACGGTATCAAGCTTGATTTGAAAGCATCATTAAATAAGCTCAGGTGGCATCAAAATGTGAATACTGTTATGAATTTGGGTAGAGGAATATCCAGAGCCAGATAGATCTGTATAGGTAGGTATTCGACTGTCGCGATAGGGAATCTCCATTTAATAAGTTCTATGTTTAGCTGGTTTGTCGGTATAAGCTGTATTGGTGTCCCCGCCACGGGGGGGGGGGGGGGGAGAGGGGGCGGGGCTTGCTAATTAGTGCAGGGATTATGGATAAAGTTCCCTCGTTCATCGTTTCCCCCTGGTGATCAAATCTGTGTCCCTTATGGCAACGCATTCTCATATAAACACTTAGATAGGTCCTTAGTGTTCAACAGTAATTAAATTCCCTTCCCTTACAATGACCTTGGAAGAAAACAGGCAGGAAGCCAGATCGGGGCACCGCCACATGGGCCGCAGCCAGCTACGCCACCACCAGCTAGCCTAGCACAAGCATCGTAGCAGGCTATAACCACGCCCAGGGAACGTGTGATTGGTGGCAGCGGAAGGCGCTCACCTCCAGCCAATAAGCGCGGAGGGTGCCAAACAACGACTTAGAAGGAGGTTGTTCATTGGAGGGAAGGCGCAAGAACGTTCTGGAAGACTAAAGTACGAGGCTCTGATTGGGAACGCGTGAGATTGACGTCACACACGAGGTGACAAAAGGGCTCGCTGAACGACATTTTGTCTCTTTGCGCTGGACCCCTTCGAATTGGAGATCTCTCTCTGTGCTTGAAGCTCTTGCTCGTACTTTTTGCCTCTGCGCTGGTGGTTGTTGGTTCGTCATCTTCGGAGCTTGGAACGGTGCTTGGCCCTTCGCGGTGCTTTTGGTGCTGGGAGTGAGTTTTTGTGGTGGGAGCGAGGCTCGGTGCTGTGAGCGGGGCCGGGGCGAGCGGGTCGCTCGAGGTCTGGTGGTGCACGAGCGGGGCCGGACGGAGCCGCATTGGTCGATGAACGCACCACTACCGACAGATAAGGACGCACCACATTACACAAATACATAACGGGTTTATTTTTCCTTCAATCATTCCCTCGTCTCGTATCCGAAATCTGTGTGTGGGGACGTCCCGATTAGAACATTTATTACCGGCGTGAATTTTTCCTGTCCCGCTATCACCGTTAATAAATCGTTGTATTATTTTCTGTATATACCTGAACGCAGTTTTCCATGCGATTTATTTAACTTGCAGTGGCACTGGAGACGCCCCGAGAACAGGTAAGACTGCAGGGGTCTTGCGCCGCCCCTCCCCCCATGCAATTTTGTATAGCTTTCTATCTGAGTCCGCCATTGAGTTTTCGCCTCGAGAGCTAAGGCCTTTGCGATCGGCTTCCATTGCCATCTGATTTTCATCAAAGGCGGCAACACGACAATACTTTTGAGGCCACTATATCTCAGGGGTGAGCAAGATATTTTAGAAGAGATCAAATTAAGAGTGGAGGATGCGAAAAACTAATGAGGTAAGCTGAGAGATAAAGTTCTGGGACTATATAATATGCATCAAAGAGCAATGAGGGAGGTGGCAGAGCAGATAATCATGATATTAACTGTTATCTTTCACAGCTTAGATTGGGAACGGTTACCAGAGGATTGAGAGTAGCAAATGTATTTAAGAAAGGATCCAGAGAATAATTGGGAACAATACACCTGTTAGTTTGACTTCAAGTGTTGGGAAGGTGTTGCAGACGTTAATTAGGGATGGGATGGGGAACCATTGGAATAAATTCAAACAAATTAAAGGTAGTCAGCACGGATTTTCTAAAGCAAGGTTGTTTTTAGCTACGGTATTTTATTTGAGTATTGCAGATGCAAAATCCCATCACTTTCACGGCAGACCCATCAGCCAACTTCCAATCATCAGCAAGGACATGAAATCCATCATCACAGTCCTTTTATACAACGGCCTAATCTGAGATGATCAAAGGCCATCTCTCCAGACACATCTTGAACATTTAATGAACTTCCACATTCACTTCAACCTCATTCTGCCCTCCAGGTCTTTAAGACAACTGCTTACATTCATCTCAGATCAGCCTCCATCCCAATCCAAAACCATGATATTGTATACCCCCATTAATCCACCCCTCCACTCCCAAACCCACCGCCTTCCAAATTTTCAGTTTATCCTTCCTGATCCATGTTGTCCACTGCATGGATTCTCCCCTACCCCTCATTTCTCCCTACATACATTATTTGTCACAGTCTCCCTTTATTTTTTCCGTCAAACCTCCTGTTTGTGTTCTCTCATTCTCATTCTCTCATTCTCATTCTCTTATTCTCTCTCTCTCTCTCTCTCTCTCTCTCTCTCTCTCTCTCTCTCTCTCTCTCTCTCTCTCTCTCTCTCTCTCTCTCTCTCTCTCCCTCTCCCTCTCCCTCTCCCTCTCCCTCTCCCTCTCTCTCTCACTCTCTCACCCTTATAGTGGTCCAGCTCTTGTTCAATCCATCAATGTTCAATTTTGCTCAGCACATCTGAAGAAGCACATTAGCTGCCACAGAAATGATCCAGCATAGAGCAATTAAATACATTCTGGAGCTACTTCCACTCAGCAATGAGCAGCGGCTGAAGGGGACAGGATTTTATTCATTTATGAATGCGACGATGAGGAGCAGGTCTGATAGAAATGTTTAAGATAATGAGGGTTATAGACAGAATAAGTGCGGAAGCGCTTTTCAGCAGAATAGCAATGGGACCAGGAGGTCATCTATTGAAAGTAAAGAAGAGGAGTGTTATGAAAATAATGAGTCTTTCACACAGAGAGTTATTAATGGATGGAATGGTCTCCATGAAAGGTATATATATATATACTGAACAGCAATAGAAACGTCACTTCATAAAAATAATTCCTGAACATTTCCCATAGAAATATCAATGCATTTCGTTTAAATATCTCGTTATTTACATTAGTCTGTATCTATATTTAATCATAACTACCGACAGTGGTGCACACGTGGATAAAAACAGGTCACCAAAACACAGGCAAAAAAACGACCATGGTACAAAGTCGTGCATGATTCCCATGGAAATCAAAATGCACGTGCGTCTCCTTGTGACTTTCCCTATAAAGGGCACCCCAAAACGTGTGTTCATCATGCGTGTTTCGATGCCAGCGCCATGCCCAGACTTACGAGGATTCAGAGAGACCAGGCTATTGGAAGATTGCATGCTGGACAGACTGCACGAATGGTTACCAATGCTTTCCATGTCAACGCGAGAACCATCTACAAGTTACAGGAACGATACCAGGCCACCAACAGCACCGATGACCGCCCACGCAGTGGCAGACCGAGGGTAACAACACCACGACATGATCGACAGATTGTGCGTCATCACATCCAAGATCGCTTTACCAGGTCTACAGAAACTGCAAGACAAACAGTTGGAACCCACCAGAGACACATTAGTGGTCATACAGTCCGTCGACGTTTGAAGAACAGGGATGTCCGTTGTCACAGGCCGTATCGTGGCCCCATTCTTACAGCTCGACACTGTCCTGACCGACTACAGTGGGCCACACAGCATCAACATTGGCGTTACCAGCAGTGGAGAACCGTTCTTTTCTCAGACGAAAGCCGATACTGTGTTTCCATGGCAGATGGCAGAGTGAGAGTTTGGCGTAGACGTGGGGAACGCTACTCAGATGACTGTGTGCTGGAAAGAGACTCGTGGGGTGGTCCAAACATCATGGTATGGGGTGCTATTGCTCTCAATCACAAAGTCGGTCCTGTGGTGTTCCAGAATATTGGTCCAGGAAGAGGCAATGGTGTCACAGCTGCTCGCTACATCGATCAAGTCCTCAGACCTCACGTTGTGCCACATTTTGGACGTCACGGAAATCACGTCTTCCAGCAGGACAACGCCCGTGCCCACACTGCCAGAGCAACAAGGGACTTCCTGCAACAGAATGGCATCCAAACCATGCACTGGCCTGCGCTCAGCCCCGATTTAAACCCGATAGAGCACTTGTGGGACGAGGTTCAAAGAAGACTGAATGACGTTCGACCAAGGCCGACAACTGCAGCTCAACTCAGTCAGGCGTTTCTCAGAGTGTGGGCCCAAGTGACAAATGCCTTCATCAACCGATTCATCCACTCCATGTACAGACGATGTATGGCTGTCATCAACGCTCACGGGGGTCACACAAGATACTGATTTTGACCTCCCTTGTTCTCACATGGTCTTGTGTTTTTCTTCTTCAGAACATTTCACATTATTGTTTGAACTGTGGTGACCATACCTTAATGTTTCATTTTGATCCTAAATCTCAATTCGTGTTGATCATGACTTGAAAATAAAGACTCCAAAATATTGATTCTGACTGACGTTTCTTTTGCTGTTCAGTGTGTATATGTATATGTATGTATATATATATATATATATATATATATATATATATATATATATATATATATATATATATATATGTATGTATGTATATATATATATATATATATATATATATATATATATATATATATATATATATATATATATATATATATATATATATATATATATATTGTAACGGTTTTGAGAAGTGTAACGAATCTGAGAAGTGTAACGGTTTTTGAGAAGTGTAACAATTTTGGAGGAAGTGTAACGAATGTGAAAAGTATGGTTTTGTGGTGTGTAACACCCTCGTAATGTAAATAATTGTCGCAGGCGTCCTCCTAGTTAATTCCATGAAACTTACACACAGGCCACGATATATCTTTTTAAATAGTTTATTTCCTTATTCCATGTAGGCTAAATATGTGTTTCCCACTAGATTGACTCTGCATTGTATCAAACGAAATAAGCGTAGGCCCTTTCAATTTCCCCAATCATCTCCGCTCTCCAAAGTTCCTTTCAAAAGCGGTGCGAGTGGTGTTCAATCCCGCAAGCCGCCATTGCCCATGTGCTCATCTCGGAGAAGAGGGAGGGTAGGAGCCGCCAACTCACAGGCATGGCACGTCGTCATGATCGAAGGAGGAATCGGGAGCCCTAACAGCCAACCAGCACTGCGGTTAGCGACCCGGTAGGCGTGCCCTCGCAGCCGGCGGCTTGATTCCACCCCGAGTGATAAAAGCGACTGGAAGGGACTGCTTCAGCAGATGAGCGAAGAGGTGACATACGAGAGGAGCGGTGAGCGGTGAGATGCGAGACGCTCCAAGCCAAAGAGGAGAGGTACTCGGAGAGGAAACCAGCTAAGGAGAGATGCGCTGAAAGGAGGGAGACGGCTCCACCAGAAGGAGAGGAGCAGGTGTGCCCGAGCCAGCGTGTGACGTCTAGAGCATCGGCAGCGGATACGCGACGGAGGGTTTTCCCGCCAAAAACGCGAGGAATTGAGAGCTGCTGCCTCCGACCCTGCCTCCCTCTCCAGCAATCCACCTCAAGCCCTACCTGCCTGCAATATCCCCCGTGTAAGTGTGAACGTCGTCTGTCCTAATCGTTGTCCTGGGGTTAAGTAAATTGAATAGTTTAAGCTAACGATGCACTGTGTGACTGCTTCTTCCATCCATTGCTGTAAATAATTTTGGTCGCTCTTTCTTTTTGCTTGTGTGTGTATAATAAATCTGTTCTTCCTCCGTACTCTGTCTTCTTCTCTTTTCCTTCTCTTTCGGTCACTTTAGAGGTTTCCCGATTGAATATCTGTGGGGCGATCTGGTCAACGTTGGGGGAGTCGGGCCAATTGGGGATCCTGTTAGGTCGCGGTTGGACCATCCGCTCGGCCCATCGTAACATCTAAACCGCGATCTGTAACAATTGGTGTCTGGGAGTGGGATTCGAGGCCTGAACCAAATTTTTAAGAGGTGTAAAAAAAAATAATTTTTTTTGGTCAAAATTACGAGCTGCCGAAATTTTGTTTAATAAAACCCGAATTTTGAGATCGCGCCATGGACAATCAAGGCGATCGGATGTCGGTGGGGGAGATAGACGGGTTAGGGGTAACCCAGGACTTAGGGGAAGAAAGGGAGGAGGAGAGCAATGAGGAGGCGGTTGAGGGGGTATCAGACGCACAAAATGGCGTCCTCGCGCACGAGGTTGCGGGCGCGCAAAATGGCGCCTCGCACATGGCTACGGCGGCCGCACCCGCTGCACAAGTGGGAGGGATGGCCCAAATGCAGGCCCTCATGGAGCAATTTATGGCGCAAATGCAGGCGTCCCTCAAACTGCAGAGTGAGCAATTGGGGGTAATGAGGGACGAAGCGAGGGGTACTGGTGAGGGATTAGACAAGAAATTTGGGAAGTTAGACAATAATTTTGAGGGGTTAGACAACGGGATAAAAGAGGTAAAGAATGGGTTAACGGGGGTGGAAAATAGAATGGCTGCCCAGGAGAATCAGTTAGAGGGGGTAAAAAATGGGTTAATGGGGTTAGAAAATAGGATGGAAGGCAAATTGCGGGAGATAGGGGAGCAATCCGCCCGAGAAATTAAACAAATGGGAGAGCAGATAGAGGAGGTAAAAATCGGGGTAGAAACCAAATTGGATGCTCAGAGGGATGAATTGGGACAGATGAGGGTGGCATCTACAAAGGAGATGGAGGAGATGAAAGAGGAGATACGACGAGGTGTGAGTGAGGAGGTCTCGGGGCTACGCGAGGAGGTAAAGCGAGGTGAGAAGCGTATGGAGAAAGAGGTGAGAAATAATACGGCAAAGTTACAAGGGGGAATAGAAGATCTGACGGAGGAGGTGGAACAGCTGACGGAGGGACAAAAAGAACTAGTGGAGCAGGTTCAAAAGAACACTGCGGTACTAGGAGGGTTAAAGGCAACACAAAAAGAAATTAAAAATGAATTAATAGCGACACAGAAGGAATGTCAGATGGTACATGAGGGGTTGACGAAGAAGTTGGAAGAGGTGACAGAAGTAATAGAGACGAAGGACCGAGAGGTGAGGACGCACATAGAAACGGTTAAAGTGGCGTTAGAGGAAGAGATAGAGGGGGCGCACCGGGAGATGAAGGAGGTAAAGGAAAAATTAGAGGAGGTGGAAGAAGGGGTGAGTGAAATTAAGAAGAGACGGAGGGAAACTAAGAGGGAGATAAAGGAGGAAGTCATGGAATATGTGCAAGGTCGGTGCTCAACTCATAATGTGATGCTCACTAACCAAATAAAGAGTTTGCAGGTGGCAAAAGAGGTGCGGAGACGAGGTGCCAAGGTGAGTGGCGAAATATTCGGCAATGTATATGATGTGAGGAAAGCTTCAGTCGGCTTGGGGGTTGCTATGGACCCGGGTGTTCGTGAGAGGCCGTTGGTGAAGTGTGCGACAGGTCTGGTGTGCGAAAAAAGAGGTGTGCGAGAATGTCCGACCATGGGGTGTGTGAGGAAAAAGTGCACGCCGACCAGTGAGTGTGCTGTCAGGAGTGAGTCGGTCGTAGCGCGTGTGCGAGGGGGTACATGGAAGCGCGGTGTGGTGAGTGTTACGGAGGAAGTAACGGAAAAGTGTGCGCAAGAGTGTGCGCGAGAAAGGTGTGTAACGGACGGGTGCATGAGGAAAGAGTGCGTTGTCGAGAGTAAGGGTGAGTGCGTGTCAAGAATGGTGGTGAGAGTGGTGAGAGTGGCACGGAGCGTGAGTTGGTTGTGACAGGTGAGCGAGGATGCACACCTGGAATGGTAGAGCGTATGTGGGAATGCACACTTGAGTTGGTCGTGAGGCACGTGGCAGGGTGTGCGAATGAAAGCACACCTGTAATTGTCACAGAGGAGGTGACCGAGGAAGGGGCGCGAAGAGGTGTGTTGGTGAGGTGTGCGAGCGACGAATGTGTGCCAAGGTGTTCGGTGGGCAGGTGTGTGACCAAGTCGGTGAGCGGAATGAGTGTACCGAGGTGTGTAAGGAAAGGTACGAGGAGCATGGGAATGGCTGGAGGTATGAGCAAGAAAGGGGTAGCCTATGCATGTAAGCATGCAGGTGAAGCATCGACGGTAACCGGGTTAGAGGTTAGACCGACTTATAGCCGAATCGGGCCCTCGGTGCGCGTCGGGCAGCTTCGCGTGCCGCGAGGACCAGCGGGGATCCGAACCACGGCGGTTTCGAAAGAACCGCCGTACGCGATCCACGCTGTGCCTCGCTTGGAACGGCCGCGTCCAGGCTCCACTAGGCGGAGCGGGCAGCCCGATAGGAAGGGTCGTCATGGCGACCACTTTCTATTGAGACATGCCGGCAGGTCGAGATCGGGACATTGGATGGCTCCACGCCGAGGTGGTGCGTGGGATCTCGGCCCGGGTAAGCCCCCGTCCCTGCACCGAGTGCCGGACGCATCCAGCCGCCGGCACAAAAGAACCCGCGTTCATGGCTCGGCTGTACGAAGCCGAGCTTTAGAAGGGAATTGGCGCACCGAGAGGATGTAATAAGTAGACGGGTGATGAGGATAGTGTTTTGGCCACGAAATTAGAAAAAGGCAAAATTTGATGATTGGCAGTAATGATTGGCAGATGATGGGTAGAATTGGCAGTAAATGGAAAATTTTTGAATTGGCTGAAATTTGGTGTGCCAAATTGATAGTGGGACCTCCCCGATGTGGTGGGATGGCAAATCCATCATCCCTCACAGAGGGGGGCAAATACGCAATAGATTATGGGGTTGATGGCAGTGAAAACTAGCCCGGGTGGGTTAGGATATATCGTGTGTAGGGATCTAGCGAAGATGACATTAGGTAACGTTAAGTTTAGTTAGTGACTGATACCTGTAGTGGGGAGGCAGGTAGTTTAGTGTGGATTATAATGACGTGGGAGCGCAATAGTTTAAAGGGACGACTGGGAAGCGCAAGTTTCAGAGGGGAGTAGTTAGATGAGATGATGCCGTGTGTTTGAAGATTGAACAGGTGTGATTGAACAGGTGTGATTGCACAGGTGTGCAACTGAACAGGTGTGTGGAGCAGTGTATGAGGGAGTAGTGGTGATTGCGTGTTGTGTTGACCAAATGGTCCAGGAAGAAAGGAGGGTGCAGGTGGCACCAGGTGTGAGGGCACAGGTGTGCAACAACAGGTATGGAGAATGGTAGTGTGGAATAAATGGAGTATTGGAATGGATGGTCGTGGAGTGAGTATGGTGGAAATTGTGGAGTGGAGTGGATGGTGCAAAGGTGTGAATGGGGGAAGAGTGGACCCCCATCACGGATACCCGGGGCGGGTAGAGTAAGTGTTAGGTAGAGGGTACAGGTAAATTGTGGTTGGATATTGGCATCTGTGGTGCGGGTGAAAGAATGGTCTTTGGATGGGTGCATTAGTGTTGTGGAAATGGCTGGGCGTGTAGCCTGTTAGTGTGTGTAGTTAGTTTGGGCACTCCACCACTGTGAGGATGTCGGCCAGGTGAGGCCGCAGGTGGGCTCTGGGAGCCGGTAGTAGTTGTTGTGGATGGGGCCCGAGGATCCGGAGGATGGACCCGGGTAGCCCAGTGCCAGAGGGCACCGAGTGGGGTGACAGAGCCAGGAGGGGCTTTCCCCAGTTAGTTAGGTTAGGGTGAGGAGCTAGGTAAGCTCGGGTGGCAACTACAGTGGTGGAGGTGTGCAGGTGGGTAGACCTGCTGGGAGAGCTACACGTCACAGCCCAGAAATTGTGCGAGGGCACCGGGAGATGAATCGGGGGAGTGAGACCCCAAATTGAGAAGCACCACAGTTTGGTCAATGGGAATTGGTTATTAGAACCCATAGTGTAAGTTGGCCAATGGATTGGCAGGGAGAGACCCCGGGTAGTGTAAAGTGTGTTAAAATCATTTAGAGGATAGTTAGGATGAAGGATCTCCTCGCACCATCTGCATCCACTCACCTGAGGTGACAGGTACTCTGCACCATGCCATGTTTAATTATTTTTTGATGCAAATGTTTTGGATTGTGAGACGCATCATGACGTGGGTGTGACATTGTGCGTAATTCCATCTCTTCCTCCTTATGAGGATTGATGATGAATTGGTGATGGCAAATTTTGAAGTCGAGGGATTGTGGAGACGAATTTGGTATAGGGGAAATATGGGGAAGACGTGACAGTAGTGACGAATTGGTAATGTGTAGATTTTGTACATATGGGGTAAGGGCAAGGGTAGTGTAGGTGACAGGGGGGTGACGTACGGTAGGGACGAGCTTTCTCACTTCGCCCTCCGTACGCATTTCGCCTTGCATTGCCTTATTGACGTGTACCCTTGTGACCTTACCCCTCGCTCAATTGTCTTCCCCCCTTTTGTCTCCCACTTGAGGACCTGTGCGCCATTGGGTGCCGAGGGGAGCGTGCGTGAGGTGGCCATTGTGCGCACGAGATTCCCAGAACCAGCATGCATTGCCTTGATATACCACTTTATGGACCGCTGTTCTGCGGCCAAGTACCACTTGATGGACCCCAGGTTCTGGGGCAGGGCACCTCTGTTGGAGACCGGCCATAGTGGCCAGGGAATCTTGCTTGCAGACCTCGGTAAGGTGGCACCTATGCCAAACAGGTGGACCACCCTTAGTTGGCCCCTGTTGCCCAAAATAAAAATGGACACGGTTTGTGCTTTTTATATTTCCAAGTAGGCCGCATGAAGCCAGAAGACGTCGGGAAGAACATCGGCCCAGCAGAGAAAGAGAAGACCACCACCAGTTGTTTTGTTGTGTTTATTATAAACCGTGGTGACTGTGCACCGAGTGGTGCGTTGTGGTGCTTTTGGTGTGTTGTGGTGCTTTTGGTGCTTTGTGGTGCTTTTGGTGCTTTTGGGTGCTTTGGTGGTATTGGTACTGGTGCATCGATGCAATGCGTGCTGTCTCCTCCCTCCCAACAGGAATTTCTTTTTCTTGTTCCCTAAAAAGAAAAAAAAAAACAGGTCCTGGGTTGCGTTGTAAATAAGAAATAACGTCATTGTAAATAATGCTCCCCACCGTAAATGTATAGTTTGAGAATAATTCCGTAATTCGGTTAGCTGTGGGCTTGAGTCTGTTAGACAGGGTGCAATGCAATAGGGGGACATACTTATTTGTGTTTTAAGATTGTCACACTCAGGGTCAGGTTAATTGTAGAGGGAATTACACCTACGTGTCACACTAAGTTAAAGTTTTGTAGGCCCGAGTACGGGCCTGAAGAAAGGAGGGTGCAGTGTAACGGTTTTGAGAAGTGTAACGAATCTGAGAAGTGTAACGGTTTTTGAGAAGTGTAACAATTTTGGAGGAAGTGTAACGAATGTGAAAAGTATGGTTTTGTGGTGTGTAACACCCTCGTAATGTAAATAATGGTCGCAGCCGTCCTCCTAGTTAATTCCATGAAACTTACACACAGGCCACGATATATCTTTTTAAATAGTGTATTTCCTTATTCCATGTAGGCTAAATATGTGTTTCCCACTAGATTGACTCTGCATTGTATCAAACGAAATAAGCGTAGGCCCTTTCAATTTCCCCAATCATCTCCGCTCTCCAAAGTTCCTTTCAAAAGCGGTGCGAGTGGTGTTCAATCCCGCAAGCCGCCATTGCCCATGTGCTCATCTCGGAGAAGAGGGGGTTAGGAGCCGCCAACTCACAGGCGTGGCACGTCGACATGATCGAAGGAGGAATCGGGAGCCCTAACAGCCAACCAGCACTGCGGTTAGCGACCCGGTAGGCGTGCCCTCGCAGCCGGCGGCTTGATTCCACCCCGAGTGATAAAAGCGACTGGAAGGGACTGCTTCAGCAGATGAGCGAAGAGGTGACATACGAGAGGAGCGGTGAGCGGTGATATGCGAGACGCTCCAAGCCAAAGAGGAGAGGTACTCGGAGAGGAAACCAGCTAAGGAGAGACACGCTGAAAGGAGGGAGACGGCTCCACCAGAAGGAGAAGAGCAGGTGTGCCCGAGCCAGCGTGTGACGTCTAGAGCATCGGCAGCAGATACGCGACGGAGGGTTTTCCCGCCAAAAACGCGAGGAATTGAGAGCTGCTGCCTCCGACCCTGCCTCCCTCTCCAGCAATCCACCTCAAGCCCTACCTGCCTGCAATATCCCCCGTGTAAGTGTGAACGTCGTCTGTCCTAATCGTTGTCCTGGGGTTAAGTAAATTGAATAGTTTAAGCTAACGATGCACTGTGTGACTGCTTCTTCCATCCATTGCTGTAAATAATTTTGGTCGCTCTTTCTTTTTGCTTGTGTGTGTATAATAAATCTGTTCTTCCTCCGTACTCTGTCTTCTTCTCTTTTCCTTCTCTTTCGGTCGCTTTAGAGGTTTCCCGATTGAATATCTGTGGGGCGATCTGGTCAACGTTGGGGGAGTCGGGCCAATTGGGGATCCTGTTAGGTCGCGGTTGGACCATCCGCTCGGCCCATCGTAACATCTAAACCGCGATCTGTAACAATATATATATATATATATATATATATATATATATATATATATATATATATATATACACACATACATACAGTCACATGAAAAAGTAAGTACTCCCCATGTAAAGTTTTGACTTTTTCAACATATTTCAACATACAGCTATTTGATCTTCATTTCAACAATATTGATAGATAAAGGTGATATAATATAACAAATATCATGAAACATTTAAATTTTGTAGTCCATTGTATAATTTAAATAAACATAAATGCAAATTTCGCGTGTAGAAAAGTAAGTACACCCTTGGCTCTAATAGGTGGTATTGCCCTCTTTGGCAGAAACAACCTCAAGTAGGCGGTTCTTATAACTGTCTACCAGTCTCTGACATCGACTGGGAGAAATTTTTGCCCACTCCTCCATGCAGAATTCTTTCAGCTGTGCGATGTTTGAGGGGTTTCTTGCATGCACAGCTCGTTTCAAATCCCCCCACAACATCTCGATGGGATTTAGATCCGGGCTTTGACTTGGCCATTCCAGAACCCTCTATTTCTTTCTTTTCAGCCATTCCTTGTTGGATTTACTGGTTTATTTAGGGTCATTGTCATGTTGCAAGGTCCACCTTCGGTTGAGCTTCAACTTTCCGACAGATGGCATCACATTATCCTCAAGCACCCTCTGGTACAATGAAGAATTCATAGTGGATTCTATAATGGTGAGCTGCCCAGGCCCTGATGCAGCAAAGCTGCCCCAAACCATAATATTTCCACCACCATGCTTGACAGTTGGTATCAGGTTCTTGTGGTCCAATGCTGTCTTTGGTTTTCGCCAAACATGTCTTCTGGTAATGTGGCCAAATAGCTCTACCTTTGACTCATCTGTCCAGAGCATATTGTTCCAGAAGTGCTGGTCTTTGCCTAGGTGTTCATTGGCAAACTTTTGTCTTGCTCTGATGTTCTTTCTGGACCGCAAATATTTCCTCCTGCCACACCTCCCATTTAGATCAAATTTGTGCAGCCTCTTTCTCATGGTAGACCCATGCACTTTGACATCAACACTGGCAAGAGCTACCTGTAGGTCCCGTGTTGACATTCTGGGGTTCTTCGAGACATCTTTCAGCATCTTGCGGTCTGCTCTCGGGCTGAACTTGCTGGGGTGGCCTGGCCTGAACAAGTTGGCAGTTGTTTGGAATCTTCTCCACTTGTAGATGATCTTCCGGACAGTCGAATGATCGATTTCAAATTGTTTGGAGATCTTTTTAAATCCCTTCCTAGACTCGTAGGCATCTATAACCTTCTTTCTGAAGGCCTCAGAGAGCTATTTTGATCTAGGCATGGTGACGCCGCACACTTCAACAACAAAGAGCAAACCAAACTAAATGTCTGAGGTTTAAATAACACAGGTTCCTCCAAGATCCTCTCTAACGATGTTCTAATCATTTGCACCTGAGCTGGTGCACCTGATTCTAATTTTAGGTATTTGAAGTAGTAATAAATGTAGGGGTGTACTTACTTTTTCCACATGTGAAATTTGCATTTATGTTTATTTAAATTATACAATGGACTACAAAATGTAAATGTTTCATGATATTTGTTATATTATATCACCTTTATCTATCAATATTGTTGAAATGAAGATCAAATAGCTGTATGTTGAAATATGTTGAAAAAGTCAAAACTTTACATGGGGTGTACTTACTTTTTCACGTGACTGTATATAATAAAAATAAAATAAATAATAATATAGATATAGAAGATAGAAGAAGATAGAAGAAGAAGAAGACGATAGAAGAAGAAGAAGATAGATAGATAGATAGATAGATAGAAGATAATGAGGTTTAATATGCACTGTATAACATGGAGATCGCCCATTGGCCCAAGGGATGGAGGGGTGTAACTGTTGGACGTTTGTTATGTAATTATATCGATCAGATCTAGTTATCTCAGGTGTTATGTCCCAATCAGCGACGGCCAGGATCACGTGTCAAGTGAGTTCTTTAACTTCCTTGCCTTCCTCTGCTGCTGTTTCATCAGCTCTAGTCTTAAGGCTATAGAAATACCACACCTTGCTGCAGGCATGTTTGATGTAGTTGTTGTTAACGGCTTTGTGGCATACCTGCCTGCTCTACTGCTTCAGCACTGTTTTACCTTTCACCAAGCCCAGGTCTGCTTGGACCAGGGCGGGGACTATACGTTTGTTTTATTATTGCCAAATGGTATGAATCTTATTATTGTTGTTAATATTATTAGTGTTAATAAATGCTTTGTTACAATGTCATCATTGTTTTTGTTATTACCCTCGCCGGAGGAGAGGGTATTGCATTTGAGTCTGTCTGTCTGTCTGTCTGTCTCTGTTTAATTGTCCGCACAGAATAAATATGATTTTCTCTGCAACCGTTAGACCGATTGACAGGAAATTTTCACCATGGGTGCAGCTCCATCGGTATAAATTATTTTTAATGATAATTATGACGTCATATGTCACGTGGTTCGGCCGCCATCTTGGAAAAACCGAAAAACATTACACCTCTATCTCCGAAAGCACTGAATAGAAAAATTGAGACATGGCTCTTTGTAAAGAACTCTCCATGGGTAATAAAAGCTGTTAATGCCGATGTCATCGGTGCCTCCTTTATGACGTCATAATTCGACAAGTACAAAACTTCATCCGATCAAGATGAAATTTCTTGAGCGTCATGTAGGCATAAATTGGTGGAGATTAAAAAAAGATGACGTTATCGGTCACGTGTTTCGGCCGCCATATTTGTTTTAACACAAAATCCTTAAAAACCATTGAAAATACATCCTGGCGAGGGTTTGCAACCTCTGATTGCTCTTTTTTGTTGTGTATGTGATGCAAACTGAAATTTTACAAATTTGTGATGCAAACTAGAAATTTCGCACAGTCTCATCCACAAATTCATCAATCAGCTTTCGAACATCTGTCTTCTTTTCAGCCTTCACACAGTTGACCCTTGGGCTGATGGTTGGCTTAAACTGTTCCCATTTCCTACCCCTCTTCCGGATTCCATGTTAACAAAGGTGACCTCCATAGAATTGTTTGAATGCAACCTTATCGGGCTGGTCGTTGTCCAGTCTTAGAACTTTTGCATCAATTACTTATTTTGAAGGAGCGCTGAGATTGACATTGTTGGGCTGCGGCCACCTTGAAATCGTGACAAACCTGATCATAGATGTGCACGTTGCCATGTTTGCAATTGTTAAATCACAATGTTTTAAAATATTTTATTTGGCAAATAAACCAAAAAAAATGAATGATTGAGATTATCCCAGACTATACTCCCACAATATGCTGAGGAATGAAGCCTTGCATACAGGAATCCTTTCTTTATTTGCCTTCAGAAGGAAGTATTTCACTGTGACATCCTGTGACATCCTCTGTTTACATCTTCAAATTTATGCCTCCTAAGTTTACACTGTTGACTATCCATGTAAGACAGCAACATAGCATCCTGTTTGACTATATGTTCTTCAGAATAAAGCTGCCCATTGATGTAAGAAAGATTGTCAGCATACAGGGTAGACCGCACGCACACATCATGTATGTTGCATGCACATGAAATAACTGGATTTTTTTTTAACCATCAATGTTATGCCGAACTCTCTTTGCCACAGCTCGAGCAGAATTGCCTGGAAGCCACTTTTTAACATCCCGGCGGTGAGAGCAACACAGGCTCTTCAATATCGTCAAAACTGTATACCAGTTTGAGAGAACTTCGCTTATTTGGGTATTTTGGGGTCTTTAGCAAGGCGAAGCGATCAGAACATGGGTTCTGACATATTACATCCAGAGCGCACAGCACGTATCGGTTTCTGGAATAAAGCGTTGAATAGCAGTACATAATTATATGGGTTATATCGAGTTTGCAGAACAACAATTTGAAAATTACAAAGACAGCACTGCGAGTTGCGTCACGCCATGCTTAGTTTAGTTTTGGCAGGAATTGGTATCGGTTATTGCATATGAACTCCTCATATATTCTGTCATAGCAGTGCACTTGACAGCTTATTTTCCTAAGTTATTTTCTTTCATTGTTAGACATCGTTATCTTGTCTAGCAGGATGGTGCAGAGGTGGCTGCCTAATCTAGATTTGATTGTCAACCCGACTCCAGGGTTTTTTCCAAGTCAGATGTCACATCAAAGAGTGTACCAACCCTCAGATGGAGGTTAAGCTGGGGACCTGCTTTGGCCAGCATTCGCTAATGGGTGTAAAGTATACCATGGCGTACAGTTCTTTCCTGGAAGTTCTAGCAGTGTCCATATGTTTTATACCTCTACCACTGCCCTCCCCCCCCTCCCACCTTCCCATGCCTCCCCCCCCCCCCAAGCCCTCTCCCTCCCACAGATCTTCCGATGTCCCTGTTCTCTGCTGTTGTACTTGTGTGCTTCCCTCTCTCTCCCCCATCTTGTCTCCCGCTCCATTTATTGTATGTTTTGTGTGTCCGTTTTATTTTTTGTGATTGATGTTAGCTCTTACACGAGCCTCAATCTTGTATAGAAGAAAAAAATGGTATTCCCTGCTAAGAGTAGGAAAATATGTCAGCACCATGGTGAAAAATCTAATTCCTGCCCTAAGTAGCTCTTCAAAGTCCAACTCCGAGTTTGGTCTCTGGCGCCCTTTCGCCCAGTGTGGAGCAATGGTCCATGACAGAGACTGAAACATGGCCGGGATAATAACGGCCACAACCGGAACAACAGTGACAATAACACCATTGTTATTATCTCCACAAATACCTTCTGGCAGCACTGGATTAACACTCAATGAATAAAATGAGCATGCGATATACGATATACGACCTGCAAGAATGAATTAAAGTTATCAGGGGTTTGGCTGTAATGGGAACAAGCAGATAACGGCTATCACACACAAGTACATCTCTTATTGGATCAGTGAAACTGGAGCGAGGAGCTGTCAGGAACATCGAAAGGATAAATGAAATGTGATGAGAGATAAGAAGGTTCTAATAAAATGCTCTGCACTTTTGGTTTATGTCAACATATTTTAAAAAAACGCTCGAATATGTATTTGTCGAGATCCAAAAGACAATTGAGTCAGCAAAGTGGGATCAGATGTTAAACATATAACGTTTAAATTCAAAATCTATAATCAGAATGCATTTCAACAACAGATTTTTTTGCAGAAACACTCCCAATGGCAAGCACCTGAAGGCATTGGCGAGCTCTTAGATTGCATATTAAAAAAAGGGATATAAAAAAGAAAATATCCTTACCGTGCCCTGTGGTTTTGTGGGGTCGGGAATCCATCGTAGATTGAAAGAATGTCAAATTCTTGTTCAAGAGCAAAGGAAATAAAAGTAAGCTGAATCCGACTCCGGTTCGCAGAAATTATTGTCCAAGAACAATTGGCTTTGTTGGGGTATCCGTGGGGAAAACCCGGACTTTGTATCGTCCCGTTAATCTGCCGGACGATACCTCCACATCCGTGTTGACCTGAGGATATAAAAAAAATACACATTTTTTATCATTTCATCCTTTGTGTATCCGACGAGCATTTTCTACACGGATCTCGATGAATCTGTCTGGCTTACAAATTAAAATCCCATAAAAACCAGCACAATAATCTTTAAAATCCAGAGAACAGATGCTGCTCTAAGACGCGCTCAAATAATGTCTGAAACAAAAACAACCACTTGTTACACTCCTGAATGATGAACAGGACACAAACAAAATCGTTGGTGAACCAATTTTGCTGAGCATCAGTGAGAAATAAAGATTGGTAAGAAAAATTATAAGCATGAATTCAACAATTTATTCCAGGTTGTAATAAAAAGGTCGTTTTTCACCACTTGATGGCCTGTGCCTGAATAAACTGCACACATGTATATGCATGAAGCTCATGGAAGAGTAAAAGTGAAGAATTAAATAAAGATGGAAAGTTAGAGGCCGCATGTTATGGATTTAAGTTTTCAAACGAAGCAAATTTTTTGAATTATTTCGCCCAAATCAATCGTGTGATGTAAACTGCCTGGGAGGTTGACGGTTTGAACTCGACCCTGACTGAGTCATACCAAACACTTCAAAATGGCAAAAAAAAAAATACATGTAAAAAGGGTAGAGTATGTATGGACAAAACGATAGGGTGGCAACTAATATGTAGCTTTGATGAGCCTAGTGGCCTCCTCTTGCATTGAAGTTATTTTGTGTGGAGCTCCTTCGCTTGAACAAGCACACTTCGGGGCCACTTCAGGGCCAGCTTAGAGGTGGATTTGCATCGTGTACCACACCTTCAGGATCTGGATATATAGGACTGAGAAGATCTCTGCCCAGCAGGAGACCTTAAATAAATAAAGCAGAATACCTTAAATCAATAATAAAGCAGGATACCTTAAATATAAATACAGCAGGAAAGAATAACTGGTACATAACAACTGGACATCAATAATAATTGGGAAAAAATACATAAATACAAAAATAAAACTAGAACAATGTGACTGTGTCTCCAATATGCCTCCACACCGTCCCACAATGGCTAGATGCCCTCGTTCACTGTCCTAAAAATAAACAAGTTTGATTTATATCCCTTGAGCTGTTTTCAAGTATCACATTTTCACCAGCCATGACAGGTTTCACATTGATCGGTGAAGCAGTTTCAGAGAAGGGATTTTTTTTTTTTAAATATCGGCTTTCAAGCTATTATGGCTGCCACACCACGTGACATATGACCTTAAAAATGTACACTCTGCATATGTATGGCCAATAAGGTGATGGAAGAGCTGAAAACACGCACCATCCCATCCCTCCCAACACAGCCACGTGTCTGGTACCGCTATGTCGATGACACTTTTGTCATCTGCCCCAGCACGGCTGTTAATGCAATCCAGGAGGGCATCAGTGGAACGTTTCCTTCCATCAAGTTCACCTGTAAGGAAGAACAGGATGGGTCGCTTCCATTTTTGGACGTCTTGGTGAGGAGGAACCTCAATGGAAGCTTAAGTACCGCAGTGTATAGGAAACCCACCCAGACCGAGCGTTACCTCGATTTCCCGTCTTGCCATCCACTGCACCATAAAAGAGCTGTGGTGAATACACTCGTAAAAAGGGCAAGGAATATACCGTCCACCTTGAAGGGCAAAAGGAGAGAGATCAAGCATCTCAAATGGGTATTGAAAGCCAATGCCTACCCAGACCACCTCTGCCCAAAAAATGAAATGGTACTGGCGGCTCCAAGAATCCAGGACGTGCCACAGGAATCCACCTAAGGGCTTCTGCGTGCTACCATTTGTGCCACGGGTATCTCAAAGGATTGGCAGGATTTTGAGACCGGTCGGGGTGAGGGTTAACTACCAACCTATATACACCTTGAGACGTGCACTGACCAAGGTCAAAGACAAAAGACTAAAGAATGATTGCACAGGTGTGGTATACACCATTCCATGTGACTGTGGTGGAGAATACATAGGCGAGACTGGAAGAACCTTAGACCAGCGCATTAATGAACACCACAAGGCCTTTGAGTGTAATCACCCAGAAAGATCTGCTATCGCCAAGCATGGAATAAGGGCGGGCCATATTCCTCTATGGGACAATGTGAACGTGCTGGCGGCATCCCCGAACCGGGCCAGGAGGCGAATACTGGAGGCCTGGCACACTGGCCAAACGAGGGCACCATTGACAGAGGAGACTGTGGCGTTACCACAGGCATACGGACCTCTCATGCATAAATACACCAGAGAGACACCGATGCTGGGAGGAGGACAAAGACAAAGTGGGACATAGCCGACACAGGCAACACGGACAACAAAACACAATACACCGCTCAAACACACACAAAACACTTGCAACATAAGCCGAGCATGGGTCTATGGTCACGAGGTCTCGCAACACAGCTTTGTGATTGGTTGATAGAATAGGCTCACCCCTCCCCCCAGGTATATCTGGGAGGAGGTGAACAAGGGAACTTCTCTTGATGAAGGCTAGTGGAGGCTCAGCGCACGCTGGGTTGCTGGCCGAAACGTTGAGTTTTTTTAAGGACAAAGCTATAGGTTGGAGAACGGAAAAATGGATATCGTGGATATATATATATATATATATATATATATATATATATATATATATATATATATATATATATATATATATATATATATATATATAATATATATATATTGTAACGGTTTTGAGAAGTGTGTAACGAATTTGAGAAGTGTAACGGTTTTTGAGAAGTGTAACAATTTTGGAGGAAGTGTAACGAATGTGAAAACGTTACAATGTGAACGTTACAAAAGTATGGTAACACCCTGGTAATGTAAATAATGGTCGCAGCCGTCCTCCTAGTTAATTCCATGAAACTTACACGCAGGTCACGATATATCTTTTTAAATAGTGTATTTCCTTATTCTATGTAGGCTAAATATGTGTTTCCCACTAGATTGACTTTGCATTGTATCAAACAAAATAAGCATAGGCCCTTGCAATTTCCCCAAACATCTCCGCTCTCCAAAGTTCCTTTCAAAAGGGTGGGAGTTGTGTTCAATCCCGCAAGCCGCCATTGCCCATGTGCTAATCTCGGAGAAGAAAGGCGTGTCTCCACCTCGTCATCGAGGGGAGGAGTGAGCCAGAGGGTCGCATGGCCAATCAGCACCGCGGTGAGCGAACCGGTAGGCGTGCCCTCGCAGCCGGCGGCTTGATTCCGCCGCAAGTTATAAAAGCGACTGTAAGGGACTGCTTTATGAGATGACCTGGGAGATGAGCAAAGAGGCGGCACCAAGAGGAGCGGTGAGATGCGAAACGCTCCAAGCCAAAGAGGAGAGGTACTCGGCAAGGAAACCAGCTTTGGAGAGACGCGCTGAAAGGAGGGAGACGGCTCCACCACAAGAAGAGGAGCAGGTGTGCCGAACCAGCGCGTGACGTCTACAGCAGCGGATACGCGACGGAGGGTTTTCCCGCCAAAAACCGCGAGGAATTGAGAGCTGCTGCCTCCGACCTTGCCTCCCTCTCAAGCAATCCACCTCAAGCCCTACCTGCCTGCAATATCCCCTGTGTAAGTGTGAACGTCCTGTCCTACTCGTTGTCTTGGGATTAAGTAAATTGAATAGAATAAGTTAACGATGCACTGTGTGACTGCTTTTTCCATCCATTGCTTGTAAATAATTTTGGTCGCTCTTCCTTTTTGCTTGTGTGTGTATAATAAATCTGTTCTTCCTCCGTACTCTGTCTTTTTCTCTTTTCCTTCTCTTTCGGTCGCTTTAGAGGTTTCCCGATTGAATATCTGTGGGGCGATCTGGTCAACGTCGGGTGGAATCGGGTTCTAATCGGGGAGTAACTGTTCGGACGCGGTAATACACCACCGCTCGGTCAATATAACATCTAAAACCGCGTCTGCAACAATTGGTTGTCAGGAGTTGGATTCGGACCTGGGACTAAATTTGTTAGGCCCAAATTTTGGAACACCAATTGTACTATTAGAGTAACAATTGGTGTCGAGGAGGGAGATCGGACCCGAAGTGCGCTTAACGCGCTCAAAATTACAAGCTGCCGAAATTTATTTTGTTTTATAAAACCCGAATTTTGAGATCGCGCCATGGACAATCAAGGCGATCGGATGTCGGTGGGAGAGATAGACAGGGTGGAATCGACCCAGGACCTCAGGGAAATGTATGTGGAGGAAAGGGAGGAGGAGAAAAATAGCAATGTGGTTGCAGAGGTTTCAGACGCACAAAATGGCGCCCTCGCGCACGTGGTTGAGGGGGCCACGGTCGCGGAACCAATGAGCGCGGCCCAAATGCAAGCCTTCATGGCCCAATTCATGGTGGAAATGCAGAAAAAAAACGACAGTATAGTACAAATGCAGGCGTCCCTCAACCTGCAGAGTGAGCAAATGAGGGCTAATAGTGAGCAAAGGAGGGCTGATAGTGAAAAAATGGAAAGCAGAATTATGGGGCAAATGGGGGTAATGAGGGACGAAGCGAGGGGTACCGGTGAGGGATTAAAACATGGGTTAATGGGGGTAGAAAACAGAATGGCCGCTCAAGAGAATCAAATGGAAGGGATGCAAAAGGGGTTAGAGGGGTTAGAAAATAGGATGGAGGACAAATTGCGGGAAATAGGGGAACAATCTGCCAGGGAAACCAAACAAATGGGAGAGCAGATAGAGGAGGTGAAAATCGGGGTAGAAACCAAACTGGATGCTCAGAGGGATGAATTGGGACAGATGAGGGTGGCATCTACAAAAGAGATGGAGGAAATACGACGAGGGGTAAGTGAGGAGGTTTCAGGGCTACGCGAGGAGGTAAAGCGAGGTGAGAAGCGTATGGAGAAAGAGGTGAGAAATAATACGGCTAAGTTACAAGGGGGAATAGAAGATCTGACGGAGGAGGTGGAACAGCTGACGGAGGGACAAACGAAATTAGTGGAGCAGGTTCAAAGGAACACTGCAGTACTCGGAGGGTTAAAGGCGACACAAAAAGAAATTAAAAAGAATTAATAGCGACACAGAGGCAATGTCAGATGGTACGGGAGGAACTGACAATGAGGGTGGACGAGGTGACAGAGATAATGGAGACAAAGGACCGGCAGGTGAGGATGCACATAGAGACGGTCACGGTAGCCTTAGAGGACGAACTTGAGGAGACGCACCGAGAAATAAAAGAGGTTAAACAAAAATTAGAGGAAGTGGAAGAAGAGGTCAGTGAAATTAAGAAGAGACGGACAGAAACTAAGAGAGAAATAAAGGAGGAGATAGCGGAATATGTACAAGGTCGGTGCTCAACTCATAATGTGATGCTCACTAACCAAATAAAGAGTTTGCAGGTGGCAAAGGAGGTGCGGAGACGAGGTACGGAGGTGAGTGGCAATGTATATGATGTGAGGAAAGCTTCAGTCGGCTTGGGGGTTGCTTTGGATCCGGGTGTTCGTGAAAGGCCGTTGGTGAAGTGTGCGACAGGTCTGGTGTGCGAAAAAAGAGGTGTGCGAGAATGTCCGACCATGGGGTGTGTGAGGAAAAAGTGCACGCCGAGGAGTGAGTGTGCCGTCAAGAGTGAGTTGGTCGAAGCGCGTGTGCGAGGGGGTACATGGAAGCGCGGTGTGGTGAGTGTTACAGAGGAAGTAACGAAAAAGCGTGCGCAAGAGGATGCGCGAGAAAGGTGTGTAACGGACGGGTGCATGGGGAAAGCGCATGCTGTCAAGAGTAAGGGAGAATGCATGCCTGTGGTGAGTGTTACAGAGGGTGTAACGGGACAATGTGCGGAAGAGTGTGCGCGAGAAAGGTGTGTAACGGACAGGTGCATGAGGAAAGAGTGCGCTGTCGAGAGTAAGGGTGAGTGCGTTGTCAAGAGTGGTGGTGAGAGTAGTGAGAGTGACAAGGAGCGTGAGTTGGTTGTGACAGGTGAGCGAGGATGTACACCTGGAATGGAAGGATGCACACCTGGAATGGTAGAGCGTGAGTGGGAATGCACGCTGGAATTGGTCGTGAGGCACGTGGTGGGGTGTGCGAGTGAAAGCACACCTGTGATGGTCACAGAGGAGGTGACCGAGGAAGGGGCGCGAAGAGGTGTGTTGGTGAGGTGTGCGAGCGACGAATGTGTGCCAAGGTGTTCGGTGGTCAGGTGTGTGACCAAGGCTGTGAGCGGAATGAGTGTACCGAGGTGTGTAAGGAAAGGTACGAGGAGAATGGGAACAGCTGCATGTATGAGCAAGAAAGGGGTAGCGTATGCTTGTAAGAATCCAGGTGAAGCATCGACGGTAACCGGTTTAGCGGTTAGAGCGACTTATAGCCGAATCGGGCCCACGGTGCGTGCCGGGCTTCGCGTGCCGCGAGAACCAGCGGGGATCCGAGCCACGGCGGGTTCGAAAGGACCGTCGTGCGCGATCCACGCTGGGCCTCGCGTGGAACGGCCGCGTCCGGGCTCCACTAGGTGGAGCGGGCAGCCCGATAGGAAGGGTCGTCATGGCGACCACTTTCTATTGAGACGTGCCGGCAGGTCGAGATCGGGACATTGGATGGCTCCACGCCGAGGTGGTGCGTGGGATCTCGGCCCGGGTAAGCCCCCGTCCCTGCCACGAATGCGGGACGTATCCAGCCGCTGGCACAAAAGAACCCGCGTTCATGGCTCGGCTGTACGAAGCCGGGCTGTAGACGTGAATTGGCGCACCGAGAGGATGTAATAAGTAGACGGGTGATGAGGATAGTGTTTTGGCCCCGAAATTAGAAAAAAGCAAAATTTGATGATGGTATGGTGATTGGCAGATGATCGGCAAATTTTTGATTTGTTGAAATTGGACGAACAAAATTTATAGGGAGAGACCCCCGATGTGGTGGGATGGCAAATCCACCATCCCTCACATGAGGGGGGAAAATGCGCAATAGTTTATGGGGTGGCTATGACAACTGAGCCAGGGAGGGCTTGGATAATTGTAGGGATCTAGCGAAGATGACATTAGGTAACATTAAGATTAGTTAGTGACTGATACCTGTAGTGGGGACGCAGGTAGATTAGTGTGGATTATAATGACGTGGGAGCGCAATAGTTTAAAGGGACGACTGGGAAGCGCAAGTTTCAGAGGGGAGTAGTTAGCTGAGATGATGCCGTGTGTGTGAGGATTGAACAGGTGAGAATTGAACAGGTGTGATTGCACAGGTGTGCAACTGAACAGGTGTGTGGAGCAGTGTATGAGGGAGTAGTGGTGATTCCGTGTTGTGTTGACCAAATGGTCCAGGAAGAAAGGAGGGTGCAGGTGGCACCAGGTGTGAGGGCAAAGGTGTGCAACAACAGGTGTATGTGGCTGTGTGGAATAAATGGTAGTGTGGAATATCTGGAGTATTGGAATGGATGGTCGTGGAGTGAGAATGGTGGAAATTGTGGAGTGGAGTGGATGGTGCGAAGGTGTGAATGGGGGAAGAGTGGACCCCCATCACGGATACCCGGGGCGGGTAGTGTAAGTGTTAGGTAGAGGGTATAGGTAAATTGTGGTCGGATATTGGCATCTGTGGTGCGGGTGAAAGAATGGTCTTTGGATGGGTGCATTAGTGTCGTGGAAATGGTGGGGCGTGTAGCCTGTTAGTGTGTGTAGTTGGTTGGGCGCTCCACCACTGTAAGGATGTCGGCCAGGTGAGGCCGCAGGTGGGCTCTGGGAGCCGGTAGTAGTTGTTGTGGATGGGGCCCGAGGATCCGGAGGACGGACCCGTATAGCCCAGTGCCAGAGGGCACGGAGTGGGGTGACAGAGCCAGGAGGGGCCTGCCCCAGTTAGATAGGTTAGGGTGAGGAGCTAGGTAAGCTCGGGTGGCAACTACAGTGGTGGAGGTGTGCAGGTGGGTAGACCTGCTGGGAGAGCTACACGTCGCAGCCCAGAAATTGTGCGAGGGCACCGGGAGATGAATCGGGGGAGTGAGACCCCAAATTGAGAAGCACCACAGTTTGGTCAATGGGAATTGGTTTTTAGAACCCATAGTGTAAGTGGCCAATGGATTGGCAGGGAAAGACCCAGGGTAGTGTAAAGTGTGTTAAAGTCATTTAGAGGATAGTTAGGATGAAGGATCTCCTCGCACCATCTGCATCCACTCACCTGAGGTGACAGGTACTCCACACCATGCCATGTTTTGATTATTTTTTACTGTGCAAATGTTTCGGATTGTGAGACGCATCATGACATGGGTGTGACATTGTGCGTAATTCCATCTCTCCCTCCTTATGAGGATTGATGATGAATTGGTGATGGCAAATTTTGAAGTAGAGGGATTGTGGAGACGAATTTGGTATAGGGGAAATATGGGGAAGACGTGACAGTAGTGACGAATTTGTAAATGTGTAGATTTTTGTACATATGGGGTAAGGGCAAGGGTAGGGTAGGTGACAGGGGGGTGACGTACGGTAGGGACGAGCTTTCTCACTTCGCCCTCCGTACGCATTTCGCCTTGCATTGCCTTATTGACGTGTACCCTTGTGACCTTACCACTCGCTCAATTGTCTTTCTTTTGTCTCCCACATGACCTGTGCGCCATTGGGTGCCGAGGGGAGCGTGCGTGAGGTGGCCATTGTGCGCCCGAGATTCCCAGAACCAGCATGCATTGCGTTGATGTACCACTTTATGGACCGCTGTTCTGCGGCCAAGTACCACTTGATGGACCCCAGGTTCTGGGGCAGGGCACCTCTGTTGGAGACCGGCCATAGTGGCCAGGGAATCTTGCTTGCGGACCTCGGTAAGGTGGCACCTATGCCAAACAGGTGGACCACCCTTAGTTGGCCCCTGAGGCCCTAAATAAAAACGAACACAAGTTGTGCTTTTTATTATGTCCAAATAGGCCGCATGAAGCCAGAAGACGTCGGGAAGAACATCGGCCCAGCAGAGAAAGTGAAGACCACCACCAGTTGTTTTGTTGTGTTTATTAAGAACCATGGTGACTGCGCACCGAGTGGTGCTTTTGGTGCTTTGTGGTGCTTGTGGTGTTTTTGGTGCTTTTGGGTGCTTTGGTGGTATTGGTACTGGTGCATCGATGCAATGCATCTCCTCCCTCCCAACAGGAATTTCTTTTTCTTGTTCCCTAAGAAAAAAAAAGGAAAAAAAACACAGGTCCTGGGTTGCGTTGTAAATAAGAAATCACGTCATTGTAAATAATGCTCCCCACCGTAAATGTATAGTTTGAGAATAATTCCGTAATTCGGTTAGCTGTGGGCTTGAGTCTGTTAGACAGGGTGCAATGCAATAGGGGGACATACTTATTTGTGTTTTAAGATTGTCACACTCAGGGTCAGGTTAATTGTAGAGGGAATTACACCTACGTGTCACACTAAGTTAAAGTTTAGTAGGCCCGAGGCGGGCCTGAAGAAAGGAGGGTGCAGTGTAACGGTTTTGAGAAGTGTGTAACGAATTTGAGAAGTGTAACGGTTTTTGAGAAGTGTAACAATTTTGGAGGAAGTGTAACGAATGTGAAAACGTTACAATGTGAACGTTACAAAAGTATGGTAACACCCTGGTAATGTAAATAATGGTCGCAGCCGTCCTCCTAGTTAATTCCATGAAACTTACACGCAGGTCACGATATATCTTTTTAAATAGTGTATTTCCTTATTCTATGTAGGCTAAATATGTGTTTCCCACTAGATTGACTTTGCATTGTATCAAACAAAATAAGCATAGGCCCTTGCAATTTCCCCAAACATCTCCGCTCTCCAAAGTTCCTTTCAA
The DNA here is from genome assembly GCF_964187855.1 of Myxine glutinosa. Classification (NCBI taxonomy): domain Eukaryota; kingdom Metazoa; phylum Chordata; class Myxini; order Myxiniformes; family Myxinidae; genus Myxine; species Myxine glutinosa. The sequence continues at coordinate 82,580,781 of NC_136271.1, read as the reverse complement.
AAGGGTGGGAGTTGTGTTCAATCCCGCAAGCCGCCATTGCCCATGTGCTAATCTCGGAGAAGAAAGGCGTGTCTCCACCTCGTCATCGAGGGGAGGCGTGAGCCAGAGGGTCGCATGGCCAATCAGCACCGCGGTGAGCGAACCGGTAGGCGTGCCCTCGCAGCCGGCGGCTTGATTCCGCCGCGAGTTATAAAAGCGACTGTAAGGGACTACTTTATGAGATGACCTGGGAGATGAGCAAAGAGGCGGCACCAAGAGGAGCGGTGAGATGCGAAACGCTCCAAGCCAAAGAGGAGAGGTACTCGGCAAGGAAACCAGCTTTGGAGAGATGCGCTGAAAGGAGGGAGACGGCTCCACCACAAGAAGAGGAGCAGGTGTGCCGAACCAGCGCGTGACGTCTACAGCAGCGGATACGCGACGGAGGGTTTTCCTGCCAAAAACCACGAGGAATTGAGAGCTGCTGCCTCCGACCTTGCCTCCCTCTCAAGCAATCCACCTCAAGCCCTACCTGCCTGCAATATCCCCTGTGTAAGTGTGAACGTCCTGTCCTACTCGTTGTCTTGGGATTAAGTAAATTGAATAGAATAAGTTAACGATGCACTGTGTGACTGCTTTTTCCATCCATTGCTTGTAAATAATTTTGGTCGCTCTTCCTTTTTGCTTGTGTGTGTATAATAAATCTGTTCTTCCTCCGTACTCTGTCTTTTTCTCTTTTCCTTCTCTTTCGGTCGCTTTAGAGGTTTCCGATTGAATATCTGTGGGGCGATCTGGTCAACGTCGGGTGGAATCGGGTTCTAATCGGGGAGTAACTGTTCGGACGCGGTAATACACCACCGCTCGGTCAATATAACATCTAAAACCGCGTCTGTAACAATATATATATATATATATATATATATATATATATATATATATATATATATATATATATAAATATATATATATATATATATATATATATATATTGTTACGGATTCGTCACTTCCGCTGTTGTGGTTTTCTTTCACTTGACAACTTCTGCTTCTATGTATTATTATTATCATTGTTTAAGTGAAGTGGCCATTAGTATTATCACAATGTAAAACGGTTAACTTTAAATGCAACCGGAAACCGGATCAGGAACCGGATGACGACGAGAAGGAAGAGGAAGAAGAAGGTGGCGAGAAAAGTCAGACAAGACGCGTGGCTTCCAGCTCCGTAGCGAGCGTTATCGAACGAAAGTCGCGAGTGAACTTCGAGTTTCCTTGAAAGGAACTTCCTGCGATAGGTGTTATCGCTAGAGGATTGAGAAACCTGCGTAGTCAGGTTTAGGCGTTGAGATTCTGAAGAATCCTCGCCTGGTCGCTTCGCCTCAAGTAAGAGCCGTCGGTCATTTTGACCCTCACGCTTCATTCACCGAAAAAGGTTTTTCCTAAGCGTCAGCTTTTCTCACCATCCTGTCGTCTGTCGGGGATGTGTGTGTGCAAACGCGGTGTCTAAGGATTACGTTGCGGTTCGCTGATTGAAATGTGAACGTGTACGTCTGGAGGGGGCCTTTGGGACTTCCCATTCTGCCGCCAATTTGCCCTTGGTTTGGACCACGTGACTGTCTACGCTTTGCCTACGCCTCTTTACTCGCCTCATCGCCTCATCACTACTCGCAGGAGGGGATCACCTTTGAGTTATAGAGACATTGAGGAGTGTTCTTTTTCACTCACTTGGAACGCAGTGGCTCGTGAGTTATCTGACTTTAGCTGATGGTACCAACATAAGATGTATGAAGTGTACTTTTGATTGCTATTGGTTGTACTGTTATTCTGGTGTGATTTTCAATCCAATATTTGTTTGTTTATAATCATTGGTGTGGTTTCACTATTGATTTCTAACACAGAGTAACATATTTTTCTGCCGTGGCTCCTCTCGGGGCTCGGAGGTACATCGTGATCAGGGGGTCGGGGAGAAGCACATAACATAAATTGGGGGCTCGTCCAATTGACTCGTGGTCTCGAAATTGGGTCTTCGTCCTGGATAAAATTCCCTAATAACATCCGTTCGGGATTGACCCAGATTGAAATTGGGGGCTCGTACTGTGGAGAAATTGGGGGCTCGGCTTTGCTGATTAAATTCCCTAAATCTCGTACTGTGGATTAAATTCCCAAAATTTCGTCTGGGAAAGAATTCCCTAACATTCCCAGAATTCCCAAGTTTGGAATTTTTTCCAATATTCCCAAATTTTTCAAAAAATTGGAAATTTTTTGTGTGAAGGTTAATAGGTGTTGACTGATAGTCACCATGGTGTTTGACGCAGGAAAGTTTGCAGCGTCCCCAAGTGAGGCACAGTTCCAAGTGTTTATAAAATCGGAACTCTTGATATTGGACAGAAATTTTAGCTTGGAGGTCCGAGCTAATATGAAGAAAGCAGAGATGCAGACATTGGTGATAGAATCTCTGGTGGGACAAGGAACATGGAAAGAGGTAGCCTTGGATTGGTTACCCGAGGAACAAGAAAATGTGGAGCTCCGGAAAATGGAGATGCAATTGCAGAGCCAAGAAAGGTTAAAAGCAGAGGAAAGGAGAGCTGCAAGAGAACTCGAGGAAAAAAGAGCAGAATAGGAACGAGAACTCGAAGAGAGAAGAGAAAAGGCAAGAGCAGAGGAAAGGAGAGTTGAAAGAGAACTCGAAGAAAAAAGAATAGCACAGGAAAGAGAACTCGAAGAGAGAAGAGAATAGGGAAAAGCAGAGGAGAGAAAAGCCGAAAGGGAGTTAAGGGAACGTGACATGGAGCTTCAGAATGAAATTAAGTGCAAAGAGCTGGAGTTAATGAGAGAACGGAGAGAGGTACCATCCATGCCGGCTAGTTCGACAACTAGTCAGAACACCTGGGATGTTGGTAGACATGTGAGACTGGATCCACTCTTCAATGAAAAGGAGGTAGCCAAGTTTTTTTTACACTTTGAAAAGTGGCTCGAATGCTAAAATGGCCTGAGGAATCCTGGACCATGTTAGTGCAAAGTGTTCTGGTGGGTAAAGCTCAAGATATATTTTCGGCTCTACCGATTGACCAATGTGCAGATTATGAGATAGTGAAGAAAACCATTCTCAAAGCCTATGAATTGGTCCCTGAAGCTTACCGGCAAAAATTCCGGAATGCCAGGAAGAGGGAGAGTGAGACCCATGTGGAGTTTGCCAGAATGAAAGAAACCATGTTTGATCGGTGGTGTGATTCAAAAGGGGTTGGGAAAGACTTCGAACTATTGCGACAATTGATCCTGGTGGAGGAATTCCAACAGTGTGTCAATGAGGACATTAAAGTACATCTGGAGGAAAGGAAAGTACCAAAGTTGTATGAGGCAGCAACCATGGCAGATGACTATGCCTTAACACACAGGATGGGGTTCCACAAACCTAACTTCCCGCCAAGAGTTCGCCCGGAGAGTTATGATACATCCGGTGTGGAGAACGAAGATTCATGGGGGCGGCCTAGACAGATCTATGAGGACTATGAGGACAGATCTGATACCGTGGCTCTTAGGGATCAGAGGTCTACAGTTCCAAGACAGACTTATCCTCCGGGGGGCTCGAGGCAAACCACGAGTTTCTCCTTCGGGTCTACTTTCGCTTTTTGCAAGAAACCTGGACACTTGATGTCCCGATGTTATGCTATGGAAAGGCAAAATCAGGAGCGGTGTCAGACCAGTACAACTCCGAATGCAATGGCAAATGTGAGAAATCGCCCTCAAAAGGGTTATGATACATCCGGTGCGGAGAACGAAGATTCATGGGGGCGGCCTAGACAGATCTATGAGGACTATGAGGACAGATCTGATACCGTGGCTCTTAGGGATCAGAGGTCTACAGAGGTCTACAGTAGATCAGAGGTCTACGAGTTTCTCCTTCGGGTCTACTTTCGCTTTTTGCAAGAAACCTGGACACTTGATGTCCCGATGTTATGCTATGGAAAGGCAAAATCAGGAGCGGTGTCAGACCAGTACAACTCCGAATGCAATGGCAAATGTGAGAAATCGCCCTCAAAAGAGTTATGATACATCCGGTGCGGAGAACGAAGATTCATGGGGGCGGCCTAGACAGATCTATGAGGACTATGAGGACAGATCTGATACCGTGGCTCTTAGGGATCAGAGGTCTACAGTTCCAAGACGGACTTATCCTCCGGGGGGCTCGAGGCAAACCACGAGTTTCTCCTTCGGGTCTACTTTCGCTTTTTGCAAGAAACCTGGACACTTGATGTCCCGATGTTATGCTATGGAAAGGCAAAATCAGGAGCGGTGTCAGACCAGTACAACTCCGAATGCAATGGCAAATGTGAGAAATCGCCCTCAAAAGGGTTACCAACCATTTATTTCAGAGGGGTTTGTGTCACTGGATGGAGACTCGGCTAACCAGAAACCGGTTAGGGTATTGAGGGACACAGGAGCACATCAATCTTTGATGCTTGAAGGCATTTTGCCATTGTCAGAGAAGACGGCAACTGGTGTTAGTGTTCCTTTACAGGGGGTTGGTGGCTGTGTTAAAGCTCCCCTTCATGTCATCCATTTAGAGTCTGATTTGGTGTCAGGACCGGTCACCGTAGCTTTACAAGCCACTATTCCTGTAGAGGGAGTATCTTTTGTTATCGGGAATGATTTGGCTGGGGGTCAAGTTTCTGGTAACCCGATGTTTGTTGAAACGCCTAGTAGGAAGCACCCTGAAGAGAAGAGGAAGTACCCTGAAACTAAGTGTCAGCACACGCAAGTCAGGGATGGAGGCAATATTGGAAAGCTCTTTGTAGGTGGACTGAACTTCAACACAAAGGAAGATGTTCTGGAGTCTGTCTTCAGCAAATATGGACCACTCTTGGAAGTGCTGCTGATAAAAGACAGGGAAACGCAAAAGTCAAGAGGGTTTGGCTTTGTCACGTTTGAAAAAACAAAGGACGCCAGAGATGCAGACAAGGATCTGAATGGCAAGGAGTTGGAGGGTCGGACCATAACAGCAGAGAAGGCATTTCATAGGTGTCAAGGGGGCTACAGAGGACAATGGAGTAGTAGTTTTGGTGGTGGCCGCAATCGATATTACTATGGAGGCTCCCAGAGTTACGGCAGCTCCCGAAGGAATGATTAATCAGAGTAGTGGCCGAGAAGGAGACCACTATTCATGTGACTACAGTGATAAGCGGTCCAACTGTGATTATTATGAAAGTTTGGAAGAGTTGAAGCACTGAATGCTGCGGAGCAGCTGAGCCAATATTCCTACACGGATTAACCGTGAACGACATGTTCCTAAAGGCGTCCATGTAGTGAACTTTCCGACACGGATTAACCATGAACTCCACGTTCCTAAATGCGTCCATGTAGTGAATACTTCCAGGCCTCACCACCCAACCACCATGGAACCTGGCTCTCAGCTCGGCCTCCCGGAAAAGGTGCTATAGATTTGTTGACTTTGGATTTTTGATCACAACCCCTTAACCTTCATTCAAAAGAAATTAAAAGTAAAAATCAGAGGGTGATGAGATGGAGTTTGGCTTTGCAGGAGTCCAACCGGGAAATTGAACATGTAAAGGGCAGGGACAATGTCGTTGCTGATGCTTTGTCCAGAGTGAATTAACTTTGGGAAATCTCTGTAAGTTGTTTGAAGTTTTGTTGCTTTATTTTTGGAAAATATTGATTATTGTTGCTCACAAGAATTGATGATTTGGGTTGTGAGTTTACTTTTGTTTGTTTAAAGAGTTTGCCTGCAAAGAAACTTCTCGCTGTATTCAAACTTTCTTTCTTGAGGGGGGGAAGTGTTACGGATTCGTCACTTCCGCTGTTGTGGTTTTCATCCACTTGACACACTTCTGGTTCTATGAATTATTATTATCATTGTTTAAGTGAAATGGCCATTAGTATTATCACAATGTAAAAGGGTTAACATTAAATACAACCGGAAACCGGATCGGGAACCGGATGACTACAGGAAGGAAGAGGAAGAAGAAGGTGGCGAGTAAAGTCGGACAAGACGTGTGGCTTCCAGCTCCGTAGCGAGCGTTATCGAACGAAAGTCGCGAGTGAACTTCGAGTTTCCTTGAAAGGAACTTCCTGCGATAGGTGTTATCGCTAGAGGATTGAGAAACCTGCATAGTCAGGTTTAGGCGTTGAGATTCTGAAGAATCCTCGCCTGGTCGCTTCGCCTCAAGTAAGAGCCATCGGCCATTTTGACCCTCGTGCTTCGCTCACCGAAAAAGGTTTTTGCTACGCGTCAGCTTTTCTCACCATCTTGTCGTCTGTCGGGGATGTATGTGCGCAAACGCGGCGTTTGAGGATTACGTTGCGGTTCGCTGATTGAACTGTGAACGTGTACGTCTGGAGGGGGCCTTTGGGACTTTCCATTCCGCCGCCAATTTGCCTTTGGTTTGGACCATGTGACTGTCTACGCTTTGCCTACGCCTCATTACTCGCCTCATTGCCTCATCACTACTCGCAGGAGTGGATCACCTTTGAGTTATCGAGAGATTGAGGAGTGTTCTTTTTCACTCACTTGGAACGCAGTGAGTTATCTGACTTTAGCTGATGGTACCATCAAAAGATGTATGAAGTGTACTTTTGATTGCTATTGGTTGTACCATTATTCTGGTGTGATTTTCAATACAATATTTGTTTGTTTATAATCATTGGTGTGGTTTCACTATTTATTTCTAACACAGAGTAACATATTTTTCTGCCGTGGCTCCTCTCGGGGCTCGGAAATACATCATGACCAGGGGGTCGGGGAGGAGCACGTAACAATATGTATATATGTATGTATATATATATATATATATATATATATATATATATATATATATATATATATATATATATATATATATATACAGGGTGATTGAAAAGTAACTCCCTATTTTAAAATATTTAGAATTTATTTATTTATTGCAATATTTTTCTCAAACCTTTAGTGTTTGTTCCTTAATGTATGAGAATTTAAACTTTGTTGGTTTAGTTTCAGATTATGTTTTGTTTGAAATTCGGAAGCCCTACAAACATGGCTGGACGTCTTACCCTGCAGGAGCGTGCCCAGCTAGCGGCACGTTACGAAGTTTGGAAATCCGTTGTTCAAGTGCAAAGATGGTGGAGGACCATAAAGGAGCACATGCTCAAGTTGAGGCAAAGACGATCAAGAATTGTCATGCAAAACTCATGGCTACAGGATCTGTATCTGATACTCGAAGAAGCGGTCGCCCTTCCAAGTCCAGTGACCCGGAGACAGTGCAAGCAGTTCAAGAAATGTTTACACATAGCCCAAGAAAGTCAATTCGACAAGCAGCAAGGGAAAGTGGGCTCTCCTTTCACACAGTACGAACTGTGCTCAAAAAGGAGCTTAAATGGCATGCTTGGAAGCCGCACTACTGTCAAGCACTCTCTGCTGAAGACTGCGACATTCGCATGTAGTTTGGGGAGGTGATGCTGGCTTGGTATGAAGATTGGTCTGATCTCTTTAAAAATATCATCTGGTCTGATGAAGCGGTATTTCACATCGGTGGGTTTGTGAACCGTCACAACTGCTATTACTGGGCAGGAGAAGATCCTCGTGTTATTTCTGAAAAAACGCAATATCAGCCCAAGGTAACGGTGTGGTGTGGAATGACCACACCGTGTTTGTAGGGCTTCCGAATTTCAAACAAAAAACAATCTGAAATAAAAACCAACACAGATTACATTCTCATACATTAAGGAACAAACACTAAAAATTGGAGAAAAATATTACAATAAATAAATAATTTCTAAATATTTTAAAATAGGGAGTTACTTTTCAATCAGCCTTACTTTTCAACATACATGTATATATATATGTATATATATATATATATATATATATATATATATATATATATATATATATATATATATACACATGTATATAATAATGTACATGTATATTTATGTATACATGTATAAACATGCATATACATGTATATATATATATATATATATATATATATATATATATATATATATATATGTATATTACGTGCTCCTCCCCAAACCCCGGTCACGGTGTACCTCCGAGCCCCGAGAGGAGTCACGGCAGAAAGATGTGTTATTCTGTATGTCAAAGATCAATGGTGAAACCACACCAATTGTTACCAACAAACAAGTATTGTATTAAAGGTCACACAAGAATAACAGTACAATAACGATAGTAATCAATTGTACAACCAATACATCCTTCCTATGATGGTACCATCAGTTTCGTACAATGTAACTCATTGTGCTCCAAGTGAGTGAAACAAGAACATTCCAAATGTCTCTATCCCGGCATCAAGCCAAAGTCAATCCGATCCAGTGATCGTCAGAACGATGTCGTATCGAGACCAGAATCCCGCTCGGTTGACAGTCACACTGCCAAAGATGGGCGGAGGCACCCTCAAGAGGTGACTGGGAAATCACACCTTCGGGTATGGACGTTCCACGGCTCCCAATCGGCGAACCACAGATTTCCCACTCAAAAGCCACGTTACACACACACACCAAGTTAACGTCTGGATGCGGTGAAAATGGTTGAAGCGAGGTGAAAAACCTGGAGCGATGCGAAAATCGGGCGCGAGTCAAAATGGCCAATGGCCCGTTCTCGAGACGTAATGGCACTCCAACGATTCTCTTCAGAATCGACCGCAAAACCTGTCACACAGGTTTATTTGTCACAGCGATAACAACTCTGTCACAGGAACCCTTTCCCAGGAAACCCCAAAGTTCGCTGGTGACCTCCGTTCGCCAGCGTTTGCTCCACACCTCCTAACAGCTCGGCTTCTTGTCCGACCTCACTCGCTCCGCCTTCTTTTTTTCTTCTTCCTCTTCTTTCTCTTTGTCTTCGTCTGGTTCCGGTTTCTTTTCAAAACATTAACTTTGTTACTTTTTGAAAATAGTAATTAGAGGGGTCAATATATGGTTGAACCCCCCAAAAATTGATACAAAAGGTTTTCAATTGATTCTGGTACCATTGGGCATGCTAAATAACATACTAAAAATCTAGTAACATCTGACTTCCGGAAAGGGGTCATTTTCAAAATGGCGTCCAAGATGGCAGTCGGGAGCTTAAAATGGCCATATCTCAATTATTATTCAACCTAGAAAGGTGGTTTTGGTGTCTAACCCTAGGTTTTAGGGCCCAAGGAATCCAATTGAATCAATAAAATTACCATCAGTTAATTATTTATTGACAAGTCCAAGATGGCATCCCAAGGTGACATCCTGATCCACCAAAAATGGCTCTGTCGAATAGTAGTCAACCTAGAGAGATTTTTTCAGTGTGTATACCTAGGTTTAAGGCACCCAGGAAATCATCAAAATTACTTAAATAAGCACAAAGTAATCAGGTAATCCAGTAAGCCAGGTTTACCAGCCCATTAGGCATTTGTTGTCTTATACAGTTAGTCGCTATTCATCGTCATCCTCCGACTCACCAGCTAATGAACCAAGTGTGTGTTTCAGATTGGAGATAAGAGTGTAATGAGTCTACACCACTGCCACCTGTGACTCCAGTCCACAGTATTCAGTGATCATTACAGCCAAAGGTTTGTACAAAGCTTGAGAGGTTATGGCAAGGGACAGACTATTTTATATTGGGGAGGGGGGGGGGGGGGGGGACTGAAAAATCTGACAAACAATTTATTTTCATCTCAAAAGGAATAAGTATATTATTTGGTACATGTATGTATGACTGGTTGTGACACGACTTCTCGTATTTTTGGTGTTGGCAAAAAGACTGCTTTCCAGAAGCTTGTAAAAGGAGACCCTGTCCTTCGGTCTTGTGCCAACACATTCACCATCCCAAACCAGACCACAGAGGTGATCGATGACCTTGGATGCCGAGTAATGGCTATCCTCTTTGGTGGCAAATGCAAAGATTCCCTTGCAACAATGCGATATAACACCTTCAGCAAGAAGGTTGTCTCTGCTTCGTCTTTTGTAACACCCGAACGTCTGCCCCCAACTGAATCTGCTACCAAACTTCACTGTCGTGGAGCGTACAACCAGATCATGGTGTGGATGGGAAAAGAAGAGGGTATGGATGCCATGAAATGGGGGTGGAGCCTGCAGGATAATCAGTTTGTCCCACTTATGTCAAGAATGAACACTGCTCCAGACAGTCTCTTGAAGGTCATTCATTGTAACTGCTCCACTGCCTGCAAGACACTCCGCTGCTCTTGTAGACGATATGGACAACCATGTACTACTGCCTGTGGACCGTGCCAACTTGAAGAATGTGACAATCCACATAACAAGTTTCTTCCAGAGGAGTCGGAGGATGACGATGAATAGCGATGAACTGTAGAAGACAACAAATGCCTAATGGGCTGGTAAACCTGGCTTACTGGATTACCTGATTACTTTGTGCTCATTTAAGTAATTTTGATGATTTCCTGGGTGCCTTAAACCTAGGTATACACACTGAAAAAATCTCTCTAGGTTGACTACTATTCGACAGAGCCATTTTAGTGGATCAGGATGTCACCTTGGGATGCCATCTTGGACTTGTCAATAAATAATTAACTGATGGTAATTTTATTGATTCAATTGGATTCCTTGGGCCCTAAAACCGAGGATTAGACACCAAAACCACCTTTCTAGGTTGAATAATAATTGAGATATGGCCATTTTAAGCTCCCGGCAGCCATCTTGGACGCCATCTTGAAAATGACCCCTTTCCGGAAGTCAGATGTTACTAGATTTTTAGTATGTTATTTAGCATGCGCAATGGTACCAGAATCCATTGAAAAACCTTTTGTATCAATTTTTTGGGGGTTAGGTGAGTTTTTTTCGTATATTGACCCTACTAAATCTCTATTTCACTTAAACGACAACAATAATACTACATGCAACCAAAAATGTTTACAGTGGATGAGAACCACAACAACGGAAGTGGCGAATCCGTAACATACATATATATATATATGTATGTATGTATGTATGTATGTATGTATGTATATATATATATATATATATATGTATGTATGTATGTATGTGTATTAAGGTGGCCCTTAGCAATAGGGTAATTTCCTAAAATTAAAATTTTGCTGCTCCCACCCCCTAATCCTGTTCCAATGAATAAAAAAGCAAGGTGTGCAAAATTTCAGCTCAATCGGACAACTTTTAGGCGACCCTCAAAGGCTTTGAAGTTGGAACATAGTATATGCAACGATTAATTCCGTTTAAAAGCGCTATACTGTTCTTTATCTCGACTATTCTATGTTTTCTTCTTGAAGAAATTTATGTGGACATATCTAGGCAACCCCAGCAAATGTTTAAAAACGTTTTGAACCAAATTTACATATAGTTAATTTGAAAAATTCCTGAAATAACATCAAAAAATTAAGAAATATAAGGTTTTCTTAATAAAACACAACTTCTATAAGAGAATCACATTTTTATTTACAACAATATCTTTTATAGAATCAAAATCATAATGTGAACACTGAACACTGAATATTGAACATTATTTTTGCATAAGAGAGGATTTAGTTGCAGTTGGGTATGTTTTACGGTTTTCGGTAACGATCTGTAAAACAAATTGTTTCTCAGTTTCATCTTTTGTGAGAATGTTATTGTATTCCTGAATGAGTTTGACACCTCTTTCTGCAACGTCATTCACAACAACTGTCTTCTCAAGTTTTTCAAGTCCATTTTTGTAGCCAGGATCATCTTTCCATGTTGAAGGGTCTTTGTCGAGGAAATCGGTGCTGATAGAAAATCTCGTGAAGAAAGTTTTTGTACCAGGAGTTACAAAAGACATAAACTCGATGTTTGTAAAGGAAGGAAAGTCATTTTGGTGCAGAATGTACCTCTTCAGTTGATTTTTTTCTTCTTCTTCTTTTTCTTCGTCTTCTTCATCTTTGTCTGCTTGCAGCATAACTTGAGCCATATTTGCCTTAACCTCTGTTGGAACAGCGTCGTCAAATAAGGATAGAGCCAAATTTTCGGGAGCTAAGTACGAGAGGTGATTGGAAAACTTTTTCGCAGCAGCCTTACTGATTTCTGGATCAATATCCTGATAATTTATCAGTTGACGCATGAATAGGAAATCATGATAAGGTGCTTTAATTGCTTCTGATGACAGAAACCAGGCTCGAACGTACACTTGAGCAAGAAAAATACATATTCTTCTTAAAGAGTTCTTCTCCCCACGAGATAACTTAAATTGATCTTGAAACATGTATATCTTGAATGCATAAATTGCTTTTGCCATCCACCTAGCATGACTTACAGCTCCTGGTGTACGAAACGATATTCCTTTCTTTGGAATGCCGCCAAGAAAGATCATTGTTAACTCCAACAATTCTCGGTAATCATCTCGCTGTTGTTTCTTCATCGAAAGGTGATATTCAAGAAATCCAAGAATGGTAGAGCGGACATCATCAGACACTTCATTGGTACCAGTTATGTAAATCTTCTTGTTGAGTTTCGTCCAGGTTTCTCTAAATCTTTTGAATAGCAACATGTCTGGACCAGAAGTTGTACCCATCAGTGTGTCGAAACAGCTCCTCAAAACTAACTCGAACATGTGACGACGGCAAGGGAAGTACAACAGGTCACGATTGAACATTTTTTCTAGATTTGTGCATGCACTATTTATTCGACCTGTGTTGCTTGCTGTCGTATCACAGCAAAGTGCCTGAATTTTCTCGGTTATACCCCACTTCTCGACTACTTGGTAAACAGCCATGGCTTGCTGTTCTCCTGAAGATGTTGGAATTTCAGGTACACCCAACAATTGCTCCTTGCCTTGAAAAGTTACTATTATTGCCAGTCTATCAACCTTTTCAACGCCTGCGAGTGCTGGAAGCAGCTTTCCATCCCAGTGCAACACTAATTCTTTACAGTCGTTCATTTTAAATTTGTGCTGTATTTCTGTGTGTCTCTCTTCTCTAAAAAATTTTCTAAAGCGTTGAAAAGAAGTGCGATTTATTATCAGGTTCTCAGTATCACGCCCGAAAGCCTCTGCAGCAGCCATTAATATGTAAAGCCCATTTCTGTCAGTAATTTTGCACCTATCAAAAACTTCAGAGAGACGGGGAGTAAAAAACTGCAATGTACCTCGAGTTGCTGGAACTGTTGCTGCTGCTGCGGTTGTTGTTGCTGATAATTGTTGAACGATGACAGAGGAATTTTGACTGTCGTCACCACTATCACTGCTTTGGCTGCTTGATGTTGAATCATCAGTTTCCAATGTAGTAAATTGATCAGTAGCAAAATTTTGTTCCATTTCTTCAAAAGATCTTTTTTTCCTGGCAGTTTCCATTGCAGTGCGCTTCAGTGTTACTTCTTCCTATAGTTTGCCCTATAGCTGCTCGAGGTCCCCAGCTTTGCAAGTTGCCTTCTTCATTATATTTGCTGTCACTTATGCTTCTAATACCTATAATAACTCTAAAAAAGGTTTTAATTAAATAGAAATTTATATAAAGAGTTAAAAAATATTTATTGAAAAATTATCTGAAAAAATGAGTTTCTGGGCGAAAATGTCAAAACTCACGGTCGATGAGGGTCGCCTTGCAGTTGTCCGATTGAGCTAAAATTTTGCATAGATTGCTTTTTTGTTAATTGGAACAAGATAGGGCGGTGGGAGATAAACTTTTCAAAAGTTGGAAAATAAGGGCCACCCTAATGTGTATATATATCTATTATATATATATATATATATATATATATATATATATATATATATATATATATATATATATATATATACAGTATATATATTCTATATGTATATATATATACTGTATATATATATATATACTGAAACGCAAAAGAAACTTACCACCTTTGAAACCTTTAAATATCAACAATAACACTGCGTGTAGTAAATGTGTGAACTTATTTGTGGACAATAGTGTCCTCACTGTCAGACAAAACGGTCACGGATGGTCACTTGAACCTTCAATGGTCACTTCATAGCACAGCTGTTGAACAGCCATTTTGACTGTCAGTGATTAGCCAAGGGGTACGGGATGATTTTAATGAGCTGCACGTGATGCCTTGATATTGGCTTTAAAAAGGCCAGTGCAAAATGGGCATTTCAATCAACATGCCACGATTGTCAAGGGATCAACGGCAGCGTGCCCTGGGCATGCTGCAAGGCGGACTGAGCTACCGTGAGGTGGCACGTCACCTTAGCTGTTCACACCAGACGATATCGGCCCTGGTGGACAGAGACACCCTCCACAACTCTGCAGATGACAGACCTCGATCAGGGAGGCCAAGAGTAACCACTGCAAGGCAGGACAGGCAGATGGTCCGAAGTCACCTGCGGGATCGATTCCGTCCAGCATCCCGCACTGCGGCAGAAACTCCGGGGCGTGCAAACCCACGGATCTCCAATGATACTGCACGAAGACGACTGCATGACTATGGTCTGACTGCCAGAAGACCATACAGAGGCCCCGTGATGACGGCTGCCCATCGTCGCAACTGACGCAGATGGTGCCAGCAGCATCAGCGGTGGACCTTGGCGCAGTGGAACGAGGTCGCTTTCAGCGATGAGTCAAGGTTCTGTGTGGACAGTCCTGATGGGCATGAGCGTGTCTGGAGAAGAACTGGCGAGCGATATGCCGATTGTTGCGTGCGTCAAGCCAACAGGTGGGGTGGCCCAAGTGTGATGGTGTGGGCCGCCATATCAGGCCGGTACAGGACGCCACTGGTGGTTGTGGATGGGAATCTTAACGCCCAGCGGTATGTGGATAACATCCTGCGACCTCATCTGCTGCCATTCCTGCTAGACCACCCAGAACTGAGAACCTTTCAGCATGACAACGCTCGTCCCCATGCTGCTCGCTTTACCACTGCATTTCTCCAAGGCGAGAACATCAACACCATGCAGTGGCCTGCGCTCTCCCCTGACCCGAATCCCATAGAGCACCTGTGGGATGAGCTTGGGAGACGCGTAGTTGGCAGGGCCAGGGCACGGGCAGAGCTGCTTCAGACATTGAGGACTGAGTGGGACAGAATCCAGCAGCAATCCATCCAAAGACTGGTAGGCAGTATACGCCGACGATGCACTGTCTGTATCCAAAACAATGGTGGCCACACACGCTATTGAAAGGGGACTGACATTGCACCCTGTGCTGTTCTGTACTGTAGAACAAACTGATGAGATGTTGTATCTTGGTCAAAAACTTGACATGTCATCAATAAAATGCCAATGTTTCAATTAGCAATTGTTGGTTTGTTTTATTTTGAACTGTTACAATTTTATTACATTTCAAACAAGTGGTAAGTTTCTTGCATGACTGCAATAGTCATGCAGTCGTCTTCGTGCAGTATCATTGGAGATCCGTGGGTTTGCACGCCCCGGAGTTTCTGCCGCAGTGCAGGATGCTGGACGGAATCGATCCCACAGGTGACTTCGGACCATCTGCCTGTCCTGCCTTGCAGTGGTGACTCTTGGCCTCCCTGATCGAGGTCTGTCATCTGCAGAGTTGTGGAGGGTGTCTCTGTCCACCAGGGCTGATATCGTCTGGTGTGAACAGCCAAGGCGACGTGCCACCTCACGGTAGCTCAGTCCACCTTGCAGCATGCCCAGGGCACGCTGCCGTTGATCCCTTGACAATCGTGGCATGTTGATTGAAATGCCCATTTTGCACTGGCCTTTTTAAAGCCAATATCAAGGCATCACGTGCAGCTCATTAAAATCATCCCGTACCCCTTGGCTAATCACTGACAGTCAAAACGGCTGTTCAACAGCTGTGCTATGAAGTGACCATTGAAGGTTCAAGTGACCATCCGTGACCGTTTTGTCTGACAGTGAGGACACTATTGTCCACAAATAAGTTCACACATTTACTACACGCAGTGTTATTGTTGATATTTAAAGGTTTCAAAGGTGGTAAGTTTCTTTTGCGTTTCAGTATATATATATATATATATATATATATATATATATATATATATATATATATATATATATATATATATATATGTGTGTGTTTTCGTTCCCACTGATAGGAGAGATCTTCATTCGGACTTCAAACAAAATCTATCGGCTCGTTCTTATCACCCACCAAGTTTAGTCTGAATCCATCCACAACGTTTTGAAATGTCGTGCTATGTATCGTTTTTGGCTCTATTTATCAAGGGTAAAGAATCACTAGAATAATTTAAAAAATTTATAGTATCAGGATCCGGATCATCACAAAAATAGAATCAATTGGTCCTTGTCACATGCCCAACATGTCCGAATCCATCCATAACATTTTGAGATATCCTGCTCACAGACAAACGAACAGACAAACATACAGACAAACAGGGGTGAAAACAAAACCTACATCCACCATGTAACAGAGGTAATTAGACTAGAAGGTACAGTCAAATACACGCAAGATCGATAGTCTAACAATGGCGTAGCCGGGCTTGTTTGATACTTCAGTTGAAGAGGATAGTATGACCTGTGTGCAGATACCAGTTAGCAGTTATCAAATAATGTGTTAATTTTTTTCAATAAATTCCACATTCCTGTGCCACCTTTAGTCAAATGTCAATCATTGACAGCAGGTTGGTGAAAGACTTGGACAAAAAAAATGTACCCGGTCTGAATGTTGCTATATCCAGTCAGTGGCAAAACTTCAAATGGGAAATTCGTGATGTCACGGATTTGAAACCCTTACGGTATTTAGTGTTAATATATCAAAATATAATGTGGAATTACAATTGTTGTATTGAGATATTATTAAACCAGCGAATCGTCATCTGTTCACTTCCAGATTCGGAAGCAACGTCTGAGTCGATCCCATTTCACAATTATAATTGGATTGAAATTAAATTAAAAATTTAATTGAAATTAATAATTTAATTGAAATTAAAAATTATTTTTAAATTTAATTTAAATTTAATTTTAAATTTAATTAATTTTAAATATTAAATTAAAATTTAATTTAAATTTTAAATTAAATTTTATTTAAATTAAATTTAAATTTGAAATTATTATTAAATTATTATTATTAAATTATTATTATTATTTAATTATTATTAAATTATTAATTATTTAATTGTTATTTAATTATTTAATTATTATTTAATTATTATTAAATTTAAATTTAAATTTTTATTTAAATTAAATTTAAATTTTAAATTTAATTAATTTAAATTAATTTAAATTTAATTTAAATTAATAAAAATTACACACACACACGTACAATGAAATTCGTGATGTCACGGATTTGAAACCCTTCCGTCGTTTAGTGTTAATATATCAAAATATAATGTTAAATTACAATTGTATTGAGATATTATTAAACCAGCGAATCGTCGTCATCTGTTCACTTCAAGATTCGAAAGCAGTCTAAGTCGATCCCATTTCACAATCATAATTGGATTGAGGAATTTCTGAAAGCTCCTACCTACCTTAAGTCACCCACTGGAACCTCAAAATGTTCCACAGAAAGTTATTTTGGCTATATTTCCTTTTAGTAAAATATGCAACTGGAATGGTTACTAAACACATCCCCCTGTCATGTGATCATGTGACCAGATCCTCATCACTGATTCGTGGACATATGTGAGAAATATACATACATACATACATACATACATACATATACATACATACATACATACATACATACACCGGACGGACAGACACACTCTGTTCCCGACGGCATTGCCCTACGGCCAACGCCATAAAAATGAAGGGAAGAAATTCAACAATTATTTACATAAAGGAAAATATTATTACCTGCCAACTGTCAACTGCAAAAACAAAGTACAAAATCCACTGTTAAATAGAAAAGAAAAGACTAAGATCAAAAATAATGAGAATAGATCAATTGTTACGGTTTGTGATCTTTTTCTTCTTCCTTCCCCCACACCCCCCTGTGAGTTAGACCAAGTGGTTTGGTCCATGTGTATAAAGCCTATGATTGGCTGTGGGGTGGGGGAGGGGCCAGGAAGGTGATTCAGAGGAGTGAGTGGCCATTTTGGAGGAGGGCTTATGTTAGAGTGGTTTTTCGGGGGTTGTAGAGTGTCCAGCTGAAATCTCTCCACCTGAAGGGTGACGTTGATCGAACTCTGGCTGCCTACCACTGTGGCCTGCCTTGGGGCCTACTCGTGGACGTGCCGACTCCTACCCTCTCATGCTGGGCCTGCCTTGGGGCCTACTCTTGGACCGGCCTACTCTTGGACCTGCCTACTCTTGGACCGGCCTACTCTTGGACCGGCCTACTATTGGACCGGCCTACTCTTGGACCGGCCTACTCTTGGACCGGCCTACTCTTGGACCGGCCTACTCTTGGACCGGCCTACTCTTGGACCGGCCTACTCTTGGACCGGCCTACTCTTGGACCGGCCTACTCTTGGACCGGCCTACTCTTGGACCGGCCTACTCTTGGACCGGCCTACTCTTGGACCGGCCTACTCTTGGACCGGCCTACTCTTGGACCGGCCTACTCTTGGACCGGCCTACTCTGGTTTTTCCCTCTC
The DNA here is from genome assembly GCF_964187855.1 of Myxine glutinosa. Classification (NCBI taxonomy): domain Eukaryota; kingdom Metazoa; phylum Chordata; class Myxini; order Myxiniformes; family Myxinidae; genus Myxine; species Myxine glutinosa. Next base: position 82,562,356 of record NC_136271.1, on the reverse strand, counting down.
TTCTCCCTTCTTTGTTTTATGTGTAGGAAGAGATTTTCATGTGATAATACATAAATAAAGACAGTGTGAATAAAGGCTTGGCTTGGTGTGCTTCAGGCCGTAACAAATTGGGGGCTCATCCGGGATCTGATTTATATGATACCTGTCTTGGATTTTTGTTTTTCTCTGCATTTGTAAGTTTTCTCATTGGCAGATAATTTGACTTTTGTTTACGGTGCTGGTACTTCTACTGCAGTCGTACACCATGGCTGAGGAGATGGATTTTGAAGTGAAGGAATTTTTGGAGAAGAAGGGGCTATCAGTGCAAGATGTAGAACTGTTACGTAAGGTAGAGTTATGAGCTGTAGCTGATCATCTTGGGGTTAGTGGGACATCTAGCATGAAAAAGGCAGAGATTGTTTCGGCTATTGTCAGTCACATGGGTTTAGAACCGTGGGTAAGATTGAGGAGTGAAGTCTTGGAATTGGCCCGGATGGAATCAGAAGAAAGACAACTCAGACTAAAGTTAGAAGACAAGGAACGGCAAAGAGAGTTTGAAAGAGAAAAGGAAGAAAAGCAAAGAGAGTTTGAAAGAGAAAAAGAAGAACGACAACGAGAGTTTGAGTTAAGAAAATTAGAAATGCAGGTGGGACCGGCCCAACCCGTTTCCATCGATTCAGGTGGGGGTAAAAATGATCTCCCCCGTTCCTTTGATGTGGCTCGAAACATTAGGCTTGTTCCCAAGTTTAACGAGGAGGAGGTGGAAACGTTTTTTCTGTCTTTTGAAAAGATAACAAAACGTCTTCAGTGGCCCGTACAATACTGGACCCTGCTACTACAAAGTGGGTTCATAGGGAGAGCCCAGGAAGTGTATTCAGCTCTGTCGGAGGATCAGTCAGAGAATTATGAGCTGTTAAAAAGGCTGTGTTGTCAGCCTATGAGCAAGTTCCGGAAGCGTACCGGCAGAAGTTCCGAACCCTGAAAAGACAGGCTGGGCAGACATTTGTTGAATTTGCGAGGGGGAAAGAAATGAGGTTTGATCGGTGGTATCGTTCTCTACAAGTGGATAGGACCTATGGTAATCTAAGGGAGGTTATCTTGATGGAAGAGTTTAGGAACAGTATCCCCTTGGACATTAGGGCACACCTTACAGATCATAAGGTTGGTGAGTTGAAAAAGCTGCTGTTGGTGCAGATGATTATGAACTTACCCATAAGAGAGGCTTTGGTTTTCCTCATTATGGTACTACCTGGGATAACAAGAAGGGGGTTAGTGAGGACCAGTCAGAGGGGGAGTGGACCGACCATAGGAGTCCATTGGTGCGGCCGTCTCCGAGTAGACAGTTGGAGTGGTCGAGTCAGGCATCTCGCCGGGGAACGGCCCCAACGTGTTATTACTGTAAACAGAGGGGACATCTAAAGTCCAATTGTTGGAAATTGCAAAGGGAGGAGAAGCAGGGAGGCTCCGCTAGACCTATTGCATTGGTTCGAACCAAAGTGGACAGTCACCGTGATTGTGCCCTTTCAGTTAAAGCTGAGGATACTGCTGACTTTACGAGCCCCGGACAGGACGTTATAAACCTTTTGTGTCCAAGGGTCAAGTGTCTTGGGACGGGGAAGTCAAATCCATCGTTATTTTGAGGGATACTGGGGCAGGTCAGTCGTTGATGTTGTCCAATATTTTACCATTTACTTTGAGTAGTTCGGTGGAAGCGAGTGCCTTAATCCAGGGCATTGCAGGTTGTTATGTCCCAGTCCCCTTACATAGAGTGAACCTGAAGTCTGATTTGGTCACAGGACCCATGACAGTAGGAATACTCCCCACTCTCCCCATAGAAGGTATTAGTTTCCTATTGGGAAATGATTTGGCTGGGGATAGGGTTGGTGTTTCCCCAGTAGTTTCCATACATCCTATAGTTCAGCAAGAGACTGAGGATTTGCAAGAGGAGTTCCCCGGTATTTTCCCTGCTTGTGTTGTGACGAGATCCCAAACGCAGAAAGAAAAGCCAGTAAGTTACTTCTCCAAAAAGCTGAACAAACATCAAAAGGCTTACTCTACTATCGAGAAAGAGGCCTTGAGTCTGATTTTGGCTCTGCAGCATTTTGAAATATATGTAACAAATGGCTCAAGTGATGTTACCGTATATAGTCAGGGTCACTATGTTTTTTCGTTCAAAATTTTGGTAGATTAGCAAAACTATACATTTTTGGAATATTCAGAGCATGAGGAATCCAAAAATTAATGTTTACATTTGCGTAGACACCTTTGCGAAAATGACACTCAGGACAGTGATGAAGATCTGTAAAAGCATATTCCTGAACGGTATAGACCTCGTAGATCCTGTGTATAGGACTTATAGTTCAATCTGATACTACCTATAACTTCCTATAACAACCTATAACTTCAAAGGACTTGCAATATCATGTATTATGTAATGCAGTTATATCACAAATATAAAGACAATGGTTTTCAATTACCTTTGTTTGTTGCTTTTCTATAATCCTGAGCACTATTTTGAGGCCTTTATTGGATTCCTTGACCCAGAAAACATAGGATTAGCATATTTAATTAAGTCTCTAGGTTGACTAGAAGCCGAGATGGCGCAAAATATGTATTTTATGGCGGCCATTTTCAAAATCCAAAATGGCGGCCATGCAGGTGTCTGTGCAAATGCCAACATTGATTTTCAGATTCTCCATGCTCTGAAGATTCCAAAAATGTACAGGTTTGCTAATCCCAAAATTTTGAAAGAAATTATATTTGTTAACATAGTGAACCTGACTATCTTCATCACTGTCCTGAGTGTCATTTTCGCAAAGGTGTCTACGCAAATGTAAACATTAATTTTTGGATTCCTCATGCTCTGAATATTCCAAAAATGTATAGTTTTGCTAATCTACCAAAATTTTGAACGAAATTATATTTGTTAACATAGTGAACCTGACTATTATATACTGATCACAATCCTCTGGTTTTTCTGGAAAAGTTCAAGATGACGAATCAATGCCTTTTCCGATGGGGGCTTTTAGTACAGCCATACCCCTTGAAAATTGTACATATTTTGGGTCGAGATAATGTCATTGCAGATGCTCTATCTCGGGCTTAAGAGTTTTTTTTCGTGTCCCTGCATATCAGCTATGATGCCTGTAAATGTCACAAGGAGAGATGGCTATTTGTTTATTGCACTGTTTATGCTGGGTTAAGTTTATGCTTGCACTGTTTATCCTGCCTTTGTAAAAGAAAACTTTTCTTGGGGTAAAGTTTCTTCTTTAACGGGGGGGAGGTGTTATGGTTTGTGACCTTTTTCTTCTTCCTTCCCCCACACCCCCCTGTGAGTTAGACCAAGTGGTTTGGTCCATGTGTATAAAGCCTATGATTGGCTGTGGGGTGGGGGAGTGGCCAGGAAGGTGATTCAGAGGAGTGAGTGGCCATTTTGGAGGAGGGCTTCTGGCAGATTGCTTTTTCGGGGATTGTAGTGTGTCCAGCTGCAATCTCTCCATCTGAAGAGTGACGTTGATCGAACTCTGGCTGCCTACCACTGGGGCCTGCCTTGGGGCCTACTCGTGGACTTGCCGACTCCTACCCTCTCGTGCTGGGCCTGCCTTGGGGCCGACTGCTGGGCCTGCCCTCGGGCCTACTGTTGGGCCTGCCATGGGGCCTACTCTTGGACCGGCCTACTCTTGGACCGGCCTACTCTTGGACCGGCCTACTCTTGGACCGGCCTACTCTTGGACCGGCCTACTCTTGGACCGGCCTACTCTTGGACCGGCCTACTCTTGGACCGGCCTACTCTTGGACCGGCCTACTCTTGGACCGGCTTACTCTTGGACCTGCCTACTCTTGGACCGGCCTACTCTTGGACCGGCTTACTCTTGGACCGGCCTACTCTTGGACCGGCCTACTCTTGGACCGGCTTACTCTTGGACCGGCCTACTCTTGGACCGGCCTACTCTTGGACCGGCCTAATCTTGGACCGGCCTACTCTTGGACCGGCCTACTCTTGGACCGGCCTACTCTTGGACCTGCCTACTCTTGGACCGGCCTACTCTTGGACTGGCCTACTCTGGTTTTTCCCTCTCTTCTCCCTTCTTTGTTTTATGTGTAGGAAGAGATTTTCGTGTGATAATCCATAAATAAAGACAGTGTGATTGAAGGCTTGGCTTGGTGTACTTCAGGCCATAACACAAAATATAATTGTCAAAGATGGTCAACGACAAATCGGTAATAATAACATTTTGAGATGGATGTAATAATATAGCAACTTTACAATGATTATGGACATACTGATCTGTTGCTCAATGCCATTGGAAACTTTAAACAAAATGTAATAAATAACTGAAGAGTTGATTAATTGTCGGCTTCCGAAAAACAAGGCATTAAGTAAAGACCAAATGCTCCATGAACTTGGTGACATGTATTTTACCTCCAACTGTAACTGTAAATCAGTGTGTACGTACACACACACACACACACACACACACACACACACACACACACACACACACACACACACACACACACACACACACACACACACACACACACACACACACGCATGCACACACACACACACACACTTTCAAAACACACCTGGACCACAAGTCAGCATCCTGAGCATCATCCCCTTTCAGCTATTGAACCTTAATACAGTCTGTTGAGGTGGACCAGCAGAAGCACACACCCATCCACATACAGCAACTACATGTGGCTACGTATATGTAGCACCACCCCCAGCAGATGAGAAAACAAACAACAACAACCAAACAACTTTCAATCCCAGAATAGACTGTACCGGAAATATATGCTGGAGCAACAAAGTAACTAACCAGTCTCGCAACCTATTTTTTTTAGACAAGAAAACAAGCAAACTGCTCAAAACAGAAAAGAAGGAGCAAAAAAAGAAATGAAAATAAAAACCACCACAAAATCACACCACACGTACCTCTCCATACATCTTCCACTATGAGGAATCTGAATCAATCCTTCTGTTGGGCAGAAGGAACCACCAGCCATCATCACGGCATACAATGCTCGACTTGCCTCCGTAAACGTCGTTCAAATCTCGAGAGAGCCTTTACCAAGGTGACTTAAGTGACAAACACAACATTTGAGAGCAGGGACATCGTGAGATGTGTGGGAGGGAGAGGGCTTGGGGGGAGGAGGCGTGGGAAGGGGGTGGGGTTTGGGAGAAGTATAAAACACAAGGACACCAAGGACTTCCAGGAAACAAGTTGGTATTTCAAAAAAGTGGATTTGAGGTGAAATTAGCGGGGGTAGAAAAGATCAAGGTTTTGGATGGGGGAAGATAAGAGGTGGTGGTGAACAGCTGTTTTAAAGACCTGGAGGGAGGAGTGGGATTGAAGAGAGTGAGGGAGTTTGTTCCAGAGGTGGGAGAAAAGAGGAATGAAGGAGTGAAGGTGAGCAGAGAGTCTTGATTTTGGCAATTTAACCATAAGAGGGTTGCAGGCAGATCTTGTGCGACCTGTAGGAATATTTGGGGGACAGAGCCCAGAGAGAGCTGGGGGAGCAAGGCCGGAGAGGAGTCGGGAGAAGACGGAAAGACCAACCTGCCTGCGGTGAGTAAGTGAAAGGCCCTCGGAGATAGCTTCATCGCGGGAGATTCCAATGATTCTGAACGCGTTGGTTTCAACAGCGTGAAGACGAGCTAGGTGTGAGGCAGGAGCACCATCCCAGAGGGGAGAGCAATATTCCATTGAGCTGTGGATGAAAGCCTTGTATGTGGTGAGGAGCTCAGGTGTGCCAAGGAAGGACTTCGCACGATGGAGGATGCCCAATCGGCGACTGGCTTTAGAGGCCAGATTTGAAATGTGGTTTTTCCAGGAAAGATCATGGCAGATAGTGAGACCCAAAAGCTTGAGTGACAGAACTTCTTGGAGAGGATTATTCAGAAAGTGGATGGGAGGGATGTCCAGTCGGTCTTTTCGGAGAGACATCGTAAGAGTGTGAGATTTGTCAGGATTGAAAGACATGTTCCACTTGTTTGACCAGTCTGTGATTTTGTCCAGGTCTGCAGAGAGTGAGGAGGCTGCAGACTGCCGATCTGAGGGATGACGAATGGAGCTGCAGAGAGTGGAGTCATCAGCAAAGAGATAGAGAGGATTTTCAAGAGAGTCAGAGAGATCATTGATGAAGACCAGAAAAAGCACATGGCCCAGAACACTGCCTTGGGGAACTCCAGCCTGAACAGGAAGAGGAGATAAGAGAAACCCATTCAGGGCCACACGTTGACTACGACTAGAGAGGAAGTCCGCAAGCCATGCGTGGAGATTTCCATGGATACCATAGGAGGAGAGTTTGGTGAGCAGGGAAGGGTGCCAGACCGTATCGAAGGCACGTGATATGTCAAGGGAGACAGCTCTAATTTCCTGTTTGGCATTGAGGACCTCCATCCATTGTTGAGACAGCATAAGCAGCATGTCCAGAGTAGAGTGACCTGGTCTGAAACCAAATTGATGATCAGAGATCAAGCCATTGAAGAAGAGGAAAGATTTCATATCCGAAGCAATGATGGATTCCGTGACTTTGCTGATAAATTGGGAGAAGGCTGATTGGTCTGTAGTTGCTGGGATGTTTTTGCACATTTTTTGTGTAAAGCGGTGATGTTGGCTGATTTCCAAGCAGATGGCAGATGACCTTGAGCAAAAGAGACGGTGAAGAGAACAGAGAGAGGGAGTGAAAGAGCGGAAGAACAGGATTTTAGGACCCGTGGGCTGATGCTGTCAGGTCCAGTTGCAGAATCAGAGTCGAGGGTTGACAGAAACTTTTCCACCTTGTCAGGGAGAAAGGACACAGAGTTCAGGAGCATCTGGGTATGACTGGGTACGGTGGGTACAGAGAGAGATGGGTTTGGGACACAAATTTAGAGGCAAACACAGAGTTGAGGCATTCAGCTTTTTCACGTGCGGAATCAGCTGTGTAGCTATTTGAGGTGAGGGAGGGGATGGATGGGGAACAAACACCAGAAACAGATTTGAGCAGACGCCAGCAGGATTTGGAAGAGGGAGACAGATAAGAGAGTTCCGTTTTGAGAATGGAGAGATATTGTTTCCTGGCTCTCCTGAGGGTGGACACACACTTGTTTCGGGCTTTGTGAAAGGAAATGAGATTTCCTTCCATTGGATTTGCTTTCCAGGAGATGAAGGCAAGTTGTTTCTGGGCAACAGCCTCACCACAAGATTCCGTGTACCATAGATGGGAGAAAGGGTATGACAACTGAAGATGAGATGGGATAAATCTGTGCATGAGAGAGAGAGCAATTTACTTTGGAAGAATTCCCAGGATGAGTTGATGTCAGAGGCGGTAGAGTTTGAAGACCAGTCCAGATGATTGATGGCTGCTTGAAGACCGTGCCAGTTGGCCTGAGTGAAATGCAAGACTCGTCGACGCTGAGGAGGCTCTCTGAGAATGGTCAGAGAGATGTCCAATTTAACAAGCACATGATCAGATGAGCCGATTAGAGCAGAAGAAGAGCAGCAGACATTTGCAGGGAAGTTGGTCATAACCAAGTCCAGAAGAGAAGATGCTCCGTTGACTGAGATCCGGTTCGGGAAATTGACAGATTGTGTCAATCCCAGTGAGTCGCAGAAGTCCTTTGCTGAGGAGCCATGGCTGGTGAGAGAGGTACCCACACCCAGCCAACTGGCATGGTGACAATTGAAATCACTACATATGAGGAAGAGAGAGTTGGGATGAGTAGATAGAAGTTGGTCCATATTATCAGACAGCGAGATGTCGATGGAGTCATCACTGTTTGGTGGACGGTACAACACACATATGAAAAAAAGGTGGGAGCGAAGGGGAAGCCGTAGCCAGAGGTATTCCTGAGGGTCAGGTGAAGAGAGGGCACTGCAAGGAGAGTGAGGAAGAGAGTTTTTGATAAAGATAGCAACCCCACCTCCAGGACGAGGCTCAGGTCTATCATACCGGAGAATGGAGTAACCCGGGAGAGAAACTAAGGTATCAGACACATCATGAAGGAGGAAAGTTTCTGTTAAGCAGATCACGTCTGGTTTGTCAGAAGCAACCTGTATGGAGAGATCAGTTAAGTTTGAGCGAAGGCCCCGGATGTTTGAGGTCCATACCATTAATGAAGAGGAAGGGGGAGCATCAGATACAGAACGGGAGGGGGGGGGGGTTGTGGTAGGGTAAGACGTGGAAGAGGAGGAAGAGGTAGGGAGAGCTGTTGACAGTGTGTCAGAGAATTCAGAATAGCTCGGAGAAAGGGAAGGATGGGGTGGACAAAAGGTTTGATGGTGATTGGGTGAGGTACAGTGAAGTGTTATTTGAGGATGGGGAAGAGCGACGCAAAAGGTTGGGGGAGATGCAGCTGAGAGTTGGAAGGGGGAAGAAGCGGGGAGGACGCTTTGAGGAGGAGAGGTGAGAGGGGGAAATGGAGAAGAAATGAGAGTGGGGAGATTTGAAGGGGAGGGGTGAGGGGGGGAGTTTAGGAGGGAAGGGACAAGGGGGGGGGATTTGAAAGGGATGGGAGATGGGGGAGATTTGGAGGGGAGGGGTGAGGAGGGAGTCTAAGAGGGGAGGGGCGAGGGGGAGTCTATGAGGGGAGGGGTGTGGGGTGAATTTAGGAGGGAAGGGGAAAGGGGGGAGACTTGAAAGGGATGGGTGATGGGGAAGATTTGGAGGGGAGGAGCAAAGGGGAAGATTTGAAAGGGATGGGTGATGGGGAAGATTTGGAGGGGAGGGGAGGGGCAAGGGGGAAGATTTGAAAGAGATGGGTGATGGGGAAGATTTGGAGGGGAGGAGCAAGGGGGAAGATTTGAAGGGGAGGGGTGACATTGGATTTTATAAAGTGTACGATTAATGGGAAATGAACATTTATTGCAAAATGAGTTTCTTGTGACCTTCGAGTCAAAAATACGTTTAAGGACGCTGGAGGGGGGGTGGAGTGCAGGTGAGTTTAGGGAATGCAGGAAAGAGGAACTGTAAGAGATGGAATTTTTTTTTGGAATGAATAGATTTGTTGAGAAAGTCGAAAGCACCCTTTTAAAGAAGAAGAAGAAAAAGGTGTTATAATATAGGACAGAATACAGTACTTCAGGGGAAAGTTTAAACATTTTTAAATTCTAAAAGGTGAAAACTATCTGGGGAAATGGGGGTGAAACACGTGGTCGAAGAACGAACGAACGAATAAGAACAACGAATAAACGAATAAGAACAGAGAAGCAAATGTTTTTTTTTGTTTTTTTGGGGGGGGGGAGTTGAGATTTTAAACAAGGAAGTATGTGGTGAAAAGACTGGGAAAAACAGAGAACGAAAGTAATTGGAGCACAATCGACGGACCACTGAGAGAAAAACAAAACCTCAAGGTAGGACACGGTACAAGGCCTCAAAAGACGCGGCTGGAATTAACCGACGATTTTTTATTCAGGTATGAAAAATTAACACCGAGAATCTTCCTAGGGACACACTATAGGTACACACACCGAAAGATAAATACAGTTTCGACAAAAACACAATTGTGAACAATTAGGCCTACTTAACTTCGAAAGCGTGAGAGCGTGGACAACTTCGAAAAACCGTGCCCTCGCCGACAAAAATCTCGCGAGATCTCCGACTCACGCGTCTTCCTCCTCTCTTCTCTTCTTCTTCTTCTTACCCCTCCTCAAAATCCAAGTCGAGCCAGAAACGCATAAAATATTAGCAAAGAAATCCTCTAAACCCAACCTAAAATGGCCAATAAATAATGTGCCAATCCATCTGCCTGCACTCGGTCTCCAGCTCAATGTACCTTCTGCCCTCTTCCTCTCATAGACTTGACACATATTCTCCTCCCTCTGCACTGATAACTGTCGCAAGATAACCTACATGGTTGCAAATGACCAGATAACAATGTCAGGCCGTAACCTTGTCATGCTAATCTCCTCCAGGAATGCCATTTACCACTTTAGGTCTGCCACCATTTGCTAATCATGAGCATTTGCTAAACCTCTTCCCTTTACCATTCTCATTCAACCTCTTATAACTTGGTCCTTTCTCACAAACAGCACCTCTACACTATCGAAATATTAACTGCTGTTATCCATTGCAACCTCCGCCACAGTTATATCAGAACGAGCTGATGCGTCACACAGTTGTGGATTGTTTAACCCCAATATGGGCCCATTCAAAAATTACGTAATTCTATTTTTTTTTTAGGGAGGTACGACCGTGCTGACAGGCTTGATTAAACCTTACTAATAATTTTTATTCAACATATGATTCGATTTTCGTCGTGAGTAAAGCATCAGTCACATTTGCCCTATGGCTAGGATACGGCGGCCGTACCCCCCCTAAATTGACAGAAACGTGCGGCGGCCGCAGAGTTTCTGAGGTGGCCCCAGGGTGGCCCTAGGGCATATGGCTATCTTTTACAGGCCGTAGGGGTCGCCGTGGAATTATAGCGCGGAGTTATAACTTTTTTCATTTCTAGGGTGGCCGTAGCAATTCGACAAGCCGTAGCCATGACGACGATATACATATGAAAAAGAACTCTTATATATACCCACTCGTTACCGTCCGTCTGGCCGCACGTTCGCCTTAGGGCCCCCCTGCGGTCGCCTTGCGGGCACCTTGAGGCTACCTTGCATCTGCCTTGAAAATTATATGGCCGCCGCAGGGACGCCCTAAGGTCACCGTGCGACATCAAATCAAAGACCGTACGGCACCCCCACGTTTTCGGTCTCCACAATTTCTAAATACCCCGTGCGGCTACCCGAAAAATAAAAACATATGTGACTGCTACATTGTGTGACCGTGGAAATACTGCGGCCGCCCTATAATTGCTAGTGGCCGTAGATTTTTTAGACCCTACGGCCGCCGAGCCAAATGTGACTGAAGCATAACGACTCATACGTCCAAAGAGTCTCAAGGGGTCTAAAGGGTCTGCAGGTCTAAGGGGTCTAAAGGATGTAAAGGTCGAAGGGGTCCAAAAGGTCTATAGTGGTCCAAAGGATCTATCGGGCTTTAAAGGGTGATAAGGAGTCTAAAGGTCTAAAATGTCGATGAGGTTTTAGGGATTATAAGATGTCTAAAGGGTCTATGGGGTCTACAGGTCTAAATAGGTACGTTCATATATAGTACTTAGGGCCTAAGGGATCTAAAGGGTCAAACAGATTTTGAGGGGTCTCGAGGGTCTCAATGGGGTCTAGAGAGGTCAAAGCAGTATAAAGGATTTAAATTCATGAATGCATCTAAAGGGTCTAAATGTCTAAAGGGTCTTAAATGGTCTGAGGGGTATTTGGGTCAAAAGGGGTATAAGCAATTAAAAGGGCCTAAAAATGTGAAAAGTAAGTTCTAATAGATGTAGCCACAGTGCAACTGATGGTCAAACAGTACGTAATAAAGACACTTAAGTGCGTAGTGTAACTTTTTCCATAGAAAGACAAACACAGACATGAATGGCTTCTTTTTTTTTGGATACATTATCGAGGCTCGTGAAAGAGCAAACATTAATCACACAAAAAGTCAAACCGACACATAAAACACAAAATAAGGGGAGCGGTAGACAATATCGGGAGAGAGGGGGAAGGACACAAACACAACATTTGAGAGCAGGGACATCGAGAGATCTGTGGGAGGGAGAGGGCTTGGGGGGAGGTGGGAGAGGTATAAAACATATGGACACTGCAAGGACTTCGAGGAAAGAAGATGGAATTTCAAAAAAGTGGATCTGGGGTGAATTAGCGTGGGTAGAAAAGATCAAAGTTTTGGATGGGGAAAGATAAAAGATGGTGGTGAACAGCTGTTTTAAAGACCTGGAGGGAGGAGTGGGATTGAAGGGAGTGGGAGAGTTTGTTCCAGAGGCGGGAGAAAAGAGAAATGAAAGAGGTGAGCAGAGAGCATAGATTTTGGCAATTTAACCATAAGAGGGTTGCTGACAGATGTTGTGCGACCTGAAGGAATATTTGGGGGACAGAGCACTGAGAGAGAGCTGGGGGAGCAAGGCCGGAGAGGAGTCGGTAGAAGACAGAAAGACCACCAACCTGCCTGCGGTGAGTGAGTGAAAGGTCCTCGGAGTTAGCTTCATCGTGGGAGATTCCAATGATTCTGAAAGCTTTGGTTTCAACAGCGTGAAGCCGAGCTCGGTGTGAGGCAGGAGCACCAACCCAGAGGGGAGAACAGTATTTCATTGAGCTGTGGATGAAGGCCTTGTATGTGGTGAGGCGCTCAGGTGTGCTTTATAGCATAGATCGAGTACAGGAGGGCCTTGCCATTCAAAGCGATGAATTTTGGAGGCAAGATTTGTGGATTGTGGTGAATGGGCTCGAATAATCGTGGGTTGGCGAACTATTTTCACATTTATTCGCCTAATTAACATGGGCCATCAACACAATAACCCCTCAAACCCTCCACCCCAACATCATCACCTCCATCAACTCGTCTTTATCGTCGCCATCATCAACATCACCATCGCATTATTGGATCAAGTTTATCGTCATTATTACTAAAGGTGAGTTTCATGATCTTAATAACTCAAGAAGATAAACCTTATGTGATGTTCTTAATACAGGAAAATAATATTTATATTATGTTCTTAAAGCTTTTATTCATGAAAATATATAGCACAAAACCAATGCACGAATATGTTAATTAAGTGTTGTACATTTTGGCAAAAAGCAGTGACAATTTTAAGTTGAGGTCCCTAACACTGCTTTCCCCATTACCTATTACGTTTTCGCATCGCGGATTTGCGATTCACGGGGATTTTCAAGAACGTAACACCCACGTAACCCATAACAGAAGGATGCTTCGGAAACATTTCATTGGTTGTCCTATCGTTTACGGTTAAATCAGACTACAGCGGCCATTTTTGCTAAGATCACGAAGCACTTCTCTTAATCGATTGCTCCGATAGCCAAGTCTTGCCAACGGGTTCATACTGAACGACTGGCTTGGAAAGCGATAGCAAGCCGCTTGTTAATGGAACAAACTGCCGTTGATCCCTTGCTCCGCTTGCCAAGTGGCTAGCGAGCAGCTTACTAACGGAACACACACTCGGGTCTCGTTTTGCAGAATAATCTTGGTCACCTCTTATTTCCAATTCAAATTCTGCTGGATAAAATATTTTGAGTCCCTTAATGTTACTGTTTATCTTTATATTGTTAACCATCGTTGTGCCATTGCTGTCCTACAATGTCCCATCCATACCTTTTAGTTTAGTTGATGTTTAGGACTTGTTCAGTTGTTTTTATCTGTAGGCCTCATACTCTCAACTGACCTTCTTCCTTGTTTGCTGTTCCTTTCTCCATTACCCCACAGCTTTTGTTTAACCTTTTTAACACGTCCTTTGTATTCATCATTGTACCCGACATCTACTTATCATTCATATATTCTGCTGTGTTATTCATTCATCTTTACCATGCTCTGATCCTTCCTCCCTATCTCTTTATCCGTGCTCTGCTCAATTGCCTCGCTCTAACACGCCACTCGTTACACCAATTGATAAATTAATTACAAAATACAAAAGATCTATCTTTTTTTAAAGCAAAAAATAATAAAAACAAAACAAAATCTTCTATCAACTGTTCATTACACATTCTGTCCTTCATTCCTCTTATGCTTCCCTATGCAATTGTGAATGTTGTATTGTTCTCTAGAGTCTAGATCTGCTTTTTTCCATTAGCATTTCCATCTTTCTCCTGTAGCCGTCCCCCTACCCGACCCTACTGCCAATCCCTTTGTGCTCCTTCCCTTTGTCCGACCCCACTGCCAATCCCTTTGTTCTCCTTCCCTTTGTCCGACCCCACTGCCAATCCCTTTGTGTTCTTTCTTCTGTCTGACCCCACTGCCAATCCCTTTGTGCACCTTACCTCTGACCGACCCCACTGCCAATCCCTTTGTTCTCCTTCCCTCTGTCTGACCCCACTGCCAATCCATTTGTGCTCCTTCCCTCTGTCTGACCCCACTGCCAATCCATTTGTGCTCCTTCCTTCTGTCATCTCCTCCTCTCAGCATGTCAGCTCCTCTTCTATAGCCTAGACTCCCTATAGTCCAAGCCCTGCTCATAACCCCATATACAACTCATCCGCAAGAGATTTTGAAACTTGATTTGAGTTATTTGACCATTTACCTTAAAAAATCACACAGGTGCTTCTTCGGAACTGGCTGCGAATGGCCGCTCGAGGTGAAATTCCTAGATGGCCACCAGTAGCCATATTGAAAATATAAATTTTGAACCACTCACCATAGAAGTATGTGTAATACCTTGTTTTATGGGTTTTTGGGTGTGGGGAATCCATTTGTGACATTAGTTTCATGATTGAAGGCCAATGTCACATGCTAAGGTCAAGGTCAAGGTCAGAAATCACAAAAAACGACCAAAATCGCAGTTTCACAGACATCGAACAGCAAACTATCAAAGTTTGATGAGTGGATACAATTACTGATGTTTTGCAAATTAACTGACTGTGGGAATAAGTGTAGGCCATGTAGTTTTTTCAAATCTTGTTTATTTTACAACTTCTCATTTTATTTGGCTCACATTATCGTAGGCATACACATTGTTCACTTATGAATTGGAACATTTTAATCATTCTTTGGAACACACAATCTGAAAATTAAAAAAAAAATAGCTACATTACAGTGCCATATAATACCTGCATATAAGCCATATTCCTTATCATTATGAGTTATGACTAAAAATGAATGGTATATGAGTCAGATGCCCAGACGAGAGAGCTAAGGTGGGTACTTGGCATTTGTTTATTTATTCACACAGATGGGCTCAACAACCTTCTTATGGCAGTAGATCACACACATAACTTCTGCTGCTTTGCAGGAACAACGCTTTGAGTTACACTTCCCACTACAGCCACACAGGGTCAGAATTTTGGTTGGGATCGGCTTCAGAGACTTAAGGGGCAGGAACCGTCTTGTGCCGTCTTGGTTGATCCAAGCATAATGAATAGGGTCAAGCTGACTGGCATCAGCTAGCAAGGTCAAGGCATTCCGGATCACGTAGAATGCCCTCCTCAAATGTCCCCGGAAGACGCTGGATGTGGGTGGTAGTTCTTCTAGCCCTACCACTGAATACCTGTGGACGTCGAGTCTCGAGTGGTTCTCAGTCTCAAGTTGAAAAGTATGGTTCATCAGCATAACAACACTTGTGATAACACTGGTTCTGTTTTTTTCTAAGACACCCTGTATCTAGAAAATAATCAATTTTTGTGAAAAATAATATATACCTACCACTCGGAGTGTATGACGAGGGGCGATCAGTGAGAACAATGTCGACAGAATCAGACACGTCTATGCGGATACACATATGCACAACACACCTGCGGAGTATAAAAGAACCTTAGTCAGTGGCAAGTTGGTAATGAGTAATAAAATTGCAATGGTCTTCACATCCAGAGCATGACCTTGACCTTCCATCAAAGCAATCATATAGGCAAAGTATAATTTACATCATAAACTTTTAAATAGTGAGTTATACTTGATAGTCTGCCTCTCGATGTGTGTAAAACTGCGATTTTGGCCGTTTTTTGTGATTTCCGACCTTGACCTTGACCTTAGCATGTGACCTTGGCCTTCAATCATGAAAATGATGTCACAAATGGATTCTCCACACACAAAAACCCATAAAACAAGGTATTACACATACTTCTATGGTGAGTGGTTCAAAATTTATATTTTCAATATGGCTACTGGCGGCCATTTAGGATTTTCACCTCGAGCGGCCATTCGCAGCTGGTTCCGAAGAAGCACCTGAGTGATTTTTAAAGGTAAATGGTCCAATAACTCAAATCAAGTTTCAAAATCTCTTGCGGATGAGTTGTATACGGGGTTATGAGCAGGGCCAGGACTACTATAGCCTCCTAGAGGTATGCAAACTCGTTTCTGAGCTGTGTAGCCTGGGTTTGAATCACAACCCAGCTATAAATTTTCATCTTGGTGTTTCACCGGCAGGGCGAGGCATCTACCTGTGCGCCCTTCCTCGGATGGACGTTAAGCTGGGCATCCCAACTGTCAGTATTCGTCGATGGATATTTTTAAAAATCCCAGGGTCTTTCACAAAGAGTAGAGAAGCTATCACCGGCTACCTGGCCAAATATCTAATTCCTACTGTAGCCTATATGGGGCACTGCGCCAGCGGCATTGCCGCACCCCTGAGAGCACTGATGCTAAATCACAGCCACATGCTATATACAAACGATGAGGATGAGCCTCTACTCTCAGCCCCCAACCACTCCCCCTAGTCTCTGTTTCTACTCCATATTTGCATCTGTGGGTCTTTTGCACCAGAGAGCTTTGAACTTACTTCTCGGATCTCTAATTCCAGGTCGCCTCGGCATCTCTTTGCAAACCTTTTCACAAAAGATGTTCCTTATTCATCTGTCTCCCACCCCGGGGAAGTCTCCCACCCTCCTTGTCTCCCTACACCATGCCAGCAGGCTGGGTGTCCATCCTTGAAATACACTCCAAACTATTTCACTTAAGACCTTTTGCAAAACAGTTACCCTTACTCAGGGTGTCTCTGTCCATATATGCATCTTTCCAAATGGCAATATTTTGGTTTAAAATTTAGTCATGCAAAAATTCCCTTAAATCCTGTCCTACTCCTTCACTCTTCTTTGCTATTCTGATCATGTCCTTGTGGATCAAGTATTTATCTCCTTGTCAGTTTTCAGACAGCTGCACAGGCGTCGATGTGTATGGCAGTTCGAAAGGGCAGATTGGTCTGGTCTGAAGTAAGCTACCTCTCACACATACTGGTCCATTATCTCTTCAGCACCTGAAGCCAACCAGTACCTGAATTTCCTTCTTAAAAGGATGGGATTCATCTTCACGAGTTAATTCCATCATGCCTCCAATTGTCCATGCCCTCCCTGGTACACTCATGAAACATGTGGCAACACAGAAGCAGTTTGAGTTCTCCACCTGGAAGGTAAACCTAAGTCATAGGAACCTAAAATCACTCCACCAAGCCTACAACCATCGCGTATCAGTCTTTTGAAGAGCCGTAGACTAACATCAAGCTCACCTGCAAGAAAACCTCTTCGGTCTCTTACCATCCTCCAAAGACTGGTAGAATATGGCCACATCCTTCATTCGTATGCATCCCCTTTCTGTGCTTTCACCGAAAGAGGATGGAGTCATGTTAGAACTGCTCTGGAAAAATCTGTCATGTCTTAACAATGAGTTTACTGAAAAAGCCAAATGCCCCAATTCCCTCTTAACCGACCCACTCTTCTCCCTATTACAGATTGCATTCTGCATTCTGTCGATATCACCCTCACTAAGGTTGAGGAATTGGAGCTACTCAATCTTGACACCTCCCATGCAACTGGACCTGACATCATTGGCCCTGTAATCCCGATGACATGTGATTTGGTCACATCATCTCCTCCTTCCTCATGCTAATCAAGGTCTTTATCAGATGGCCTCCTGCCTTAACCTTCAAAAACTTCTAGCATCATCCCTGTTCAGAAGAAAGGTTCAAGTGTGATCCTTAATGTTGGATTGTCGCAGCATTCATCTCTACAGATTTGAATTTTTTTTTTTTTTTAAATTGGTTAAAAAGTGATAAATATATAGAATAAAATACAGCTCTTTTGGCCTCACTATCTGTTACAATCTGTCTTGACAAGACCACATCTCCAAACTGACCTCTGAGGGTGGCTAACACTTCAATGTTTCCTGCAATGCTAAGTCCAGTCTAATCAAACGGAAGACCAATAGATAAGTCACTCATCGCTTATAACAGTGTATTAATAATAGTCCTTAATTTTAAGTATCAGGGGATATGCAATCCCACTCTTGGCTGGTGTAGCTTCTTCCCAACCTTCTTCAATGAAAGTAATCACATCCAAGACTCACCCTGTTATTGCTATCTGTCGAGCAGATGCCGAGTCACAAGGTTTGCTTCTCACCATCGCAGGGAGGTTGGTAGCATTGCTTTTCTAATACATCACTTCTGGTCATGCTCCTCTCGCTCACTCATATCTCCGTCTTGCCCTAGCCCAAACAGACTGCAGAATCCCACACCTGATTACCCCCTTCAATTCCAAGCTACAATACTCCACTCCATTCCTCCATTTCTCTCTTCTCTTGTCAGTGGAACTGACTTCCTCGGTCAGTTTTTTCATGACCCTCCCTCTAGTCTTTCAACAGAATGGCCCACGTCATCACCTCATGCATTCTCACATACCCACCACTTTTTTCTTCAAGTCTTGCTGACAAATATTGTGAATGCCTCCTCGTGGTGTTTGTTCACCCCAATGCAAGTCGGGGTCCAAATCTTCCCCATTCTTTCCTGCTGCCCGGATTCATCAGGGCAGCGCGATCACGGTCAGAGTCCCGATTGGTCCCCATGGACCGATCCTTTCCCTCTTGTCTTTGTCTCTGTCTGTCTCTGTCTATCTGGCTGCCTATCTGTCTCTGTCTGTGTCTCTGTCTGTCTCTGTCTCTTCTCTCTCTCTCCCCCTCTAACTCTGTCTTGGCCCTGACTTTGCGAAGGCGGGGGTACACCATCCTGGATGTGAGGGATCTCTTGGTCGCTCCTGTGAGATCGAGCGGCTATTTATGTGCCGCAAGCTTGTTCAAGAGAACTGTTCGGGGCCATACAACAAGAACAACAACAACAACAACAACAACAACAACAACAACAATTATTGCTGACTCCATTTCCCCCAATTTCCCTTTCTGCCACTTAATCATTCATGCAAGATGTTTTCATTTGCCTGATTTCCGTTTGATATCCTGTCAGTCTGTGCACCTGCTGCCCTCTGTCGTTGAGCTCCTCCAAGTACCTAGAGTTGCATGCAACGGCCTCATACCAGATCATTAATTTTTCAACTCCATTTTGTTACAATTTTAAAAACAAATAAAGCAATAGATTACAGCCATTATACAATGATCAGCCTAATGCCACATGCTTCTAAAGGCCAACTGCAGCTGCAACAAAGACACCTGTCTGAAAGTAAAGTGCTATTTTGAGAGGAGAACAAGTGATGAAAGAGGAGAACAAGTGATGGGTATTGCACTTTTTGAATGATCGACACAAAGAAGAAAAGTCTTTAATTGTGTTACCTGGATTACTAAAAGCCTTTCAACAGAATAAAATATGATAAGCTGATCGATATAGAAAGGATCAGGACCATCGAGATTAGAATCCCATTTAGATGCAAATATGATGTATAGGAATTGAGCAGTTCCAAAAACAAATTACAAATGTGGCAAACCAAAATAATTATAGTGAAGAGAAGACTAAGACAAGAATTTAAGTTTATATATATATATACTTTTACCAATTGTATTAATTGAAATCCTACATGGTGAATATTTGCTGAGTGAAGAATTGAAAATCAACAGTTTAAACATCACAAGCACAATATATGCTGATTAAATGATGGTAATGGCAGAAATAAAAAAAATATCTACAAACAATGGAAACTAAAACTAAACAATAAGGTACAATTAAGTTTAAAAAACCAAAAGTTATATCATTGTCATATCAAAAGTCAAGTCACATAAAATGTCATAGCCCCTGTGGTTTTAGTAATTTTGCTGTATGGAATTAAAGGCCCCCAGTCGGCTATCTTTAGTCGGATTACAAAACAAAATATTCTGCATATGTACAGTATATTTTCATGTATTGTCTTTGTACCAAGTTTGAACAAAATCGGTTCATGCATGTCCGAGAAATGTTTGGGGACATGTTTAAGTAACAAAATGGCCGCCAGTCCGCCATCTTGCATCTGAGTGTAAAATAAAAATGGCGTGCAAATATATGTAAGCCATCATTCATTATGTTTGTTCCACATTTCAGCAAGATTTGTAGACGCATGTCCGAGAAATGGTTGAGGACGTGCTCAATATCGGGTTTTTTACAAATAAAATGGCCGCCAGTCGGACATCTTTGATCACATCGCGAAACAAAATGATGTGCACATGTATATACCATCATGTATTGTGTTTGTGCCAAGTATGAACAAAATCAGTCCATACATGTCCGAGATTATGCATGGGCGAACGCATGCATGGACAGACGGGCGAGGTCCAATCCATAACTCCCGTTTCAGACTAAGTAATAAGTTGTTACTTGATCATAAACTGACGAGCATAAACTGTAAGATACACATATAGACGGACGGACAGACACGAACCAATTGCTTAACCCCGCTTTTCGCTTCCCATGTGCAGGGTAATTATTTGACAAATTGCAAAAAACTGCATCATTGTATTTCTTTTGGTTTGGTTGGAATACAAATTGAAAATCAGTACAATACTTAATGGACAACCTGTACTTCGTTCCTAAGCCTAACGTTATCTTCATGTAATCCATGTTAAGTTTAGCCAATCATTTTTTAAATATAAATCAAATAAATTGTTAAACTCATTTTACTTTTCGTTTCTTTAAGCGCCAGGTGTATGCATACACCACCTCAAAACATTTCTTATTGAACCTCCCATTTTTGAGCTCTTTCAAACAGAGCAAGAATAAAGGCTTCCTTTAAAAAAAAAAAATCTTGATATTTGTACCACAACCTCTGTTTGTGTAGAATAAAACCTGAAACTGTTATTTGGAAAGCAGCATTCTGAACAAAGTTTTCCAAAACGTTTGTTGGAGGTGTCCAGAATCTTTGTGACACGGTACACATATTCCGTGCGTAATTGTAAAAGTATTGATAATGCGCAATGGATTGAGACAGAGATCAGGTTTCTCTGCACTTTTACCTTTCGGTAAAGAATGTGATATAAATGGGAGTTCTTGAGAAGCAAATAGGGCTACACCCTGTGATAACTTTTGGGAAAAATGGATCAAAAGCCCATTTCCCAAAAATATGAAAAGTCCATTCAATGCTCACATTTAGTATCCTATTCAACTCTGATATAAATAGGATCTGCATCAAAAATAAATTTTTTAATTTCATCAACACAAAATATGTAATGACCCTGAAAGATTCCCTTAGTGCACCCAACTCAAATTTGGCCTTGATTGTGGGATAGCTCGGTTTACATTTCAAGTGTTCATGAAATCAGTTGTTGTACAGTCGCTCCAGTGCTGTGGCTGGTTGCCATCGATCTTAAGTCAAAGCCGGCAGGCATGGCTGCAGTTGAAATTTCCGCGAAGGAGGAAAACAAAACTGAGGTGAGTCGATTGTAATAATTTTGTGTTAGGTTATCAGGGTTAACCAGTCAAATTGACATATTTCATGTGAAATGATCATTAACAAGAGGAGATGTACATTACACAGGGTGACCCCATTATGAAGAGTTATAGGGACAGAGCACTGCATGATGTTATATTCCATCAGCTGGTCATTCATATCGTGTTCCTCTGCTTTAAAAGGCAGACAGTATGGAAGCTGGCTTTAGGGATAGTAAAAAGCTGCAGTTTCTCATGGAATCATGCCGTGTCGATTATTTAGCTAAATCTTATGAAATATGCTCTCAACCACCTTGAAAAGAATGAAAATAGTTGGACCTCTTTGTACAACTTCAAATATGATGGATTTTTTAAAAACAAAATCTTGGCTAATGGAAGAGGTGACAGAGTAATAAAAAAAAGTCAATGAACATCCAGTGGGGCAGCGTGGTCAGAGTTGGACACAACAAGGAAGAGAATGTACAAACATGAAAAAAGGAGAGAGAGGAAGGGACGAATCACACAATAAATCTAAGTAAGAGGATTCGACATCGTAAACTTAATGGGGGTAAATTTGCAGTAACACTAACATGGTTTAGCCCATAGACAAAGCATTGGGAAAAATGGAAACTAGCATTCTGAACAAGGGTGACCGACATATATAGGTTAAAATACATTGACCTCTTCATGCAGCTGCATGAATCAAGTTGGTGCCCCTTTATATGAACATTTCTAGAGCATTACTTGGTTCCTCCTAAGAACACATGGGTAGATTTTTTTTGAATGTCCCTTATTTTCTATTGTCTGGCATTTTCCACAAGCCATGGAATGTCCCTTGGTTTCTCTTGTTTGGCATTTCCTACAATCTATGGGAGGTCCCTTCTTTTCTATGGTTTGCCACATGGCACATACCATATAAAGGGGCCTTTTCTATGCCCCTGGCATTTCCCCCCAATAATTACTACCGGAGTGCAAATTTTTCTATGTCCGGTTTTTCAGGAATCTAGCCTATGAGCCAAGCAAAAATAAAACCGCAAAATTAGGTCACTCAACCCCCCTACAGACCCCTTCAGACCCTGATATTTTTAATGCCAGAAACAAACTTTGGTACATTATGGGCGATGAAGGTTGTGATCAAGTTTCATTGAAATCGTATGTGTAGCTTTGGAGAAGAGAGAGCAAATGCCTATTTTGGGGGGGTCAAACCTCCCCCTATCCCCCTCCCACCCTGCACCCCCCTTCCCCCCACAGCAGACCTCCTTCATGAGCGCAGATTTTGAATTTGCTTTGAAAGCCATTAATTAGACGTATTGGCCCGATATACGAGTATATTCCAAGTTTCAGCTCGTTTCAATGTATAGTACTTGAGATATGAGCGTCAACACATTTTGGGTGGATGGACGGACGGACAGACACCAACGTGATTTCGAGGGTTTTCTTAATAAAACTCAAGAATGCGGAACCGGACGTTGCTTAAATTTGAAACATATTACCTCGATGTACAAAGCATTTACTTGTGAAATTTGCAACCGATTTCATCCAGAAGAAGCTGAGAAACGAATTTTCAGTCCCTTGTTAAAGTTGCATACAGAGAAAAGATCCCTTATGTAAACGGAGGGGCGCTTTGTGCCTCCATTGATAGATGGGAATAATATGATCAAATCTGTACTTTTTATCTGCTTTGCTCAATGTCATGTTTCTACGACATGCTCCAAAAGCATAAGTAGGGTTCACCTCATGCAAGTTTCCATATGACCAACTAAAAAAGTGAATAAGCATAGTTGCCTGATTCAACTGCAAACAAATGTGACCGATTTCTTTGTATTGGCTAATTCGCAGACAGGTCGGTGGTCACTCTGTCTTATACCGCCTCCTTTCTGGTCTGGCAACCTCTGCCTTTTCCATGCTGTCCCCCTTCCCAGGTTTATCCAGGGTGCACGCTGTCCACCATCAGCTCCGTTCTGGTGAAATCCAAAATCACTGCTCACCTTCACTCATTTGTCCCATTCTTTCCTCCAGGTCTTCAAGACAGCTGGTCACCACCATCTCAGATAATCCACAAACCAAAACAAAGATCTTTTCTACCCCCGTCCACACACCCCCTTCCACCGCCACCGTCAAACCCACCTCTTTCCAAATTTCCAGTTTTGCCTTCCTGAGAGTTTGCTTCTGTATCCATCTTGTCCACCCCATGTATCCTCTCCTGCTTCCCAATATTTGTTCAAGTTTCCATATACTGTATTTTATTTTTAACCATGATGTTGGTGTTTCCCCCCTCTCTCGATATACTGTTCACTTAGTTCTGTTGTAACCTGATCCGTTCAGTGTTCTCGCTCTTCCATGACACTTGACTCAATATATATGTATATATATATATATATATATATATATATATATATATATATATATATATATATATATATATATATATATATATATATATATATATATATATATATATAAGCCCACTGCACACTCCCCTCTCTACATCCTCGCTGTACGATAAACTTCTTATCAGCCACTTTGCAGAGCTTCGTTTATGTCCAATAACATGGACCTCACACACTGTTGACTTCCAAGACACAGAGAACTGGAAAGTATTTGGCAACAGCATGCTCATTAACAGAGAATAACGTTGGCACAGTTGGTTAAACACATGTCAGGACCACAAATACAGCCGATTCAAGCACAAGATACATCCACATGGGTTTCTGCAGCAGCAAAGGCAATGGTTACAATTCATATGCTCAAAGCAGCCAGTACAACTAATACAGAGGACATTAAATCATCACAAGCACATTGGGGTGAGAGAGGGAGACCTAGATCTGGCACATTATTCACCACTGATGTTTCCAGCACAGCAGGACTCATGATATTGAACGTGTGTCATCTTTTCAATACAAGTCTTTACCAAAGGTTCTAATAGTGAGACAGAAACTTGTGTACGTATGACATCAGTCATCAATGTCACAACAAAATCCTTTAATAATAATTATCTCCAACAACACAGCAGCGTCAGCAGTAGCTGTGAGGAATTGTCCCTTCTGTGCCACAGTCGCAGCCACCATTAACTTTCCTCACGCGAAACCAATTAGACTGAATGTAGAAATGTCTGCCTAATGGGAAGTCTCTGTGATAACTATCAGTGGGCTATGGGTATGGTAAACCAATCGAAAAAGGTAACAAGGCCCTTAAAAACGGAAAATTAATTAATTAAATCACAAGCATGTGTGGCTTGTTTCAGACAAAGACAACTGACAACCAGTGATGATGTAATGAGAACCAATGGTGTCAGTATCCTTCATGACAAAGGCAATTTTAATGGCAAAGTCAATGAATCTGATTTTGGGAATCTTTGGAGGTAAAATTAAAGATGGTTTGGTAAAAATTGAGTCAATGATTTATATGCTTTTCGTGATTAACAAAATGCTGGTTGACTATGTGATCTTTTGATATGTGTTGCTAATACTAAAAGATTGTTTGCTTATTTATTAACAACAACAACGACTACAACAAGAACAAGGAATAACACTCTCTCAATTAGATGTGGAAATTCTTCATGACACGGGCATTCATTACAAGGGTTTGTGAGTGTGTCATCCACACTACCCACACGCCCCATCCATCCCCTCCATGTCTTCCAAAGCTATCACTGAGACCTAAATGGATGTAGTCAGCCACATCATTGTACACTGCTCCTTTCCTATGCCATCTCCAGGCGCTGCAAGACGTCATGGCCGGGCACCGGAAATGACGCACGCTGAAAGGGAGTACTAAGTTTTCACTCTGGTTGTTTGTTACTTGCCAGAAAAAGATTCCGGCAAGTATGTTGATTGGTTCGTTTGTCTGTTTGTGCGCAGCACTACGTCTACACCGTTGCACACAGAATCGCCATACTTTACACACATATTTGTCTTGCCCTGGAATAGACTGTGCCCAATTTTTAACTCTCTCAGCCCAAGGCCTCCATTATGACGTCATAATTCGATAATTCCACAAGTACAAAACTTCATCCAATCAAGGTACAATTTCTTGAGCGCCATGTCGGCATAAACTGGTGGAGAAAATAAAATAAAATGATGACGTCATTGGTCACGTGGTTCAGCCGCCATCTTGGAAAAAACGAAAAACTTTGCACCTCTATATCTCCGAAAGTGCTGAATACAAAAAATTGAGACATGGCTCATTGAAAAGAACTCTCCATGGGGAATAAAATATGTTAATGATGATGTCATTGGTGCCCCCATTATGACGTCGTAATTCGACAAGTACAAAACTTCATCCGATCAAGATCAAATTTCTTGAGCATAATCTAGGAATAAATTAGTTTAGAACACAAATAATGACATCATCGGTCACGTGGTTCGGCCGCCATCTTGGAAAAACCGAAAAACTTGATCCAAAATGGCCGATAAAAAAGTACATTCCGGCAAGTCCTCGGTCTCTGACCTATTTTTCATCTGTTTGTGCACAGTAATATGTCTACACTGTTGCACATAGAATGGCCATACTTTACACACATGTTTGTCTTGCCCTGGAATAGACTGTGCCCAATTTTTAACTCTCTCGGCCCAAGGCCTCCATTATGGTCATAATTCGATAATTCGACAAGTACAAAACTTCATCCAATCAAGATGCAATTTTTGAGCGCCATGTCGGCATATACCGGTGGAGAAAAAAATAATAATGATGACGTCATCGGTCACGTGGTTCGGCCGCCATCTTGGAAAACCCCAAAAAATTTGCACCTCGATATCTCCGAAAGTGCTGAATAGAAAAAATTGAGACATGGCTCATTGTAAAGAACTCGACATGGGGAATAAAATATGTTAATGATGATGTCATTGGTGCCTCCATTATGACGTCGTAATTCGACAAGTACAAAACTTCATCCGATGAAGATCAAATTTCTTGAGCATAATCGAGGAATAAATTAGTTTAGAAAACAAATAATGATGACGTCATCGGTCACGTGGTTCGGCCGCCATCTTGGAAAAACCGAAAAACTTGATCCAAAATGGCCGATAAAAAGTACATTCCGGCACATCCTCGGTCTCTGACCGATTTTTCATTTGTTTGTTTGTTTGTCCAGGCGATATCTCAGCCATCCTTTGAGATAGGAAGCTCAAATTTTGGCACAATAGTGAGTGAGTGCTTTCGCAAAAAGATAAATTTTTGTTTTTTGATTAATCAATTAATTGATTTGATATTTAATTATTATTGATTAATTAAGTACTTATTTATTTCCTTTCTCCTCTGGGCAATATCTCAGGGAATAGAGACTGTATTGGGTGGGAGAGGTGTACAATAATTGATTGTACAATAAGGCACCTTTTGAGCTGGGAAGCTGATATTTGGACATGCCAATGATCAAGTGATTTGGCTGTAAAGGCTATTTTTGATTTATTGATTAATCAGTTAATCGATTAATTATTTAATTATTCGATTAATTACTTGAAAAAAATTTAAGTTACATATTCAGGTGAAACGGTGGTGGTTTAGGTATTCTATTAGCCAATTGATTGATTATTTAATTATGTTATTATTATTATTTATTTATTTTCCTTATTTATCATTTATTTATTTTCTTTCTCATCTGGGCAATATCTCAGGCACCTTTTGAGCTAAGAAGCTAATATATGGACATGACAGTGACCAAGTGATGTGGCTATAAAGGATATTTTTGCTGAATTTATCAATTAATCGATAAATTATTTCTTGATTAATCAATTAATTTTTCCAATTGATGATTTATTTAATTAATTTTCAAAAAGTTACAGCTTCGGATGAAGTACTGGTGGTTTAGGTATGCTATTAGCCAATTGATTAAGAAAATATTTTATGATCATTATTTATTGATTTTAATTATGTAATTAATCAATCAATTATTGGACACCTCTCCCACCCAATACAATCTCTATGAGCTGCATGGTAGTATGGCGGTATTGCCAAAGGCGCCCCGGCAATGCCACGCTGGAGGATATTTATTTATTTGGCATGGGGGCGGTGTCCTTTAAATGTATTTGTAATTGTTATTTGATTTAAACTGGCCGCTCACCAAAAATTGCATTATAATCCACCACATCCTCCATCACCCAAAGCTCCCATGGCATCAGCACCTAATTTTGGTTCAGAACATATTTTCACATCAGATGTTTGGGAATAACGGTCATGAAGCAGATCGGTGGGATCAGTTATGTAGCAATTGCAGATTAGGTGATATTAAGGACGTTACAAAAGTCCATGGAATGGGATACGTTATTCGAATAAAAACACCCATGTTATACACACAAGGAACTTTGGATCTTTGCAGGAGGAGGAGGAGGGCATTCGGCCCATCATACCTTTGCTGCACCAACCACAGACACCATCACCCATCCACACACAAGCTACCTACAAGTCCTGTCAATATCCCCACACCTCTCTATCGACAATGTATCTCTCTATGTCCACTTCTCCCTTCGTTGACCTCCACAACCCTTCTGATCTCACTGACTACTACAACCACACTCTCTCCTCCTGCCTTGACCAGCTTGCGCCTATAAAAACCAAAACAGTTTCTTTCACCCCATTCTGCTCCCTGGTTTACCCCTGAACTCCGCCTGATGAAAACTCATGCTCGCCAACTTGAAAGACTCCGCAATAAAACAGGTCTCACAATTCACTCCCAAGCCTACAAGGACCACATACAACACTACAAAGATGCCCTCTCCCACGCCCGCTCCGCCTACTACTCTCAAATTATCCACTCTGGCTCCGGAAACCCAAAAGCACTCTTCTCTCCAATAAACAAACTCCTCAGCCCCCTGAACACCACCGCCCAGTCATTCACAGTAGGTAACTGCATCTCCTTCCTTTCATTCTTCCAACGCAAAGTTGAAAACATCTACAACAGCTTGACCACCGCCACACCCGCTCCCCTTCAAACCACCTGCCCCCCCCCTTATCCTGCTATCCCCTGTCTCAATTCTCCCCAATCTCCCCTACTGACCTCTCTGAACTCCTCATAGGAATGAAAACTGCCACCTGCACTCTTGACCCCATCCCCTCCAGCTTTGTCAAGGCCTCCCTTCCTGCTCTCTCTCCACTTATCATTGCAACAATAAACTCCTCCCTGTCTACAGGCATCGTCCCACCATCCCTCAAAATTGCTGCTGTTACCCCCATTCTGAAAAAACCTGGACTAAACCCTGACACCCTAAACTACTTCAGACCCATCTCCAACCTACCCTTTCTGTCGAAAGTTTTGGAACGCGCTGTAGCCGCTCAACTCAAACATCACCTCTCTGCCAATAACCTGTATGAAACATTCCAATCCGGATTCCGCTCCAACCACAGTACTGAAACTGCTCTCCTCAAAATCACCAACGACCTTCTCCTCTCCTCTGACGCTGGCAACCTCAACATTCTCATCCTCCTCGACCTCAGTGCCGCCTTTGACGCCATCGATCACACCATCCTCCTCACCCGACTTGAAACCACCTTTAACGTTACTGGCACTGCCCTCTCTTGGATTAAATCATACCTCTCTGACAGACGCCAGTTCATCTCCATCAATAACTGCAAATCCCCCACTGCTCCCCTCCCCCAAGGTGTCCCCCAAGGTTCAGTTCTTGGCCCCCTCCTCTTCATCCTTTACCTGTCCCCCCTCGGTCACTTAATCCACCGTCATGGTCTCCAATTCCACTGCTTCGCCGATGACATCCAGCTTTTCATCTCCACCAAGTCCATCTCCACCGCCACCCACTCTATCCTGACAAACTGCATCACTGAAATAAAATCCTGGCTTCAAATCAACTTCCTCAAACTTAACTATGATAAATCTGAAATAATCATCATTGGCCCAAAAACGCTCATAAAATCCACCAATAACTTTGCCCTCAACATCGACGGTATCCCAGTATCCACCTCCCCTCACATCCGGAATCTTGGCATCATCTTTGACCAAACCCTCTCCTTCGACAAATACACTAAACAGATCACAAAGACAGCCTTCTTTCACCTGAAAAACATCGCCCGTCTCCGTCCATCCCTCTCCTCCATGGCTGCAGAAACCCTCATCCACGGCTTCATCACCTCCCGTCTGGACTACTGCAATAGCCTCCTCTATGGTTCACCCTCAACAATCACCAATAAACTCCAATACATTCAGAACTCCGCTGCCCGTCTACTCACCCATTCCCGGAGCCGTGGCCACATCACCCCCGTACTTTACAAGCTTCACTGGCTCCCCATCTCCCAGAGAATCCAGTACAAAATCCTCTTCTTGACCTACAAAGCCCTCCATAACCTGGCCCCATCCTACCTGGCTGACCTCTTCTCCAGACACACTCCCAACCGCAACCTCCGCTCTGCTGGTACCAACCTCCTGACCCCCCCGCCATCCGGACCAAATTCAGATCCTGGGGGGACAGGGCCTTCTCCATCGCTGCTCCCACCCTCTGGAACTCGCTACCTCACACCATCAGAGACTCCTCCTCACTCACCACATTCAAAACATCACTCAAGACCCACCTGTTCAACACTGCATTCAACATTTAACCCACAGCATCTAACCCCTGACTATCTCCTCTCCTTCTCCCTCCTTTTTGCTTTGAATATTTCCCTATTGATTCTTGTTTTTTTTTGCAATTGTTTTTATGTTTTGCTATGCATTATGTTTTGCACTCTGTCAAAGCATCTTTGGGCTCCCTGAAAAGCGCTATATAAAATAAATGCATTATTATTATTATTATTATAGGTACCTATCCAATTCCAATTCAAAACGTTTAAAACTTTAATATATTTTAATTAACTATTTGCTATAGTTATTCTCTGCAGACTACTGCAATTTTAACTGTAATCAACTATGGTGTATGAGAGTGCAGCTCTCATATACCATAGTTGTAACTATACCATTCTTGCCTCGGCATGATCTCATCATGTTATTATCCTTTCTGAGGTATATAGATCACAGTAGATCTAGATTCGGGTCAGTTAGTCAGTGTGGGACGCGATAAGCATATAATGCTTCAACAATGTTGGATTCCCTCCCTTTCAGTAGTAGCGGACTGTTTAAAAGGTATTCATATGTGTTTGTGGTTTATAATTTTTTGTTTTTACTCCCAGAAGGGAGGACCCACGACACACGACAATAAACTATTTATACACTTGTTGCATTTGTCCAAGGAGGAAAAATCCCTTGGGGATGGGGGATATTATTAGTATTAATATTGTTTTATAATTTATATAATAAAGCAGGTGTCTGTCTGTCTGTGAAACTTCTCCCTCAGTTTTGGGGTGGCCCTGCCAAACCTTCTGTGGAACCTTTTGGGGTCCCAGCTGGTGTCCTAAGGTGAGTGGGCGGTTTCATAAATTTCTCAATATAATTATGATTTTCAGCTTCCAATCGTACGGAGCTGCTCCCTCTCTCTCCGCATGCAAACTAATTTACGGGTTCAGCATTAACAGTATTGCCATTTACCACATTTGGAAACATTCGCTGCTTCGGTAATACCAGCTTCTTCGTCATATTTCTGGAGGCGCGGCTGTTCCGCTGATGCAGTTATTGGTTCCTTGTTACCAACAAGCTGGTACTCATTTTGCCGACCTCGGAAGGATGACAGGCTGAATCAACCCACCTGGTGTTATTTCAATGGCTCGGTAGGGGCTCAAACCCAGGACCCCAAGATATCAAGCCAGCCACCTTAACCGTTTAGCCACCACCAAGCTTTAGACAAATAGGATATAGTAATTCGACTCTGGAAGGTGACACAGTCAGTTGCAGTGCGCCATTTCCTGTAATCTGGCCAAAAATTTAACTTGGATGGGACCCATGACCGAGGAACGATATCCAACAAGTGACACAGATTGATTCTGGAGGCATGTCACGTCAAGGACTAACTGGTGAGACTGGACATTCCAACACAATATACTCCTTTGATACAAATGGTAAAAACTGTATAGCGCAAACAGCTGCAAGAGATGAGCAAAAACAACACTCAATTCCGAACACAATCCCCACACATGTACAACACCCAATGGAACATCCAATCACGCAACCCACATGTACCAATGTACCATGTTCAACTCAGACACAAAGGCAGCCATGTTCCTGCCGCTGAGACATAAAAAAACAAGAACGATCACACACATCGACTCACCCTCATCGTTTTTTTCTATTTTTTTCTATTTTTTTATACAACATCGAGGCTCGTGAAAGAGCGAACATTTATCACAAAAAAAAATCAAACAGACAAACAAAATACATAAAAAGGGGAGCGGTAGACAAGATGGGGAGAGAAGGGGAAGCACACAAACACAACATTTGAGAACAGGGACATCGGGAGATGTGTGGGAGGGAGAGGGCTTGGGGGGGAGGAGACGTGGGAAGGGGGAGGGGGCCGGGTGAAGTATAAAACACAAGGACACCAAGGACTTCCAGGAAACAAGTTGGTATTTCAAAAAAGTGGATTTGGGGTGAAATTAGCGGTGGTAGAAAAGATCAAGGTTTTGGATGGGGGAAGATAAGAGATGGCGGTGAACAGCTGTTTTAAAGACCTGGAGGGAGGAGTGTGATTGAAGAGATTGAGGGAGTTTGTTCCAGAGGCGGGAGAAAAGAGGAATGAAGGAGTGAAGGTGAGCAGAGAGTCTTGATTTTGGCAGTTTAACCATAAGAGGGTTGCAGGCAGATCTTGTGCGACCTGAAGGAATATTTGGGGGACAGAGCCCAGAGAGAGCAGGGGGAGCAAGGCCGGAGAGGAGTCGGTAGAAGACGGAAAGACCACCAACCTGCCTGCAGTGAGTAAGTGAAAGGCCCTCGTAGATAGCTTCATCGCGGGAGATTCCAATGATTCTGAACGCTTTGGTTTCAACAGCGTGAAGACGAGCTAGGTGTGAGGCAGGAGCACCAGCCCAGAGGGAAGAGCAGTACTCCATTGAGCTGTGGATGAAAGCCTTGTAAGTGGTGAGGAGCAAAGGTGTACCAAGGAAGGACTTCGCACGACGGAGGATGCCCAGTCGGCGACTGGCTTTGGACGCCAGTTTGGAAATGTGGTTTTCCCTGGAAAGATCATGGCAGATAGTGAGACCCAAAAGCTTGAGTGACAGAACTTCTTGGAGAGGATTATTCAGAAAGTGGATGGGAGGGTTGTCCAGTCGGTCTTTTCGGAGAGACATCATAAGAGTGTGAGATTTGTCAGGATTGAAAGACATGTTCCACTTGTTTGCCCAGTTTGTGATTTTGTCCAGGTCTGCAGAGAGTGAGGAGGCTGCAGACTGCCGATCTGAGGGATGAGGAATGGAGCGGCAGAGAGTGGAATCATCAGCAAAGAGATTGAGAGGATTTTCAAGAGAGTCAGAGAGATCATTGTTGAAGACCAGAAAACGCACAGGGCCCAGAACACTGCCTTGGGGAACTCCAGCCTGAACAGGAAGAGGAGATGAGAGAAACCCATTCAGGGCCACACGTTGACTGCGACTAGAGAGGAAGTCCGCCAGCCATGCGTGGAGATTTCCATGGATACCAAAGGAGGAGAGTTTGGTGAGCAGAGCCAGACCGTATCGAAGGCACGTGATATGTCGAGGGAGACAGCTCTAATTTCCTGTTTGGCATTGAGGACCTCCATCCATTGTTGAGACAGCAGAAGCAGCATGTCCAGAGTAGAATGACCTGGTCTGAATCCAAATTGATGATCAGAGATCAAGCCATTGGAGAAGAGGAAAGATTTCATATCCGAAGCAATGATGGATTCCATGACTGCTGATAATTGGGAGAAGGCTGATTGGTCTGTCGTTGCAAGGATCTGTTTTTGCACCTTTTTTGTGTAAAGCGGTGATGTTGGCTGATTTCCAAGCAGATGGGAGATGACCTTGATCAAAAGAGAGGGTGAAGAGAACAGAGAGAGGGAGTGAAAGAGCAGAAGAACAGGATTTTAGGACCCGTGGGCTGATGCCATCAGGTCCAGTTGCAGAATCGAGGGTTGACATCTTACTATAATTCACCAAATGTCTGTCTGTCTGTCTGTCCATCTGTCTGTTCCCAGGTACCGCAAAAACGGCTGAACTGATCGCAACGATATTTTGGGTGGGTAATCCTGGGAGCCCCTGGAGTAAAATATGCTATATTGTTTTTACAAATTTTTTTCCCAATTTTCCAATTTTTCTAATTTCCAATTTTTCCAAACACGATGGAATAATATTTACTGATATGAACAGTGAAGTGGCTTTTATTGAAATTCTACAAATACTGTTTAGATTTTGATGATTTGCATGTGATATGATTTAACGGATGTTTATATAAATCGTTTAAAATTAAAATTAAAAAAAAGCCTTCAATTTCTGATATTTTGCCTTTTCATTTGGGCCTCCCAATTGAAGCCCCGCCCATAGGGCGGGTACCGTTGCTGGTACATATCATATCAGATCACGAGTTAAGAAAAAGACCACAGCAGACCATTGATGATGCGATTGTCATTTTTTGCTTAAGATTTGGCACAATGAAAGCATTCCTTAATTGACCCGTCTAAGTATCACATGACCGGAAACAAATGGTCATGCCTCAGGAATAAAAGCGCACACGTGCTGAGATTTGGGGACACAGCTTTTAGGTAAGGTAAGCAGATATCACAATGCCAGGCAGCTATAGGTACAGCTAACAGGGATTTAGGTTGTATTTGTAGGGGAATAAATTATAAATCAAAAGAGGTTGTGGTCACATTGCATTGGAATTTAGTGAGGCCTCATCTAGAATATTGTGTCCATTTCTGGTCACCACATCCAAGGAAAGACATAGGTACCATAGAGCAGGTCAAGCATCTAGATCGATTCCAGGGCTCGCTGGACGTAGCTATGAGGAACAGTTCAAAGAGGTAGGACTTTTTAACATTGAAAAGGAGGTGATTGTGAGGGGATCCGATGGAGATGTTTAAGATAATAAAGGGTGTGGACAAGATACTGTAGGTGTAGTGGAGTTTTTCAGCAGAGTAAACAGTGATAGGACCAGGGGCCACAGCTTGAGTATAAAAAAGATGAGAGTTAGGACAGTTTTAAGGCAGGGGTATTTCAGTCGGAGTGGTTAATGCGTGGAATGGTCTCCCTGGGAATGCTCGTGAAAATGATCATGTTCTAGACTCGTGAAAGAACTAGGACACAGAACATATCAGGGCACAACATAGCAAAGTGAACAGCAGGAGAAAGGGGAAACACCAACAGCAGATCAGAGGGATAAAGTCGACGGAGGTGGACAACCAAGGGTTGCAGGTATCGAGGAATGGTAGGAGAATAAGCAAGGGATGAACAAGATGGATATGCAAGCAAAGTTTTGGGAGGGTGGGGGTGGTTTAACGGGTGTAGAAAAGATCATGGGTTTGGATGGGGGATGACGTGAGATGGTGGTGAACAGCTGTCTTCATGACCTAGAGGGAATAATGAGATTGAAGAGAGTGTGGAAGGTGGTTCCACAGGCAGGAATAAATGGATGTGGATGGTAGGTAGCCTGAATGTGGATGGGTGATTATACTATTGTTGGTACAGTGCAGTAATGATCAGATGAATGGCCTCCTCTTGTGCCAAAGTTCTTTGAGTGTATCCTTGTGAAAGTGAGAGATTTGTCAGGATTGAAAGCCATACTCCAAGTGCTAGTCCAGCTGGCGATTCTATGCAGGTCTGCATAGGGAGAAGGGGATGCTGCCTGCCTATCCTAAGGATGAGGGATGGTATTGCAGAGGGCAGCGTCATCAGCAAAAAGATGAAGGTTTTCCAGACAAACAGAAAAATCATTGCTCTTCCTCTTGCAGTACAAACTGCAACAACATTTTGGCAGAAGGTTTCAGCTCCTTGTATCCAGAATCACCACAAAGATATTGTGTGGCAGGTTGCCCATAATCACTTTCCCTATGGGTAATAGTCCATTCTGAGGAACATGACAACTTCAAACCAGTGTCCCCATCTGTGGTGTACATGCGACATGACTGTTCTGCATGTCCTTTGGGAATGCCCTGCCAAAGTATCCAGTCACTTGCTGCTGGCCTCCTTGAATGAGACATGCCCTGGCTGGTGATAATTAAATGAGATACCTTTGTGTTTTAGGGGCTCAGCCCATATCCGTTCCCTTCAGGCAAATTGGAACAGGCCTAGCGAATAGTCAAAGTCGTTAAGTGTATCCTGCGGCAAGCTCAAACCAGAGGAATCCTATGCTCTCATGACACAGTTCCTTGACAGATATGGGTGAACATTCAATCTTGTTTCAAGAGTGTATAAGCAGCTCAGTGACTGCCAACAGTCAAGAAGGTGAGGTGCTATGGCGGATGGAGGGTTAGGTATGCCATAAACCATCTCCAGAGTCATCAAGTTGGCTGGGCTTTCCTGTTGAGAAGAGGCGCATCCCGTTGTGATGGGTTTTGCGTGATATTGTGGCGATAGACACAAGCAGCCACGGTCACCAACCAAGCTTGCAGTCCAGGCTTTGAAGGCTGGGGCTGCTCTAGCAGGTAGGCTTGCGGGCAGACCTGTCAAGTTGTGATTCTCCTTTGTTGACCCATATCTTGTGGAAAGCCCAAGGGGCTGAGCGCTCTCCGATGATACTTCACTCGCAGGCGGGCCTCCTCCAGGCACCACTGGGAATTACCTGGAACAGTTGTGTTCCTTTTCACTAACTCCACCACCGAAGGTGGACCCCTATTTGTCTGTCTGTCTGTCTGTTTGTGAGCAGGATATCACAAAAACTTATGAATGGATTTGAACAAAGCTGGGTGGACAGGTTGGGGGCATGATAATGACGAAGATATTAGATTTTGGTGAAGATCTGGATCTGGATACT
Source organism: Myxine glutinosa (assembly GCF_964187855.1). Taxonomy (NCBI): domain Eukaryota; kingdom Metazoa; phylum Chordata; class Myxini; order Myxiniformes; family Myxinidae; genus Myxine; species Myxine glutinosa. The sequence continues at coordinate 82,526,474 of NC_136271.1, read as the reverse complement.
AGAATTTTAAGTGATTCTTTACCATTCAAAGATAGGGCCAAACATTATATATAGCACAATATCTCCAAATATTATGGACAAATTCAGACGCAACTTGGTGGACAAGTTGTGTATGACAAGGAATAATGACTTGTTCGAGGTTTTAGGAGTATTTTCTTTCAACTCAACTTTATTATAAATTTGGCCCATTGTTATCGCTTGTGCGTCAGGGTTGGCGTCAGGAATGGCATCCGGCCATAAAAACATTGCCTCAAACAGGGAACCATAATTGTCATGGGGCCCTCAAGGCTAACCCCCGCTCTAGCGGGGAAAATGGCCTTAAAAACGATCATTCGTTCATTCATTCTGTTATCTCTTGTGCATTCCAGCCCCAAAGTTTGGTATATGGAATTCCACTGCCGCCGATAGCAGGATGTCAATCTGACGACATCATCACTTTGGGCGGAGACTTCATTTTGGGCAAATTTTGTCATCTGCGAACATGTTCTTTTAAAGGCATCAAGGTTTCATTATTATGCAGCTCCATCTGATGTATGTACCAAATTATTGAAAATAATAACGATTTATTGACGATGTAAAAAATATGGCTTAAATTGAAAAAAATATGGCCTAGATCAAAATGGGCTCTTTAAGCCTAAAGTGGAAACCAGTTATTCCCGGGAGACTGAACAAATCACAAATCTCTGCCCAAATCACATTGAGTTGATTGACAGGCTTGGCCAACCAGTTCGTGAAAAGTAGGAGGTATATATACATCTTGAACTGAAGCTAGACAACTTTGCAGACAAGCATCAGCCAATTAGTAACACCATCCTCATCATTATGCACCATACTCTATACAGAGCATCGATGCTGCTAAAGCAGTTTCTTGGCAAGGGTCAAGATCTTGGACAGGATGGAACACCAACCAAAGCAGGATATTTGACTGGGTGTGCAGAAATTTGGAATTTGGCCAGGGTGCTGGCAATAAATCCTCTACTTTCCGCGAAGGACACCGTGGAATCTTTAACGTCCACCAAGTAATGCTGGCATGCTGACAGACAGTATGCCCACTTTAACATCCACCCGAGAGACAGCGCACAATGATGTATTACCCTGCATGAGAAACACCGGGATGAATGTGTAGCTCGGTCAAGATTCAAAGATTCAAACCCAGGCGAGACTACTCAGAGGAGAGTCGGACCTCTGGGCTATCCTGCCAGCTCTTAGCAGTAACTCTAGCTTGAAAGAGTCCTGCATCATCATTGTAATACCTCCATTTTCAAATAGCCGTTGTTCTATGTATTTATTTATCACGGTGTGACAACTGTACAACCATGCATCCAAAAGCACAGGAGTCCTGTGTGATTTGTGTTAAACCTCAGGGTTTTGCATCAATGGAATCTCTTCTATTGTGGAAACAAAAGATGCCTGCAAACTAGATTGCCATGTATTGTCCAGCAATATATAATATATACACCGTATATATTGTTGCGAATATGGAATTTGGCCTCCATATCCGCTTGTAAATATTCCCCTATTTTCCCCAATACTCCCCAACTATCCCCAATCCCCCATTCCCTATTCCCATTGTCTGTAAACAACAATCAGTAGAGCCGACCTTCCCCTTTTTCCCCCATTAAATGTCGTGCCCAGGTCCACCGCACCACACGTAGACCACTTTCGGACATCTTGCTAGTTATTCTTAGTCTATGTCAGTTAAGGCCTCGTTCCCATTAATTATGACTCTTCGTTGCACCAGAATGTGATTATATGGCACCAGTAGTGAGTTTAGGACCTTTCCCATACCTCCTCCCATCTTCTTCCCCGTCTACAACAACAGAGGGGCACGGCGCTGCGCGGGGGGGAGTGTGCGTCCTCCCACCGGCTCGGTTAGCCGCCATCGACAATGCGCTCCAGACAACGCGCTCCAGACCATGCGCTCCACGGGGTTACCACAAAGGGGCTCCTTGTCAGCTCCTCGTCAAGGGCGGAGCCGGTAACCCCCCCGCACGCACCCAATGAGAAGCAACGTGCCGATTCCACGAGGCGGAGCTAACGAGCCGAGGGCGTGTCACTCCCCGCCGGATATACGCGGCCCCGCGCCGGATGTGACGTGAGATGCGCCCCCAGCTTGAGCAGACAAGACGCCATCCGAGCGCTGCGACCTCCCCGCATCTCTAGACCGGACCGGGTCGACCCTGTCCTTGAGCCAAGAGTGCACCTTGAGCCATCGATACCCGCTGTCCTTTCCATCAATCCCCGTGTGAGTCAGCTTTGTCCCGTTTATCTGTCGTCTGTTGGGAATAATATAAGATTGTGTCTAAGTGCTTGTCTTTCTATGTTGTACCTCTCGTCCCTGTAATCTGACCTTCCGAACGAATATAATCTCCTCCGGAGGTCTTGAGAACTGAACCCTGGGTGTCGGGTCATTTGAAACCCAGCCGTGTGTCCTTTTCCTTTATTGCCTTTATTGGCCTAGCGCAGCGCGACTAGTCAACTTCGAGTATAATCGGTAACTTGTGCAGACGTGGTCATACCAAAACCGCTCGGTAAATAACATCTAAGCCACGTCTGTAACAATTGGTGTCGAGGAGTGGAATTCGAACCCGGGACTAAATTTATTAGGCCCAAATTTGTAACAAGTAGAATCGATTCGGAGCGCGTTTACTGCGCTCGACGAAATTATAACGGTCGAAATTTTGTTTTGTTGTATAAAAACCCGTATTTTGAAAGTCGCGCTATGGCAGACCAAGACAGCTGGGGTCCGGTAGGGGAGAGTGAGGCAGGGTCGATCCAGGACCAAATTGAGGGACAAGAGGAGAGCGAAGCAGTGAGGGTAGCAGATTCGCAAAATAGCGTCGTCACGCACGAGGTAACGGGCGCGCGAAATGGCGCCTCGCAAATAGCTACGGCGGCCGCACCCGCTGCACAAGTGGGAGGGATGGCCCAAATGCAGGCCCTCATGGAGCAATTTATGGCGCAAATGCAGGCGTCCCTCAACCTGCAGAAGGACGATATGAGGGCTAATAGTGAGCAAATGAGGGCTGATAGTAAGCGATTGGGTGAGCGATTGGAGGACCAAATGGGGGTAATGGGGAACCGGATGGATGCTCAGGGTGAGCGATTGGAGGGCAAAATAGGGGTAATGAGGGACGAAGCGAGGGGTACCAGTGAGGGATTAGACAATAATTTTAAGGGATTAGACAATAATTTTAAGGGATTAGACATGAATTTTAAGGGATTAGACATGAAATTTGGGAAATTAGACGATAGATTAGGGGAAATACAGGAGGGGTTAACGGGGGTAGAAAACAGAATGGCCGCTCAAGAGAATCAAATGGAAGGGATGCAAAAAGGGTTAGAGGGGTTAGAAAACACCATGGAAGGCAAATTGAGGGACATGAGGGACCAAGCGGAAAGGGAAGTTAACCAAATGGGGCAGCAGATAGAGGAGGTCAGAATGGGGGTAGAAGCCAAACTGGATGCTCACAGGGAGGAAATGGAGCAGATGAGGGTGGCATCTGGGCAGGAGATGCAAGTGATGGGAGAGGAGATCAGAAGAGGTGTGAGTGAGGAGGTCGGAGGAGTGCGCGAGGAGGTGAGGCACTGTAAGGAGCACATGGAGAAGGAGGTGAGAAAGGGGACTGTAAAGTTACAAGGGGGCATAGAGGACCTGACGCAGGAGGTGGAACAGCTGACGGAGGGACAAAAAGGACTAACGGAGCAGGTTCAAAGGAACACTGCGGTATTAGGAGGGTTAAAAGCGACACAAAACGACATAAAAAACGACTTGATAGCGACAAAGAGGCAGTGTCAGACGGTACGTGAGGGACTGACAATGAGGTTGGACGAGGTGATAGAGGTAATGGAGACGAAGGACCGGCAGGTGAGGACGCACATGGAAACGGTCAAGGTAGCCTTGGAGGACGAGCTTGAGGAGACGTACCGGGGAATGAAAGAGGTGAAGCAGAAACTAGAAGAAGTGGAAGAAGGGATGAGCGAAATTAAGAAGCGACGGAGAGGGGATAAGAAAGAAATAAAAGAGGAGATAAAAGAATTGGTCCAAAGTCTGTGTTTGGATCGTGATGATGTGCTCATTAACCGGATGAGGGATTCGCAGGTGATGGAGGAGAAGCGAAGAGGAAGAGGACCCGGTGTAAGTGGTGACCAATATGGTCGTGCGTATGATGCGCCAGGGGATTTAAGAAGCTTGGGGGTCGAGATGGACCCGGGTGTTCGTGAGAGGCCGTGGGTGAAGTGTGCGACAGGTCTGGTGTGCGAAAAAGGAGGTGTGCGAGAAAGTCCGACTCTGGGGTGTGTGAGGAAAAAGTGCGTGCCAAGGAGTGAGGGTGCTGGCGAGAGTGAGTCGGTCGTAGCGTGTGTGCGAGGGAGCACATGGAAGCGCGGTGTGGTGAGTGTTACAGAGGGTGTAACGGAAGAGGTTGTGCGAGAAAGGTGTGTGACGGACAGGTGCATGAGGAAAGAGTGCGCTGTCAGAAGTAAGGAAGAGTGTCCACCTGTGGTGAGTGTTACAGAGGGTGTGACGGGAGAGTGTGCGCGAGAAAGGTGTGTGACGGACAGGTGCATGAGGAAAGAGTGCGCTGTCAGAAGTAAGGAAGAGTGTCCACCTGTGGTGAGTGTTACAGAGGGTGTAACGGGAGAGTGTGCGCGAGAAAGGTGTGTGACGGACAGGTGCACGAGGAAAGAGTGCGCTGTCAAGAGTAAGGGTGAGTGCGTTGTCAAGAGTGGTGGTGAGAGTATTGAGAGTGACGAGGAGAGTGAGTTGGTTGTGACAGGTGAGCGAGGATGTACACCTGGGATGGAAGGATGCACACCTGGAATGGTAGAGCGTGAGTGGGAATGCACGCTGGAGTTGGTGGTGAGGCACATGGTTGGGTGTGCGAATGAGGGCACACCTGTGATTGTCACAGAGGAGGTGACCGAGGAGGGGGTGCGAAGAGGTGTGTTGGTGAGGTGTGCTACCAACGAATGTGTGCCAAAGTGTTCGGTGGTCAGGTGTGTGACCAAGGCTGTGAGTGGAATGGGTGTACCTGGGTGTGTAAGGAAAGGTACGAGGAGCATGGAAACGGCTGGATGTGTGAGCAAGGAACGGGCTGCGGGGTGTAAGCGTCCAGGTGAAGCATCGACGTTAGACGGGGTGGAGTTTAGAACGACTTATAGCCGAATCGGGCCCTCGGTGCGTGCTGGGCCTCGCTTTGAACGGCCGCGTCCGTGCTCCACTAGGCGGAGCTGGCAGCCCGATAGAAAGGGTCGTCATGGCGACCACTTTTTGGTGAGACGTGCCGGCAGGTCTAGATCGGGGCATTGGATGGCTCCACGCCGAGGTGATGCGTGGGATCTCGGCCCGGGTAAGCCCCCGTCCCTGCACCGAGTGCCGGACGCATCCAGCCGCTGGCACAAAACAACCAGCATCCATTGCTTGGCTTTACGAAGCCGGGCTTTGGACAGGGATTGGCGCACCGAGAGGTATTAGTGAGTCGACTGGGTGATGAGGTTAGTGTTTTGGACCCAAAATTGGAGAAAAACAAAATTTGATGATTGGCAAGGGATTGGCAGTAGTGATTGGCAGATGATGGGCAGTGATTGGCAAATTTTTGATTTATTGAAATTTGATGTGCAAAATTGGTAGTGAGAGACCCCCGATGTGGTGGGATGGCATCCCTGCCACCCTTCCCATGTGGGGGCAAAGGAGCAATAGATTATGGGGTGTATGGCAGTGAAAACTAGCCCGGGTGGGTTAGGTTATATTGATAGGGCCCTAGAAGATGACATTAGGAAACGTTAAGTTTAGTTAGTGACTGATACCGGTAGTGGGGACGCAGGTAGTTTAGTGTGGATGATAATGACGTGGTATGTGCTTAGTTTAAAGGGAAGACGGGGAGCACTAAGTTAGCAGGGTAACAGGTAGTTCAGATGATGCTGTGTGAGAACTGGACAGGTGTGTGGAGCAGTGGATGAGTAGTGAGTGTTGTGGATCAGCGCGAATGCGCTTGGGGAGAGAAGGGTGCAGGTGGCACCAGGTGTGATTGCACAGGTGTGCAACTGGACAGGTGTGTGGAACAGTGTGTGAGTAGTGAGTGTTGTGGATCAGCGCGAATGCGCTTGGGGAGAGAAGGGTGCAGGTGGCACCAGGTGTGAGAGCACAGGTGTGCAGGTACAGGTGTGTGGAGAGAGTTGGAGTAAGTGGTACGGAGTGGTGTGCATGGTGCGAAGGTGTGGATGGGGGAAGAGTGGACCCCTTTCACGAGTACCCGGGGTGGGTAGTGTAAGTGTTAGGTAGAGGGTACAGGTAAATTGTGGTTGGATATTGGCATCTGTGGTGCGGTTGCAGAATGGTGTTGTGGATGGGTGCATTAGTGTTGTGGAAATGGCTGGGCGTGTAGCCTGTTAGTGTGTGTAGTTGGTTGGGCACTCCACCACTGTGAGGATGTCGGCCAGGTGAGGCCGCAGGTGGGCTCTGGGAGCCGGTAGAGTTGTGGATGGGGCCCGAGGATCCGGAGGATGGACCCGGGTAGCCCAGTGCCAGAGAGGGCACCGAGTGGGGAGAGTGCCAGAGGGCCTTCCCCAGGTAGTTAGGTTAGGGTAAGGAGCAGGTAAGCTCGGAGGCAACCGCAGTGGTGGAGGTGTGCAGGTGGGTAGACCCACTGGGAGAGGTACACGCCACAGCCCAGAAATTGTGCGAGGGCACCGGGAGATGAATCGGGGGAGTGAGACCCCAAATTGAAAAGCACCACAGTTTGGCCAATGGGAATTGGTTTTTAGAACCCATAGTGTAAGAGGGCCAATGGTTTGGCCGGAGAAAGACCCCGGGTAGTGTAAAGTTGTTAAAGTCATTTAGGAAATAGTTAGGATTGATGAACCTGTCGCACCATACGCAGCCACTTACCTGTGGTGATGATGATGACTCCACACCTGTGTTTTCTTTGTTTTGTTGCAGGAAATGAAATTGCTGTGTGGATTGTGAGACGCATCACGACGTCGATGAGACATTGGGGTGATTCCATCTCTCCCTCCTTAGGAGGGACTGATGATGAATTGGTGATGGCAAATTATGATGTTGAGTTGGAGATGGCAAATTTTGATGAAAGTTGAAAATGGCAAATTTGATTGGTTAGGAGGGAGAGAAGACGAATTTGGTTTATGGGAGGAACGGGGAAGACAGTAGGGATGTTTGTTGATTTGTAAAGTAGATGTTTATGGGTAGTGTTGTGTTGTGTGGATACAGTAAGGGGTAAGGGAGGGGCCATGTAGGTTACCTGGTGGGGGGGGGGGGGGCGTACGATAGAAACGTACCTGTCTCACCTGGTTCCCATGTGCCCCCAGTGTGCATCATCTTACATTGCGTGCACTTTTGTGCCCTTACCACCTTACTCACTTGTCTTTTCTTTTGTCTCCCACCTCCGAGGATCTGGCTTTGGGGTAGAGAGAGAGGAGAGAGAGGTGCTGGCTACGCAGTTGTGGGCCTGCACTTTCGCTGCTTGCTGCTTGGATCGATACACCATATGGACCGCAATGTTTGTGGCCACCCACAATGGACCGCAGCTCTTTTGCGGCCAAGCACCACCCGTGGAAGGACCTATGGGTCAACGTGGCACCTATGCCAAACAGGTGAACCACTAACAGTTGGCCCCCTGACGGCCGCAATATAGAAATGGACGCGGTTGGCGCCTTTCTTTATTTTTGAAAAGAAGTAAGAAGGCCAAGTGCACCACACGAAGGCAAGACCAGCAGCAGCCACACAATGATTCATAGACACTTTATTGGTGCACCGGATGGTGCTCACTGTGTGATGGGGTGGTGCTTGATGCTTGGAAGGGGTGCTCTGCACATTATTAAAGGCCGTAGGCCACAGAGCACTCGTGGGTTGGTGTATCGATGCTAGCATGCGTGCTCTCTCTATGCATAACATCTGCATGTGTTCCTCCAAAAAGAGGTCCTGGATCGTAGTGTAAATATCAGCGTAGTCTTGTGTAAATAATGCTCCCTACCGGCTGTATGTTTAGTTTGAGGATTCTTTCCGGATTCGGTTATCCTGTGGGTGTGTTTCTGTGAGGAGAAGGGTGCAACGTCGCAGGGGGACATATTTACTCATTCGTGAATATCTGTAAAACTGTCGCACTCAGGGTAGAGTTAATAGTAGAGGGAACTACATTGCGTGCCACACTAAAGTAGGTAAAAATTTATCGGGTCGGGACGCCCCGAGGGTAGAGAAGGGTGCAATGTTGCGAATATGGAATTTGGCCTCCATATCCGCTTGTAAATATTCCCCTATTTTCCCCAATACTCCCCAACTATCCCCAATCCCCCATTCCCTAGTCCCATTGTCTGTAAACAACAATCAGTAGAGCCGACCTTCCCCTTTTTCCCCCATTAAATGTCGTGCCCAGGTCCACCGCACCACACGTAGACCACTTTCGGACATCTTGCTAGTTATTCTTAGTCTATGTCAGTTAAGGCCTCGTTCCCATTAATTATGACTCTTCGTTGCACCAGAATGTGATTATATGGCACCAGTAGTGAGTTTAGGACCTTTCCCATACCTCCTCCCATCTTCTTCCCCGTCTACAACAACAGAGGGGCACGGCGCTGCGCGGGGGGGAGTGTGCGTCCTCCCACCGGCTCGGTTAGCCGCCATCGACAATGCGCTCCAGACAACGCGCTCCAGACCATGCGCTCCACGGGGTTACCACAAAGGGGCTCCTTGTCAGCTCCTCGTCAAGGGCGGGGCCGGTAACCCCCCCGCACGCACCCAATGAGAAGCAACGTGCCGATTCCACGAGGCGGAGCTAACGAGCCGAGGGCGTGTCACTCCCCGCCGGATATACGCGGCCCCGCGCCGGATGTGACGTGAGATGCGCCCCCAGCTTGAGCAGACAAGACGCCATCCGAGCGCTGCGACCTCCCCGCATCTCTAGACCGGACCGGGTCGACCCTGTCCTTGAGCCAAGAGTGCACCTTGAGCCATCGATACCCGCTGTCCTTTCCATCAATCCCCGTGTGAGTCAGCTTTGTCCCGTTTATCTGTCGTCTGTTGGGAATAATATAAGATTGTGTCTAAGTGCTTGTCTTTCTATGTTGTACCTCTCGTCCCTGTAATCTGACCTTCCGAACGAATATAATCTCCTCCGGAGGTCTTGAGAACTGAACCCTGGGTGTCGGGTCATTTGAAACCCAGCCGTGTGTCCTTTTCCTTTATTGCCTTTATTGGCCTAGCGCAGCGCGACTAGTCAACTTCGAGTATAATCGGTAACTTGTGCAGACGTGGTCATACCAAAACCGCTCGGTAAATAACATCTAAGCCACGTCTGTAACAATATGATTTGATGGACCATACTCTTTACAGAGAGAGCATCGGTGCTGCCGAAGTTGTTTCTTGGCAAGGATGATACTAGGTGGTTTGCCATTGCCTTCTCAGCAATGTTGTCCATGCACTATCTTTTTAAATGCTGAACATCAAGCAAGGCAGCAGCTCGCACCATTTAAAAGTTTTTGGTGCGAGTCGGCTGGGATTTGAACCACCACTCTCGCAAACTCAGAGTTGAATCATTACGCCAAAAAATTTCCTGAAATTAATGAGAAATTCCAATGAGAAACAAAAATAAACGAGTCGGTTCTCATACCTTTGCTATTAAACCTAATTACAAATATCCTGTGGCAAGCATCAAACAAATGCCAACAATCAGGGTCAGGCAATTGTTCCATTATGACTCACAGAGGAGAGACACCAGTGTTTGACAAAGCTGAGATGGAATGGAGAAAAAACAATTTCTTACATGGCAGACTACCAAACAAATCCAGTCATTGAAGTCCCCTCTACTCCCCCAGTCCCACTCCCACTCCTCCCGTTTGAAATGTGGCCTCAACCATTCTACGGAATGTTAACCTCTCTTGATGAGATTTTATTTTTCTTCATGAGAAGCACAACGTTTGTTTCCCATTTTATCAAAAATAATTTCATCATTGATACAGTTGTTATGCTTTTTCACTCATTTGTTTTTTGAATTCCGATTTCACCATTTTACTCCAAAAAATGCAATCAGGGCACAAATTTGACCGCAATGAAATTAATCCAAAAGGTTTACCTATTTTCAACCACCCTGAATATACAATTGAAGACTGTTTTTAAAAAAATAAAAGGTTAGAGTTGGTTTGCACCAGAAAAAAATAAGGACAATCAATTTTTTCAACTGAATGTTGAGAGAGTTATGCTAACCTACATGGGAAAGGTAAAGTGGAGTTTTGGATATTAGCTCTTATCTTTCTTGCTTTGAAGAAGGGCTCATGTTCGAAACACCTTTGACTTCTCTCCCATAACGGTACGCACACCTCCCTCAATTTTTTTTTTCCTGTATACAAGATCGAGGCTCGTGTAAGAGCTAACATCAATCACAAAAAAAAAAAAACAGGCACACAAAACATACAAAAAAGGGAGCGGGAGACAAGATGGGGAGAGAGAGGGAAGCACACAAGTACAACAGAGAACAGGGACATCGGGAGATCTGTGGAAGGGAGAGGGCTTGGGGGGAGGAGGCATGGGAGGGAAGGCGGGGGGGGGGGGGGGGGGGGAGGGTGGTTCAAGGTATAAAACACAACATGGACACTGCCAGAACTTCCAGGAAAGAAAGAAGTCGGTATTTCAAAAAAAATTAGATCTGGGGTGAATTAACGGGGGTAGAAGAGGTAAATCCATTTTGGTGAAGAAATCCATTTCCAACTACATCTTCTATTCCTAAAAGGAGAAGTGTCCATCAGGATGTGTGTGTGTGTGTGTGTGTGTGTGTGTGTGTGTGTGTGTGTGTGCGTGTGTGCGTGTGTGTGTGTGTGTCTGTCACGCTTTATTCCAAAGAAATCATGCTCTTGTAGACTAAAAATTGGGTTGGTGTAGCACATAAATTATGGGTAAGGAATGTGATTGGGTCTTGATAGAGTTGGAAAGCTAATAATTGGTTTACTTGGAAATAAAATGAGTGTCCGTTTAATCATAAAAATGCTCGTTTTAAAAGCCTGTCTCTCCGGGATGGAAGAAGAAGAAGCAGGACATGGAGCTTTAATGCAGTGGTTCCAATAGTACAACAGCAGGAAACCTTTAAAATAAAGGGTGCAGACACAGAAGGAGCACACAAAATGAAATATAGTAACACCCCTCGAAGCAATAGAATAATATATTGTAACGATTTTGAGAAGTGTAACGGGTTTTGAGAAGTGTAACGGGTTTTGAGGAGTGTAACAATTTTGGAGGAAGGGTAACGGATGTGAAGAGTATGGTTTTGGTATGGTAACATCCTGGTAATGTAAATAATGGTCGCAGCCGTCCTCCTAATTAATTTCATAGAACATACACGCAGGTCACGATATATCTTTTAAATAGTGTATTTCCTTATTCCATGTAGGCTAAGTATGTGTTTTCCACTAGATTGACTTTGCATTGTATCAAACAAAATAAGCGTAGGCCCTTCCAATTTCCCCAAAACCTCCCTTCCATTTGCCTTCCGCATTTTGGTCGGTTTTTCTCTTCAACCACCATTGGCCACGAGGTAAGGTTGGAGAAGAAAGGCGTGGCTCCACCTCGTCAGAAGAGGGCAGGAGTGAACCGGCCCTAACAGCCAATCAACACCGCGGTGAGTGACCCGGTAGGCGTGCCCTCGGAGCCGGCGGCTTAATTCCGCCGGAGGTGATAAAAGCGAATGTAAGGAACTGCTTTACGGAGAGGCCTTGAGAGATACGCTGGGGGATGACCTGGAAGAGGAGCGCAATCCACCGCAAGCCCTACCTACCTGCCTGCAATATCCCCTGTCGTTGGAGAGACGCGCTGAACGGAGGGAGACGGCTCCACCCCAGGAAGAGGAGCAGGTGTGCCGAGCCAGCGCGTGACGGCCGCGGATACGCGACGGAGGTTTTCCCGCCAAAACCGCGAGGGGTTGAAAGCTGCTGCCTCCGACCTTGCCTTCCTCTCAAGCAATCAACCTCGAGCCATTACCTGCCTGCAATATCCACCGTGTGAGTGTGAACGTCCTGTCCTACTCGTTTGTCTTGGGGATTAAGTAAATGAAATAGAATAAGTTAACAATGCACTGTGTGACTGCTCTTTTCCATCTATTGCTGTAAATAATATTGGTCGCTCTAAAATATTGCTTGTGTGTGTATAATAAATCTGTTCTTCCTCCAAACTCTGTCTTTCTTCTCTCTTCTTCTCTTTCGGTCGCTTTAGAGGTTTCCCAATTGAATATCTGTAGCGCGATTAGTCAACGTTCGGGTGGAATCGGGTTCTAATCGGGGAGTAACTGTTCGGACGCGGTTAAATACACCACCGCTCGGTAAAATAACATCCAAAAAAAACCGTGTCCGTAACAATTGGTGTCGAGGAGTTGGATTCGAACCTGGGACTAAATTTGTTAGGCCCAAAGTTTAAAAAAAAAATTTTTGGTCAAAATTACGAGCTGCCGAAATTGTGTTGTTTTATAAAACCCGAATTTTGAGATCGCGCCATGGACAATCAAGGCGATCGGATGTCGGTGGGGGAGATAGACGGGTTAGGGGTAACCCAGGAACCAGGGGAAATGTATGTGGAAGAAAGGGAGGAGGAGAGCAATGAGGAGGCGGTTGAGGGGGTGTCAGACGCGCAAAATGGCGCTCTCGCGCACGTGGTATCAGACGCACAAAGGGGCGGCTCGCACGAGCGCGGGGTAGCCGCGCCCGCTGCGCAAATAGCGGGAATTGATGTGCGGGACCTCATGGCGCAGATTAATGCAACCATACTAATGGCAAATATGGGGCTAGAAGCAAAAATGGATGCTCAGAGTGAGCGATTAGAGGGCCAAATGGGGGGCCAAATGGGGGAAATGAGGGGAAAAATGGGGGAAATGGGGGAACGGCTAGAAGCTAAATTTGAGGAGTTAGACAAGAAATTTGGGAAGTTAGACAATAATTTTGAGGAGTTAGACAAGAAATTTGGGAAGTTAGACAATAATTTTGAGGGGTTAGACAACGGAATAAAAGAGGTGAAAAATGGGTTAATGGGGTTAGAAAATAGGATGGAGGACAAATTGCGGGAAATAGGGGAACAATCCGCCCGGGAAATCGAACAGATGGGGAACCAGATGGAGGAAATACGACGAGGGGTGAGTGAGGAGGTCTCGGGGCTGCGCGAGGAGGTAAAGCGAGGCGAAAAGCGTATAGAGAAAGAGGTGAGAAATAATACGGCAAAGTTACAGGGGGGAATAGAAGATCTGACGAAAGGAGTAGAACAGCTGACAGTGGGACAAAAGGAACTAACGGACCAAGTGGAAAAGAACACAGCAATCATCGGGGGTTTAAAAGCAACACAAAAGGACATAAAAAATGAATTAATAGCAACACAAAAGGAATGTCAAATGGTACATGAGGGATTGACGAAGAGGTTGGAAGAGGTGACAGAAGCAATGGAGACGAAGGACCGGGAGGTAAGGACGCACGTAGAAACGGTTAAGGTGGCGTTAGAGGAAGAAATAGAGGGGGCGCACCGGGAGATGAAGGAGGTAAAGGAAAAATTAGAGGAGGTGGAAGAAGGGGTGAGTGAAATTAAAAAGAGACGGAGGGAAACTAAGAGGGAGATAAAGGAGGAAGTCATGGAATATGTACAGGGTCTGTGTTCAAATCATGATGCGGTGCTCACTGACCAAATAAAAAGTTTGCAGGTGGCAGAGGAGGTGCGACGAGGTACGGAGGTGAGTGGCAATGTATATGATGTGAGGGGAGATTCAGTCGGCTTGGGGATTGATTTGGATCCGGGTGTTCGTGAAAGGCCGTTGGTGAAGTGTGTGACAGGTCAGGTGTGCGAAAAAAGAGGTGTGCGAGAATGTCCGACCATGGGGTGTGTGAGGAAAAAGTGCACGCCGAGGAGTGAGTGTGCCGTCAGGAGTGAGCCGGTCGGAGCGCGTGTGCGAGGGGGTACATGGAAGCGCGGTGTGGTGAGTGTTACGGAGGAAGTAACGAGAGAGTGTACACCTGTGGTGAGTGTTACAGAGGATGTAACGAGAGAGTGTACACCTGTGGTGAGTGTTACAGAGGATGTAACGAGAAAGTGTACGTCTGTGGTGAGTGTTACGGAGGAAGTAACGAGAGAGTGTACACCTGTGGTGAGTGTTACGGAGGAAGTAACAAGAGAGTGTACACCTGTAGTGAGTGTTACGGAGGAAGTAATGAGAGAGTGTACACCTGTGGTGAGTGTTACGGAGGAAGTAACGAGAGAGTGTACACCTGTGGTGAGTGTTACGGAGGAAGTAACGAGAGAGTGTACACCTGTGGTGAGTGTTACGGAGGAAGTAACGAGAGAGTGTACACCTGTGGTGAGTGTTACGGAGGAAGTAACGAGAGAGTGTACACCTGTGGTGAGTGTTACAGAGGATGTAACGAGAAAGTGTACGTCTGTGGTGAGTGTTACGGAGGAAGTAACGAGAGAGTGTACACCTGTGGTGAGTGTTACGGAGGAAGTAACGAGAGAGTGTACACCTGTGGTGAGTGTTACGGAGGAAGTAACAAGAGAGTGTACACCTGTAGTGAGTGTTACGGAGGAAGTAATGAGAGAGTGTACACCTGTGGTGAGTGTTACAGAGGATGTAACGAGGAAGTGTACGCCTGTGGTGAGTGTTACAGAGGATGTAACGGGAGGGTGTGCGCGAGAAAGGTGTGTAACGGACGGGTGCATGAGGAAAGAGTGTGCCGTCGAAAGTAAGGGTGAGTGCGCTGTCAAGAATGGAGGTGAGAGTATTGAGAGTGACAAGGAGAGTGAGTTGGTTGTGACAGGTGAGCGAGGATGTACACCTGGGATGGAAGGATGCACACCTGGAATGGTAGAGCGTGTGTGGGAAGGCACATTTGAGTTGGTAGTGAGGCACGTGGTTGGGTGTGCGAATGAGAGCACACCTGTGATTGTCACAGAGGAGGTGACCGAGGAGGGGGCGCGAAGCGGTGTATTGGTGAGGTGTGCGAGCAACGAATGTGTGCCAAAGTGTTCGGTGGTCAGGTGTGTGACCAAGTCGGTGAGCGGAGTGAGTGTACCGAGGTGTGAAAGAAAAGGTACGAGGAGAATGGGAACGGCTGCATGTATGAGCAAGAAAGAGGTAGCGTATGCATGTAAGCCTGCAGGTGAAGCGTCGACGGTAACCGGGTTAAAGGTTAGGTCGACTTTTAGCCGGATCGGGCCCTCGGTGCGTGCCGGGCTTCGCGTGCCGCGAGAACCAGCGGAGATCCGAGCCACGGCGGGTTCGAAAGGACCGCCGTGCGCGATCCACGCTGGGCCTCGCGTGGAGCGGCCGCGTCCGGGCTCCACAAGGCGGAGCGGGCAGCTCGATAGGAAGGGTCGTCATGGCGACCACTTTCTATTGAGACGTGCCGGCAGGTCGAGATCGGGACATTGGATGGCTCCACGCCGAAGTGGTGCATGGGATCTCGGCCCGGGTAAGCCTCCGTCCCTGCCCCGAATGCGGGACGTATCCAGCCGCTGGCACAAAACGACCCGCGTTCATTGCTCGGCTGTACGAAGCCGGGCTGTAGATGTGAATTGGCGCACCGAGAGGATGTAATAAGTAGACGGGTGATGTGAATTGGCGCACCGAGAGGATGTAATAAGTATACGGGTGATGGTGATAGTGATAGTGATTTAAAACGAAATTTAGAAAAGTGAATAGAATTGGCAGTAAATGGAAAATTTTTGAATTGTTGGATTTGGACGAGCGAAATTGGTAGTGAGAGACCCCCGATGTGGTGGGATGGCAAATCCACCATCCCTCACAGGTGGGGGCAAATGCGCAATAGTTTATGGGGTGGCTATGACAACCGAGCCAGGGAGGGCTTGGATAATTGTAGGGATCTAGCGAAGATGACATTAGGTAACGTTAAGGTTAGTTAGTGACTGATACCTGTAGTGGGGACACAGGTAGATTAGTGTGGATTATAATGACGTGGGAGCGCAATAGTTTAAAGGGACGACTGGGAAGCGCAAGTTTCAGAGGGGAGTAGTTAGCTGAGATGATGCCGTGTGTGTGAGGATTGAACGGGTGAGAATGGAACAGGTGTGATTGCACAGGTGTGCAACTGAACAGGTGTGTGGAGCAGTGTATGAGGGAGTAGTGGTGATTGCGTGTTGTGTTGACCAAATGGTCCAGGAAGAAAGGAGGGTGCAGGTGGCACCAGGTATGATTGCACAGGTGTGCAACGACAGGTGAATGAAAGACAGGTGTATGGAATAAATGGTATGGAGTATTGGAATGGATGGTCGTGGAGTGAGTATGGTGGAAATTGTGGAGTGGAGTGGATGGTGTGAAGGTGTGAATGGGGGAAGAGTGGACCCCCATCACGGATACCCGGGGCGGGTAGTGTAAGTGTTAGGTAGAGGGTATAGGTAAATTGTGGTTGGATATTGGCATCTGTGGTGCGAGTGGAAGAATGGTCTTTGGATGGGTGCATTAGTGTTGTGGAAATGGCTGGGCGTGTAGCCTGTTAGTGTGTGTAGTTGGTTTGGGCACTCCACCACTGTGAGGATGTCGGCCAGGTGAGGCCGCAGGTGGGCTCTGGGAGCCGGTAGTAGTTGTTGTGGATGGGGCCCGAGGATCCGGAGGACGGACCCGGGTAGCCCAGTGCCAGAGGGCACCAGTGGGGTGACAGATCCAAGAGGGGTCTTCCCCAGTTAGTTAGGTTAGGGTGAGGAGCAGGTAAGCTCGGGTGGCAACTACAGTGGTGGAGGTGTGCAGGTGGGTAGACCTGCTGGGAGAGCTACACGTCGCAGCCCAGAAATTGTGCGAGGGCACAGGGAGATGAATCGGGGGAGTGAGACCCCAAATTGAGAAGCACCACAGTTTGGTCAATGGGAATTGGTTTTTAAAACCACATAGAGTAAGATTGCCAATGGATTGGCAGGGAAAGACCCCGGGTAGTGTAAAGTGTGTTAAAATCATTTAGAGGATAGTTAGGATGAAGGATCTCCTCACACCATCTGCATCCACTCACCTGAGGTGACAGGTACTCCACACCATGCCATGTTTGATTATTTTTTACTGTGCAAATGTTTGGGTTGTGAGACGCATCATGACGTGGGTGTGACATTGTGCTTTGATGTTCCATCTCTGCCTCCTTATGAGGATTGATGATGAATTTGGTGATGGCAAATTTTGAAGTAGAGGAATTGTGGTGACGAATTTGGTATAAGGGAAATATGCGGAAGACGTGACAGTAGTGACGAATTTGTAAATGGGTAGATTTTGTAAATATGGGGTAAGAGCAAGGGTAGTGTAGGTGACAGGGGGGTGACGTACGGTAGGGACGAGCTTTCTCACTTCGCCCTCCGTACGCATTTCACCTTGCATTGCCTTGTTTGACGTGTACCCTTGTGACCTTACCCCTCGCTCAATTGTCTTTCTTTTGTCTCCCACATGACCTGTGCGCCATTGGGTGCCGAGGGGAGCGTGCGTGAGGTGGCCATTGTGCGCCCGAGATTCCCAGAACCAGCACGCATTGCGTTGATGTACCACTTTATGGACCGCTGTTCGGCGGCCAAGTACCACTTGATGGACCCCAGGTTCTGGGGCAGAGCACCTCTGTTGGAGACCGGCCATAGTGGCCAGGGAATCTTGCTTGCGGACCTCGGTAAGGTGGCACCTATGCCAAACAGGTGGACCACCCTTAGTTGGCCCCTGAGGCCCTAAATAATAATAAAAAACGAACACAAGTTGTGCTTTTTATTATGTCCAAATAGGCCGCATGAAGCCAGAAGACGTCAGGAAGAACATCGGCCCAGCAGACAAAGAGAAGACCACCACCAGTTCTTTTGTTGTGTTTATTATGAACCATGGTGACTGCGCACCGAGTGGTGCTTTGTGGTGCTTGTGGTGCTTTTGGGTGCTTTTGGGTGCTTTGGTGGTATTGGTACTGGTGCATCGATGCAATGCGTGCTGTCTCCTCCCTCCCAACAGGAATTTCTTTCTCTTGTTCCCTAAAAAGAAAAGAAAAAAAAACACACAGGTCCTGGGTTGCGTTGTAAATAAGAAATCACGTCATTGTAAATAATGCTCCCCACCGTAAATGTATAGTTTCAGAATAATTCCGTAATTCGGTTAGCTGTGGGCTTGAGTCTGTTAGACAGGATGCAATGCAATAGGGGGACATACTTATTTGTGTTTTAAAATTGTCACACTCAGGGTCAGGTTAATTGTAGAGGGAATTACACCTACATGTCACACTCAGTTAAGTCTAGTAGGCCCGAGGACGTGCCTGAAGAAAGGAGGGTGCAGTGTAACGATTTTGAGAAGTGTAACGGGTTTTGAGAAGTGTAACGGGTTTTGAGGAGTGTAACAATTTTGGAGGAAGGGTAACGGATGTGAAGAGTATGGTTTTGGTATGGTAACATCCTGGTAATGTAAATAATGGTCGCAGCCGTCCTCCTAATTAATTTCATAGAACATACACGCAGGTCACGATATATCTTTTAAATAGTGTATTTCCTTATTCCATGTAGGCTAAGTATGTGTTTTCCACTAGATTGACTTTGCATTGTATCAAACAAAATAAGCGTAGGCCCTTCCAATTTCCCCAAAACCTCCCTTCCATTTGCCTTCCGCATTTTGGTCGGTTTTTCTCTTCAACCACCATTGGCCACGAGGTAAGGTTGGAGAAGAAAGGCGTGGCTCCACCTCGTCAGAAGAGGGCAGGAGTGAACCGGCCCTAACAGCCAATCAACACCGCGGTGAGTGACCCGGTAGGCGTGCCCTCGGAGCCGG
Organism: Myxine glutinosa; assembly: GCF_964187855.1. NCBI lineage: Eukaryota > Metazoa > Chordata > Myxini > Myxiniformes > Myxinidae > Myxine > Myxine glutinosa. Next base: position 82,507,722 of record NC_136271.1, on the reverse strand, counting down.
CGGCTTAATTCCGCCGGAGGTGATAAAAGCGAATGTAAGGAACTGCTTTACGGAGAGGCCTTGAGAGATACGCTGGGGGATGACCTGGAAGAGGAGCGCAATCCACCGCAAGCCCTACCTACCTGCCTGCAATATCCCCTGTCGTTGGAGAGACGCGCTGAACGGAGGGAGACGGCTCCACCCCAGGAAGAGGAGCAGGTGTGCCGAGCCAGCGCGTGACGGCCGCGGATACGCGACGGAGGTTTTCCCGCCAAAACCGCGAGGGGTTGAAAGCTGCTGCCTCCGACCTTGCCTTCCTCTCAAGCAATCAACCTCGAGCCATTACCTGCCTGCAATATCCACCGTGTGAGTGTGAACGTCCTGTCCTACTCGTTTGTCTTGGGGATTAAGTAAATGAAATAGAATAAGTTAACAATGCACTGTGTGACTGCTCTTTTCCATCTATTGCTGTAAATAATATTGGTCGCTCTAAAATATTGCTTGTGTGTGTATAATAAATCTGTTCTTCCTCCAAACTCTGTCTTTCTTCTCTCTTCTTCTCTTTCGGTCGCTTTAGAGGTTTCCCAATTGAATATCTGTAGCGCGATTAGTCAACGTTCGGGTGGAATCGGGTTCTAATCGGGGAGTAACTGTTCGGACGCGGTTAAATACACCACCGCTCGGTAAAATAACATCCAAAAAAAACCGTGTCCGTAACAATATAAATGTACAATGCACATGGAAAGAACACATAGACAACATCAACCACATCCACAATAAGTATGTGTTAAAAAAAATATTCATTTTAAGTGCTTATTTTAATTTAACATCCTCATTGAGACTCACAGACACATAGACAATATGTCTGTGAAGTGCAACATGCTCTTTTTTGATTAAACCAGTCAAGCACAGTGAAGTGTCCGTACAGCTAGTTTAACTAATTGACAATCATCCCCGTCTTTAAATTTCGACAAAACCAATTTCACTGAAACTACTGGCAGGGTCGATGTTGCCACAAAGCAGCAGAGGACGATAGCTGTGAAAAGTAACAGGTGATATTTAATTTAAATGTTTTAGGACAGCCGGCTTCCAAAACAAAGTCTCATCTGACGTCCTGATCTGTTAAAAAGTCTCAGAGCCTGGGAGTCTGTTACGTCCTGATCCATTCAGTGTATTAGCTCTTCCACGAGCCTCAACTAAAAAAAAAAAGCAGAATGAGCATGTACTTCACAATGCGGAACTACCGGTATTAGAGATGACGAGACAGCTAAGAGATGGGCACCCCAACCAAGACAGTATCAAATCGCAATACCATGGCAGTATGCTTTATAAGTTAAGTGTAAAAACTGTCAATAGCATTTCATTGGAGTTGTTTACTGTTGCTGGTAAATCAACAGGCAAGTTAAAGCTGGTTTAATTTGGCTAGAAAAAAAAGGAGGAATATATTTTTTTAAAGATTCAAAAACATCTGATGGCAGCACTTCTTTGCATCATTGGAATCATATGGCACATTTGACTTGCACAGTAAATTGTTTTTTAACCTTATTGAACCCGAGCTCCTTGGACTTCCGGCTCCCACACCATGGCTCCCTGGAGAAAAACCAATGAAAAGTTGAAATTTGATGTATTTTGGTATTCTGCCTGTAAGAATGTTTTTCTATCCCTGCAATTACAAATAACTATGTTGAATCATAGACTGTCTTGCTTTATTTTTTTAGTTTATCACCAATTCTCTACTTTGTGCTGCCAGCCAACCAGCAGTTATTGCCCGGCTTTCCGGTACACCATATTTTTCCACAAAAACCTCCATCGCACTTCCTAAGCAATTAGTGGCGGTGCAGACCGAAGATTAGGTGTAATATTCCCACTAATTGCTCAGGAAATTGCACATAATATGTTTGTAAACAAGAGAAAATTAACCTTAGACCATGTATAAAATGGGCTCCATTACGAGCCTTAGGCCATGATAATTTTAAAAAAGAAGAAAAAAAAAAAGCAGGTGCCGGTCGCCAGGGTATATGGAGTTTTGAGTGGTGGCTGGGAAACATGCAGCTGGAGTTCAAAGGGTTAAAGTAAAAAGTTTTTCCTTTGAAAATCAAGTTTCTGTTTTTTTTAAGGTTATGCAAAATGGGCCGTATGTTTAATGGTGCCCAAAGGTATATTATATATGATGCTTTTGATGCTTAAAGAGAATAAGCAATGTGCACACAACATCAACAGAGATGTCGATTTATGTGGGGCAAGATCTTGACCCCAAACCTAATCCTATCCACGCCCGCCACCTTTCCGTAACGTCTTCTGTCCGGGTTATTAGAGCTATGGCCTACTGAAAGTCTACACCGGAGGTCTCAGTCGTTAATGGTGTAGCAGACAATTATTAATTAAAATATATACAAGTTTTAAAGAGAAATTTAGACTCATGGGGGAGCTTAACAGAGTGTAGCAGAATCACAGACTGACAGAGGATCGGAAGAGAATGGGGAGATATGAGTGGCTGGGTGGCAGAATGGAAGGGAATGTGGTGGAGCAGGAAGTCTATAGTAGAAGAGAGCAGAGGTGAATATGGGAGAAGGCATGAGGTGACCAGGAGCAGCATTCTTGAAACACCGGAGGGAGAAGCACAAGACAAGATGCTGGAAGTCGGTTCCACAGAGGAGAGCAGAGAGAGATGACGGAAGGAATGGAGGTGAGTATTTAGTTTAATTGGAAAGGATAGCAATGTCTGGGATTATGCAAGAATTGGTGATAGATTGGTAGGCTCGAGGAAGATGCGATGCAGGAGAAGAAGAAGGCAATGAGGTGAAAGAAAACTAAGAATCCATCAACCTGCCTGCGATGCGCGAGACGCAGACCTTGGAATTCGACGTCCTGTCGAGATATACCCACGAGACAGAGACCATTCGGACAGTTCATCGCTTCCAAGGTATCAAGATAATAAGCAGCTGCACCAGCCCTGAATGGGAATCCATACTTCATGATACTTTGATTGAAGGCCTTATCCACTATAACGAGCTTAGAGTTGCTCAGAATGGGTTTAGCTCTGCGGAGCATAAATACCAAGGCATTGGCCTGTCTTTGAGGCTAGTTTGGCAATGCCATCTGACTAAGACAGGTTGTGACCCATTGTGAGGCCTAGGAGATTCAGGGGCTGCATGTTTTCCAGGGGTAGGCCAGGGAGATCAACAGAGGTGTTCCAAAGTCCATCCTTGCACAGGAAGAAAGTTATAGCCTGGGACGATCTCAAATCCTAGGGAGACATGTTGCAGGTAAACCAATTACCTTTTTATTTCAAGTTTACAGAGATGGATTGCTGTAGCCACCTGTCTCAGAAATATGGTGTATTGTTTTGGAAAGGGTGAATTCATCTGCAAAATTGTACAAAGGAATTAATATCCAGGGATGCTGTGAGGTCATTGATATAGACCA